>NW_009258284.1:1084218-1094794 GCF_000687185.1 Egretta garzetta
GTTGGGGGTTGGGTGGAGTTCGTGAAGTGGCTGCTAGGATGCGTTCCCCAGCGAGAGCCGCAGCCGCTCTGAAAGTTGCAGGGGACGGGGAGGCACTCTCTGGGCTTTCTTAGGTTGCTTTGCTCTTGTTGTTTTCCTTCCCCGCAAGTGGAAAGGGGGAGTTCCTAATCCTGTGTCGTGTCTCTCGGCGAGCCAAAGGTTGGGCAGGCCGTGACCTTGGCTGGGGCAGAGGGGACCCCTCTTTCTAGAAGCTGTGAAGCAGTGCTGGGGAGGAGGGAACTACTGCTCCGGGGCTGCTGGAGAACAGCAGCCTTCCCAGGCCTGGAGCTAGGGTCTTAATTGGGGCTGGATTGGCCTCTCTAACAGCAGGATGGAAGTGCAAGGCACACGCTTACTTTTTGTAAAGATCTCCAGGACCTAATTTTCCTGTCTTCTCCTATGTGGTTTTTTTTGTTTAGCTTTATCTGTTCAAGTTTGTAACTGTCTCAGAGAATGTATTCACAAGTTAATTCTATTCTAGCTTGCTGGAAAAGTTGCATATCACCACTGACACATTCAGCTCCTGCGTGTTCCTCCTAGTAGCAGAGTCAGCCTGGTAGTTGCTTCCCTTGCTGTAAGCAACGGGAACAAGAGAACGTGCCTCTCTGTCATTATCAGTTGCATGCCTTGCATCCTGGGGTTTCAGAATAGCTCAGCACCATCTGCATGTAGACAAATGCCTTCTCCTGGGTGTAGCTGCACAGTCCAAGCTAGTCGCGTGTATTCTGCATGCCATGTGCACGCGTGCAGATAGCTGAAGTATTTGCTGCAGGATTGGAAAAGGTTCTTTAGCAGCTACTGTGAGCTGATAACTGTTAGAAGGGGTTGTTACCTGTGGGTGATGGGTGTTAGCGAAGTGAATTGTCATATCTGTGGGCTTATGTGATTTCATGTCCTGTTTTCATCACCTTTTCCTTCTTCCCATTCCCCCTCCCTCTTTTTCTCTTGCAGGGTGATCTTGAGTTCTTCTTAATTTGCTAGTGCTCAGCCTCCTCATGCCTCCATCTCCTTTAGACGACAGGGTAGTAGTGGCACTTTCGAGGCCAGTGAGACCTCAGGATCTCAACCTAGATTTAGACTCTAGCTATCTTGAATCTGCCTCTTCTGCCGGTGAGAGCCACTCCAGTCTGCTCGGCGCAGCTGTCGTGTCCCTAAAGACTGCTAATCTCACGTATATGCCCTCATCTAACGGCTCTGCACGCTCCCTGAGTTGTGGATGCAGCAGTGCCAGTTGCTGCACTGTGGCAACGTACGACAAGGACACTCAGGCCCAAACTCAAGCGAGCACCAGCAACGCCAACGCCGGAGCCTCCACTGCCTGCCCTGCCAACCAAATGGTCAACAGCAATGAGAACGCCGGCAGCTTGAGCCCCCTGGGCGGTGTGGGGAGCCCCGTCTCAGGCACCACCAAGCAACTCGCTAGCATCAAAATCATTTACCCCAATGATCTGGCAAAGAAGATGACCAAATGCAGCAAGAGCCACCAACAGAACCAAGGGCCTGTAATCATTGACTGCAGGCCATTCATGGAGTATAATAAGAGCCATATTCAAGGGGCTGTCCACATTAACTGCTCTGATAAGATCAGCCGGAGAAGGCTCCAGCAGGGCAAGATCACAGTCTTGGACTTGATCTCCTGCCGGGAAGGCAAGGACTCCTTCAAGAGGATCTTTTCCAAAGAAATCATAGTTTATGATGAGAATACCAATGAGCCAAGCAGAGTAATGCCTTCCCAGCCACTCCACATAGTGCTGGAGTCACTCAAACGAGAAGGCAAGGAACCCCTAGTCCTCAAAGGTAATGCTCCTCTTTGCCCACGCGTAACCTCATGGTTTGCTTTGCACCGTATGTATTCTGCCATCAGCCTTGCTGATGGTTGAAATTTCAGAGCATTTGTTTGTTTCTCAGAAGGCCTGTGTGCCTTGAGTCGCCAATGGCAAAGCAAGTGTCTTCCATGAACGTAGTAAGGAGATGCTTGCTTTTCTCTGACTGTTGTCCTTGAGTAGCGGAGAGGGTGGGAACTGGACGGAGGAGGAAACGTGCTTCCTGGTGTCTGTCTGTGCAGACAAAGAATTTCCCCCAGTGCTCGCTCTGCGTATTTATAGCCCAAAGGGCAGAGGTCCAGGAGGGCATACTTCTCTTTTAGCCTGTCAGACTGACCTTTACTTAGCAGTCTTATTTTTGTCTGTATTAAACTGAACTCATAGGTGCTGGAGATAGGCAGTGGAAGAAGGGAGGAGGAAAGATGAGGGAGGCCAGTTGGGCTGAGGCATTGCATCATGGACCAGTCAGCAAAACTTGAGGAGCTGTCAAGCCTTGTTCTGGTGGTATGGGGTTAGAATAATGGACGGAGGCAGATACTTTGTCTAAAAAGTGATCTGAAAGTGCTGTGTTTACATGTATGCATGCTTGTATATGGTTTTCCTGTAAAGGCTCCTGTTTTAATGCAGTGTTTGGTCTGTCCCTTAATGCTCTGGGGGAAACAAGCCCAACCAATTAAGGCAGCATCCAAGGACACTTCCCTTTCTTCACTCAATTCCATAGCTCCTATTTATAACAATGCTGCCCTCTAGATTGAATCTCCTTTCCCATGGGTGTTGATGCCATTCAGAGGCATATGGCTTGGCAGAGACTGGCGGTGGCACGGAGAAGCTATGGAAGGTTTTGTTGCTTAGTTCATACTGTGTGTATTTAATTCACTTCATTTTTTTTCTTTACAGCTTGCTACTTCTAACATGCACAACATGGCAGGAAAATGGATTGAGCGGATAGTTTATCCCCTTCCCTCTGTTTTGTTTCAGAGCTTTAAAGGAGCTAAGGGTCCTGAGAGATACTCTTCTGTGGGTGATCTTGTGGAAGCTTAAAATTGTGCTGAACTTTCTTCTTGCTCCCAGCAAGTGTATGGCCATGCTACGTTTACTTTGACACTTGCTACAGTTTCCCAGTATGCTTTTCTTGAGTCTTTGGGTCATGGTGGTGCCCTTCACTTGTGGGGAAAAAAAAAAGAAAAAAAAAAAAAAAGGAGAGGGGCTTTGAAGGGTGAGGTTACCACTGAAGTCCTGTGTTTCTGGCAGTAGTCATTCTGTTGTACAGCTCTTGCAACCAGATACGTGGTTCTGGTCTGCAAGCCTTCCTATCCTTAGAGAAGTGGGGTGCTGGAGGCGTCGTTTGCTGAGTTTCTCTGAAAACACTAAAGCTCCTGTGAACCTCAAATGAGCAGTTTTTCAGTACCTGAAATAAGAGGCCCTGGCTGAGATGGAGCTAGAGAGCTGTAGTTGGGCAGCACTGAGCTGCTGGGTCGCATGGGCAGGTTGTGGGCAGCCCCTTCTCCCACCTTCCAGTGCTGGTTGCTGTGCTGGGTTTAACTGAATGCTTGCGGGATCGCTTGGGCCATTTGTTCAACCACTGAGAAATGCTAGCACCTGCCTCGAGGACTTGCTTAGCAGAAATCCCCGCCCCAAACTCTTCTGCCAACAGGTCTGGAAGCATGGTAGAATTCAGAGGAAGCCCAAATCCTTTGTGTTTTGGATGTAGTGATCATCTGGGCCAGAGCAGACCGTACCTGGGGAAGCGTGTAGTGAGGAGCTCCCCCTGTCACCTTAACTCCCCTCCTCTCCTGCCCTTTGAAGTGGGGCTGGAAATAAAGTGGAATGGCGTTGAGCATACAATAAAGCAGCATTTAGGAAGGCTGTGGTTAAGTTTCTGAGCCCGAGGAGCGGTGCTGGAAGCCCTCGTTATTTAGTTTCACTTGTCAAATAGCGTTTTTTCCATCATGTTTCAGCAGCCCGGGGGCTGGCCTGCGCATGCCCCTGGGTTCAGGCACCGAAAGGAAACCGGGGGTAGCTGGGGAGCCCTCTTTGCTGCCATTTGTTATTTTGAGCGATTTCTCTTGCTCGCTGCAATCCGGTCCTAATTTATGGCTGGCCCATCTGATCCCCTGTGTTGTGTTTGCAAACACTGGTTGCTAGCCTGGCCGTCCAAGTTTATGTCCCCCTGATCCGGTGCCACCTTCTCCATGTTTGGTGCTGCCTGTCAGCCCGCGGTCCCGTTGCCGTTTTCGTGGCGTGGTGTCGTGTTGTGGGGCAAATCTGATCGGCAAAGCTGAGGGTTGAGTTACAGCTTTGGCTTACAGCGCACTGGGGTAGCAACGTGGCCCTGCCTGTATTTAGGTTTTAGGTGCCTGAGTCTTTTTAAGCAGCAGGGAAACTCTGCTGTTTCCAAAGGCCAGGCTGTGATCTATAGATAAATATATGTATGGGGCTCCATATTAGGCTCAAGTTAAAAAGAGGTGGCCTGATATATTTTTAATGTAGCAGAGCAATATATAAACTTGTGCCGTGATGAGAGTTTTGGGGTTTTATGTATGCTGTGTTATGGGGGGATTTTAAGACCTCTGTTCCTCCCCTCCTATCCATACTTTTCTTTGCCGCTTTCTTTAACATGGAGCGCTTTTTTTATTGTCGTAAATATAACATTTGCATAATTTTGACTTAAGCTCTTTAGAAGCAAAGATTTGCTTATTTCTTTGTTCATGAGACACAACAGCACTTGAGACAGGCATAACCCCCCTATTTTTACAAAAAGGAAAAAAAAAAATATCATACTTCTCAGTGCTGCTACATGGGCTCTAGCAGCCTAAGCTCAGGGCTGAAGCTGCTGCTCAGTCTGTTTGCACACAAAATAAGAAGTCATGTTTCCCCCCCTGTACCCACACCCCTTCTTATTAGACCACGGTATTTCATGTGTACTGAAATCTAAAGGCCTCCCTTTTTGTGGATGCGTGGGGTTTTTTGGTTTGTTTGGTAGTTCGTGGTTGTGTGTGTGTTTTTTTGGTTTTTTTGTTGGTTTTTTTTTTTTTTCTTCCTTAGTATTGGGAAGGAGAGGATGAAAAGACAGTGATGTGAGCCCAGTGTCCGTTCCACTTGAGGCCAGCGGCAAAACTGTTGCTAAATTTGGGGAGGGGGAGCATGGTGGTGGAGCCCCAGGCTGGCTCAGCAGCCTTGGCCCTCTTTGGCAGGGTTGTTCCCCTGTCTCTCCTGCAAATGCCCTGTGGTGAGGCATCTCTGCCTTCCCTGAGCGCCTCAGCTCATAGCAAAAATGGCCTGGAGTCTTGGGGGTTTGTGTGCTTGAGTTTGCTACTGGGACCTAAAAATAGGAAGTGGGGAAATTCATTTGCATTCAGATGAAAAGTATTATTTTACTCAGAATAAAACGTTTAGGTTTGGAGTTGAGCGTGTCTCTTTTTTTTTTTTTCCAAGCTAAATTAAATCTGCAAATGAAACAAAAAATGAAAAACTGAAGCATCTGTGCCAACATATTTCAACAGCCTTTAACACGACAGGAGTTGCCTTTGTCTCCCTGGCTGGTGTCTAGTGGTATTGTCTTCATCCTGCCCTTCCTCCTCTGCCTTCGAGCCCCACCAGTGGGAACCTTGTGAACCCGCTGAAGTCTTGTGTTTAGTTTTTAAAGGCTTCTGTGTTTGACTGCAGGGAAACACCAAATTCAAAAGCAGAGGTGCAAAATGTAATTTGGTGAATAATCTTTTTTTTTTCTGCTGCACGCTGTAAACTGATGGCTGAGCTGCTGCAAGGGGCATGGGGAGGAACTGGCTGATGGTGATAACAACTGGTTGCTTCCCTGTTCTTGTTCCTGGTCCGAGGAGCTTGCTTATGCTCTGGCTTTCAGTCTTCTCATTGCTCATCTAACAGGGAAATAAATGAAGTGACTTGCTCTCGTTATAGTGGGGAGTACAAGACCTGCCAGCAAACCACTTCATGCTTTCTGCTGCGGTCTAAGAATAGCTTCAGAGCTCTTAGCACACCGAAGCTGTGTATCAGTGAAGTTATATCGGTCCCTTTGTAGTTGAAACCTCTATAAAAGGAATGAGTACCTGATTTGCGTTGTCCCATGTTCACGTAAAACACTATGATCAACTGCCTTTGGAATAACTGACCTGGTCATAATCTGTTGCAAGTGCATTATTAATTATGTAATTTAACAGTGCCGGTGTTGCTTTAAACCCTAATTGAATTACCCTGCACAAGTGTATTTGAGAGTAAAACTTGACGCAATGGTCAACAAATCCAGCTGACCAGCAAAACACGTGCCTGGCACTTACTTCCACCAGAGATCTCCACTGAATAATTATTAGGTCATGGTTGTAATAGGGAAATGTGTATTTTTAAGTGTTAAGTAACGCGTGTGAAGCGTCCAATGTGTTTAAAACGTGTGTTCCCTCTGGGCTGCAGAGGAAATCTGGCCCCATCAGTCACTAGGGGGAAGAAACTTCTGCTGGCTCTGTTAAGGCTGAGATTTCACCTTCAGTTTTCAGACTCTGGTTGCTGGAGCTTCAAAAAGCATCTCCTTCTCCACTGGAATAGATAGTCTTATTGGCCAAAACACTTGAAAATCGGCTTTGTGTGCCTTTTGCGTATAGATAAATTGGGGCAATAGGGTGGTTGGAGACTAGTTTTTTTCTGTACTTGGAGGGGATGCTTCTGCAGAGGAGTGTACCTCTCAACTTCGCCCATTCAACAGTCATGGAAAGTGTAGCATTTCCTCCTGGATGAAGGCATCTGAGAATTCAAAGTGCTGGCTTGCGCAGTGCCTGTCACGTTTTAACTGTCCTTGGGGGGAAGAGAGCAATGACACTGCCTTGGAAAGAGAGGAACAGGAAGGAGACTTTTGCTTTTTTTTTTTTTAAATTTTTATATCTCTCTAGCTTCTCATACACTTGGAAACCAAATTAAGAGTCAAGAAGCAAACTGTTACATTAGGCAAATATCTCTGATGCTTGTAAAGAAAAATCTGGCTCCAGCTCTGTTTCAACTGGGGGGACATCCCTTGCAGTGCTCCTGGCAGGTAGGTGTTGGGTTATAATTAGCCAAATGCCTCGTGTACAGCCCTTACCCTGTTGGAGGTAAGACACTCTACTAGTAAAATCTTTATAAAGTTGCTTGCTGGTGTGTCTTCTGGCTTTTTATTCTTAAGGTGAGCACAGCATTTTTGTGAGGCGCTGGGTGTAAGAGTAGCTGTATTTCAGGTTTGAGTGGTGTCTGGATGTTAACTAATACAGCTAAACTTTTTTTTTTTAGGACCTATACATGGGCTATTTTCCTTCCAAAGCAGCAGCCAACTTTTTTACTATGCTTAGGAACACAAAAGTTTTTAGTGATACATTTTAGTGTTTTTATGATACATTTGAAGTGGAGGATCAGCCACTTGTCTTTAGGTTATGACTCTTTCTTTGCTTTGTGGAAAGCCACATTATGATTAGTTTTTTTATTTATGCAAGCAACTCTGAAGTGAAGAAATACCATAAATAGGAGCAGCATGCACAGAGTCTTAACACTTGTCTATTTTGCATGTTTACCTGCCAACCAGGAGGGAAATATTTCTCAAATATTCAGCATGGGCTTGCGGGGCTATAGAAGTCACGCTGTTTAAAGAAATAGATTATGGTAATCTATGAAGATGACCTAATGCATTGTCCCTTTGCGCAGAAGATAAGATTATGTGTGGATCCTTGGCCTTGTTGGGAAGTCTCTGGTGGGCCTGGGAGATCGCTGGCTACAGAAATCACAAGGCTGACCCAAATTATTGTGAGCAGTTGTTTGCCTGGAGCTTTTTTAGTAGGTGATCGCCTGAATATGCCATCAGTGTTTTTTAAACACCTCTGTACTGTAGAAGGTGAACTTTTCTTTGAGGTTCTTGTTATCACAAAGGTGTTGGGTAAGCCAGGGCTTACTGAAGGATATCGTGGATGTTGCCTTTCCCCTCCTCCCCTAAAAGTAAGAGCTGGCAGAGTCCTGTTGAGAGGAGGCTGGGTAAAGGTGCTGTCTTGAGCATTGCACTTGCTTCAGCTGGCAGCTCTTTCAGGTGGCTGCCTTTCACCTGGTCTTGATCTGATGAATGTTGATGGTTGTGGTGGTAAAGCTCACATGTGCACCGGTACCTTTGGGTTTGGCCACTGGTCCTGGCTGTGACTCTCAGTATACCCTGTGTGGAGGCAGAACAGGGGGCTGCTGTGAGCAGGAGGCAGGGAGGGGGTCAGCAGGGTTATTTCTGCAGCTGGGGGGTGCTCGTGGTTTCTGTGCCGGGTGGCCGATGGATGCTCTGTGCTCCAGTAGTGAAGCTGCAGGGTTGTGTGGTGGTTTTGTTTTTTGGTTTTTCTTGTCTTGTGACTTTTTAGTACAGGAAACTCTTTGCTTCAGTTAATATCTATGATTAAGGCAACCTCACATCTGGAAGCATCTTGGCCCACTGGAGGCTAGTTTTGGCGTGTTCTCCTATGCTCTGAAAGATGTTGGTTCCCCAGGAGCCCATGTCCCTCCAAGAAGGTGGTCTCTGGCTTCGTTGCGTACCTCTATGGCAGCATTGGAGGGCTTGAAGGAGAAGAGGGGGGAGATGGGAGAAGTGACTTCTCTCTGTGGTGTGGAAAGGGGGTAACGTGGCCAGAGGCATAACTCTGTGCCTAGATAGCAGGGCACTTGTGGGGCCAGGGGAGCTCTGGCCAACCCCGTGCAATGGTCATTTTCCCACTCTGTGACTAAGCACACACAACAGACTTGCTGTGAGGCCTGGCCTTGGACAAGTCACTTTAATCTGTCTGGGTTTTCTTTTTCTGTTCTCTGCACTGTTTTTAACACTGAGCTCATCTCTCTTGTTGCTATTGGTGTTAAGTGTGGCTGACTCGGGTTTATCCATCGTCACAGTGGTGCCCTGGAACAACGCAGCTGCCTGTTGCAGAAAGTTGGAGAGAGGCTTGCAAGCACCCCCTTCCCTTCCTCCCTTAAAAGTACGTCTTTGCTGAAGTGATAAACTGTAGGCACTAATTTGCCTGGAGAGGGGTTTTGTTCTTTTAAAAATTTAAGGTTTGTTTTCATGTATTTCTCTGCTTGGGTGAGCAGGTTACCTCTTCTCTAAAGGAAAGCTCCATTCCCAGTGAAGAGACCAAGATCCAGAAGGGGCCCAAGCTTATGAACTCCTGGCCCTTGATTTTTGGGGGGGCCCCTAGGAGCATGTCTCTGGGGAGTACATGCAGAGAGACCTGAGCCAGCAAGTCTGCAGGGAGCAACTGGGACCTTGTAGGTCTGGGTGCCGCCTAGTCCCTCGTGTCCTGAAGGAATGAGCCTCCCATTGCTGCTGCTTGAGGCAGCCCTAGCCTTGGCTAGCTCAGCTGCGCCCACAGCTCCCTTGGCTGGGGTCCAGCCAGCTCATGTGTCCCTGCACTGGGCTACTGTCCCCACCGGAGGGGTCTGGGGTTAGCGCAGTCGGGGTGACCATAAATCTGTCATCACCTTCTGCTGCGGGGACGTGAATGTGCTCAGTGGGTGGGAGAGCTTGGGAGCCAGTAGGGTTAGATGCTGCTGTGCATGTATGCATCGCTCTGTTGCCAAGATAATGGCTTTGAAGGAGGAAACTGGAAAAGATAAATTAAAATTAAGTGATGTGAACATGTTGGTTCCAACTCTTTTACTATGTTTTAGCTTTAGAAAGCCTACAGTGTGCCTGGGTTAATTCCCACTTGATTCAGTGCAGCAGAGATTAACCGCTTCTAATTGAAGGTAATAAAAAGAACAAATGTTATTCCTTGTCCACATGTGAATTATCATATATATGTATATATATTTTTACAATGGCTTAGAGATTTGGAAAAAGAAAACAACTTGCAAGCTTCTGTCACATGAGGCAAATTGGTTGTCTCCAGTTTATTATGGCAAAGTGTGATATTAAGCTGTATGTAAGCAGTTGACCAATAATATTTTAAAGCAAAAGCTGTTGCTAGAGCAGTTGACCTGTACTGTGGTGGTGATGGGCTCTAATTCTTTTTGGCCTCTGCTAAGATAATGGGAGTCTGTCTGCTCAGTTGATGGAAAATTAAGAATAAGCCTTTTGTCACCTCTTAGAATTTGCATGTGTATTTTAGGTACAAAACCACTTTTGAATCTTTGGTTCATAGGTGCTTGTGTTAGTCTTGTAAGGCAGCATGATATCTCTGTTGAGGGATAACACAGTCCTTATGCTTCCTGGGACACCTTAGTGTTAATTCACCTGTGGAGACAAAGAGACCCGGGTTGATTTTGATCTGGCTGAAGAGATTCCTTGTCTGATTGCTATTTAGCTCTGGATTCTGTAAATATGTCTGTCTGGTGTTTTTGTTTTGTTTTTCCTCTTCTTCTTCCCTTCACTCTGGAGTACATGGATGCAAACTGGGTCAACTTTCTCTTGCCCTTTGGTGCTTTTTAGGATCTAGCCTTGTCTCCCTGACCATTAGGATTGGGGTTTAAGTGCCAGCAGGGCTGGCCCTAAAGCTTGTGTCAGTGTAGGGGCTGCCTTGCACCATCCTAGTTCTAGTAGTTTGCTGCTTTTATTTTTGGACAGTGTGGCACCAGGTTATGCCAAGACAGCACCCTTCATTTTCTCTGGGTTTTCTCCATCTGCTTTGAAATGCCTTGCTGGAAAGGGTCAAATCAGAGCCAGATATTATTATTATTTCTGGCCAAAAGGATAGAAACTCCTTTTTTTAAAAAGAGTT
>NW_009258284.1:1094805-1097360 GCF_000687185.1 Egretta garzetta
AATGGATGGCACTCCCAAACGCTGGTGTGGTATATCAGCACCCTGTTTTCATATTAATTAATGCAAATGTTGCTGGTGTTTCTGATGTGGTGGAGCAGTCATTTGGACTGGAAAAGAGCCTGCGTTCATCCTTGGGAGAAACAGAGCAGCCTGCTTTGTCGTTAGAAAGAAGCTGTCCTGAAGAGGTTGCCCTTAAAAGGGTAAAGTGAATAAGTAGATGGCTGAACCATGAAAATGTCAGTGTTCTCGAGAACATGCGAATTAAACAGAAATGTCCACTCCTACGCATCCAGGATTACAGATGTCTGACACAGTGCTGGGACCCTTCTCCTTCTTCAGACGTGTTGAGCCAAAGCCCTCTGCATTGCGCTCGTGTGCGATCACACCAGCTGCTGGCTGCTTCCAGGCCAGTTGCTGGAGGAATGCACATGATGATGGGCAGGGAGAGAATTCATAATAGGTTAAACAAAAAAAAAAAAAAAACAAACCAAAAAACCCCAAACAAAACAAAACAAAAAAGCAACACCAAACCAACCCTGGTGTTTTGGGCAAATCTGGTCTGTTCTACCTCTGTCTGTGAAAACAGACTTGTAGCTCTTCGTCAATATAAAACCATTTGTGGTATCTTTATTGCATTAAAATAGTTTCTGTTCCCTCCCCCCCTCACTTCCTCTGCCTCCTTTGTACATAGCTTTAGCATTTCTTGATGACCTTTTTGTTAATATGATTTCCAGTGGGAGCATTTCACAGTAGAAGTATGTATTCCTTCAGGGTTTATGCTGACATTTCCAGTGATTATTTAATTGGACTTCATGTTAGCCTACATCCCCACGGGAATGCATACTTTTGCTATGAGAAGTTGTAATGTGTCTAATTTTGAGTTTCTGCTATAAATGCTTGCCCTCCAGGGAGGGTAAGTCCAATCCTTGTCTGTCGCTGCACTATCGTCACCGTAGTGTGCTTGGGATGTGAGGTTTCTTGTCTTGTTCCTAATTACATTATTGCATGGCTTAATCCTTGTACCAGAATTGACAGCAGGCCTTCTCCTCTTTCACCTTCCCGACCGTTCCCTAAGGATAACTCGGTGCTTTGAAGGATGCTGTCATGTGGTTTATTTTCCTGCGAATACTTTTTTTTTCTTCTTTCAAATGGGTAGACTCTGCACTCACTCGGCAGAGGGGGATTTCCAGTTACAAGCTGGAACCACTGTCTTGAATTCAGAGATGCGGTCCAGAAGTATCCACAGCGGCTTCTGGACAGGCTGGCGTGTAGTCCAGAAGTTAGTGGCATCTCTTGGAAAAGCTGGCGAGTAAGGTAGGGAAGGAATGTGTGGGATTTGCATGGGTAGCCTGGGCCCAACACTTAGGGTCTGAGGTAAAACTAAGTTTAAGCCCCCGAAAAAATCATCCCAAACTGAAATCCCAAGAAAGGTTCCCTAGCAACAGGTTAAAAAAACCCAACCAAACAAAAAACCCCAAACAAACCCCCACCAAACTATTGTTTGCTTCTAATCAGAGCTACTTTGGATGATCTAGTGGTCCTCAGAAGAAAAGCGAAGGGGTGAGAGCTGATGGTGAAAAGAACCAAGTCATGGGCTGCGGCGCGGTAGGCGTTGGGGTGACGGCGTGGTTGAGCGCAGGTGGCGGTGGGACAGGAGGAGCCAAGGGCAGAGCTGGCATCTCTGGCACAGCCCAGCAGGGGGAAGGGGCTTTTGGTGCCCTCTCTCCTGCCTCCCTGGGACATGTCCCTGGGGCAGCCGGTCATGCTGTGCCTGGATGTCACAGTACAAAATAAAAAGTCGATAAGACTGGGGACGGCGAAGGCCAGTGGGAGAGGATGTGCTGTGGCAAGGGGTGTGGGCTGTAGCAAGATGAAATTAGAAATAACATGCAAATGTGTGCACATGTGCCTCAATGCTGAGGGGAGACCTTTCCTCTCTATCCAGCATCTCGCTCTTGACTTCTGCAGGGACCTCAAAGCAGTTGTGTCAAGGATGTGCTTGTAACTCCTCTAGGTCAGAATTTGTGTACAAACTGACCTCTCAGGATAGTTCCCACATGGAAAAAAACTGACCTTGCAAGTTCTCTGGAATGCAGGGTTTTGCCTTTTTTTTTTTTTTTTTTTTTTCCCCCTTCCCCCCCCAAAGCTCCTCCTATTAGATTGAATGTGTCGAGGTGGAAGCTGTTCTTTGTGAACTATGTTTACTTTTTTATGTTTGTTTAAAGCCTAATCTTTTGTGGCAAGGCTGATGCTGAATGCTGCGTGGTCAACTGGGGAAAGAAACCCTATGATGGGTCTTCTGAATCTCCTGTGGACAGGTGAGAAGTACGCTTGCAGGACCTCCATGTCCTCCCTGCCTAGTGCCTTTGGTAACCAGTAGACCTAGCCCTGCTTGAGGTGAAGGGAGTATTGCAAAAGAAATATGGAGAGGTGGGTGGTGTTCTCCTGCTTTTACTCTTTCCTTGTCATCTGGTGGTGTTGGAGACAAGGTAGGTGGGCCTGTACAACTTCAACCTGTACAACTCCCCCCCCCCCCTTTTTTTTTTTTCTTTTTT
>NW_009258284.1:1097692-1113402 GCF_000687185.1 Egretta garzetta
CCTGTATGGAAGCAAGCAGGCTGATTGGATTTGCTGCTAAAAGCCAACCTCTGTGGGCCGGGGGGTGGTGTCCCTTGGAGTGCCTCTGTGTTGGAGTTCTTAGGTTCCCCTTGCATGGGAAAGGACTCCTACCGTAGGCCTGTGACTGTGGGACAAGCCACCGCCTCCAAATAAGCCCAGACAGCTTCAGCCCTCTGTAAACCTGTCCTGGGAAGGTCAGCACAAGGGAAGTGATGCTACCTACCTGCTGAAGCTAGTGGGACTGCAGCGTGAGCCAAAGGGTAGGAATATGTGACCATGAGGGGGGGAAAAAAAAATAAACAAGCATAGTGCTCAAAGAAAATTGCATCATCCCCCTCGAGCATGGTGCTACACTCCACAGCGTGCCCTGCTGTGGTACAGGAGCAGCCCGAACACCGGCAGTAAAGTGGGGGTGGCTCAGCACCCGCGTGCCGCCCTGCAGCAGCACCTCCGGGCACTGCTGGTGGCATGGCACAGGGATGGCCCTGGCGCCCTGACCCCCCCGCCTGGGTGGGGAAGGGGTGCAGCACCAGGTGGGTGAAGCAGCTGGCAGTACCTGGCCTCTATTTTTACATGCCAGAGTCAAGTTTGCTTAACCTTGAGGCATCCTGCACTTTGAATCAACTTGACACAAAGTCATCTGTCCATTAATAACACAGGAGCAGTTTAATTGTTGTCTTAGTGGAAAAATACATGAGACTGTCATCAGCTGTTGCTTCTGGCAGTGCTTTTCTGCAGTAATGTAAATAAATGAGGTCACAGGTTTAAAGGAACAGGCTGTACTTGCACAAATTCAAAGCGTCATCTTAAACAGATATGCACCAATTGTCTGAATATCTCTGTCCTGTGCCCCAAATGATAGCTGTAACATTTTGACCTTAAACACTCAAACGCAGCCGCAGGGGCTTGGTTTGCTGTGTCTGTACTGACGGGGCACATGCTGAGTGGGTGTTTTAAAACTTGGCTTCGTTCCCGAGCGAGTGAAGCTTTTGGTGGCTGGAGCCCTGGTATTGCTGAATCTTCTGCTGCTCCTCCTGCCCGAGAGCCCAGCGACTGAAGAAGAGGGGAAGTTACAGGCTGAACATCTCTTCTGCTGATACTTCACAGCGACCTGGGATTTCTGCTCTTGCTGCGCATGTGCATGTGTGTGTTGGCTTTATTTTTGAGATGGCTTTGTGGTATTGTAATCGAGGATGAGCGGATCCAGAAATCCGCCTGGACAGCTTTGAAAGCTGTATAAAAGGTCTGTTTGTCTCCCCGGGACCACGTGTTCTGTCTAAATGTGGATCCCGCATCTGCAGTCTGTCATGTATAAAAATATGTTCCTGTTTGTAATCGTAGTGGGAACACCCAGTACCTGCCACGCTCAGAACAAAGTATGGCCATGCCGATGAGGTAATGCAAAGGTATTGCTTTATGGTGAGTGTATTTCATGGTAACCACTGCTCTATAAGCTCTCTCACTAAAGGGGGAACAAGGTCACTTCCTCCCTTTACTGTGGGGTAAGAGCCTGTTTCCAGATAGGAAACGTATTGCAAACCTACCAAAAAATACTGTAAACCCACATCCTAGTTTGTATAGTCACACAGCCATAGAGCAGCAGTGATGGGGCCAAAGTCACAGAGAAGCAGGGCAGGTGTTCCTGTGCTACTTGTACTTTAATGCTCAGTCTTCTCTTAAAAAAAAAAAAAAAATCACTTGTATAAAATGTGTGCAGGTAAGGTTTGTTTCCTCTTGCTTTCCTTGAAGATGATTTTTTTTTTTTCTATTGCAATGTCATGGTCCCTTGTAAAAGCTGGTTGCCTAGTTCCTGCCACACCTTTTGTGCCTGTTTTGCATCGTATTTGCCCTCTTCTGATGGCAAATGACAGACACCATGTTTGGTATGGTTTTTTTTTTTTTATGCGAACACCATGCTGCTTGTCTTTTTGTATTTGTTCAGATCTGCTCTGGCTCCTGTGCAGCTGCTCACCTGGCATCATAGCACTGGTGCAAGCCCCGGGCTTCTGGGTGGCTTCAGAGCTGGGAAATCTGTGTGCAGCTGCTGCCCAGGCGCTGCTTGGCGGGGGATTTTGAGGAGCATTAAGTGAGATGTTTATGGGCAGATGGCTGCAAAAAACTTGAACAAACAAGTATGAATAGCTGGAGCATGTATGGTGCTGACTTGAGACTTCCTAAAAGTTTTGAGGTCTTGGACAATCCAAAGTCTGTTGTCGCTCACTAACTGTTCTGGCAGGGCAGGAAGATGTCATGCAGTGATAACTGCAAAAATATCTGGCTCTTCCATCAGTGGCGAGCAAGAGGCCTCTGACTGCTGCTGTGTTTCATGGGATTGCAGGCAAGGCCGTCTGCCATGAAGGGTCCTGCTTCACTGATTCATTTCCTTATAGAAGAAATACCTTGGGTTCCTCAATGTGCTGGGCATCCTTGTGTGTTCATCTTCATTTGGATTTGGGTCGGTTCAGTCCCCTCTGAAAGTCTGCCCGGCAGCTCTTCTGGAGCAGAGTGTGCACAAAAGGATTTGGGCTGTTGTCAGCATCCATGGCATGGGCTGCATCAAACTGGCTGGGTGGTTCAGGCTTTTTGCCTTCCTTTGGTTATTAAAGCTATGTGGTATGTTTAAAGCTCAAAAGAGACGAGGTTACAAGCATGATGTTCTGTAGAAGTGAACATCGGTGGCTTATCTAGCTGCTGGCGTTTTGGTTTGTCACTGAAGGTGGCTCCACAGCTGAGTCCAGGCTTCGTGGGTGGTGTTCAATCTGCACTGCTGTGCATGCTAATGGTCTGTCCTGGTGGTGGATATATTGCATTGCCTCTCTGCTTAGGCTGCCTGCATATGATGAAGGCTTTTTGCAGGTTGCAAACAGCAGCTGAAAAGCTGCCTTTAAAAGGCACTTTACTTTTGTGCTAGTGAGGGGTTTCTGCCAGGTTGTGCTTCTCCTCCACATCCCTGTTAGTGCCCTCTGTAATGCTTCCTTCGTGCCCTATCTTTGGGAAGGCTTCAGCAGCTTCAACCACAAAACAGCTTCTGTTACAACCACAAGTGGAGTCTCTGCATCCATGCCTTGAGCTTGCTCATGATCTGGAGTTGCTGTCAGTAGCAGTCATATGTTTTGGTCCTTGTTGAGTTTAACGAAATTAACTCTTAGACCAGGCTTGCAGTAACTATGTGTTGGCCTCCTCTCCGGGTACAGCCTCTTCTCTCCTGCTTCCTCTCCCCCACCACACAAAGATTTAAAATGCTGAAATAGCAGCTGTTTGACAAAGGAATGCAGATGCGCCTGTATACCCTGTACATTGTATTTACCTTCATGTAGAAAGTCCATCCCACTTCAGCTCTTTCTGACTGGTCGTAATGAACTTTGCATGGACTTTTTTGGGGAAGTAGTCTCAAATTTTAGAAAAAAAAATGGGCATCACGCATGCATGAGCTCCACTTAAATTACACTAGTGCTTCATAAATCAGCTGTGAGCAAGGATTGTGTGTGGTGAGCGTGGGGGGAGTGGATTAAGGGAACAGCACTCGTGAGGTCTCTGGATCCTGTTTTGGGACCTGCATGACTCGTATGGCAGTGCAGGTCCAAGCTAAGCTCTTCCTCTTGGCTTTAGAGTTCAGCTTCCCTCCATGACTCTATCTTGCTGCATCCTTTCTGGGTACCAGTGTTCTTGTCCAGCCCTCCCTTGCTCGTGTGTCTGAGCCAGCTCAGGTTAGCAATCCTCTCCCCAGTAATGCGTTGTTTCAGGGACATTTGCTTTGAGAGTTGCTCGGGTATGGTACTTTAAATATTGCTTGAACTGACTTTTTTTAACTCTGTACCCACATGAGGGAAGAGAACAAGGAGAAGGGGGGGATGTGGACTGACATTGGGAAAGGTGACCTCTTCACTGGAACATGTCAAAAAAGAAATTGTGGGTGAAGCTATTGTATGTTTGGCTGCTCCACTTGTTTGGGCATCTTCCACATGGTATATCTGGGATCACCTTCCCATCCTCTGGCCTGATGCTCCTGCTGGGGTGGTGGGGATTGCCCTGCACCTCTTGCTCTCTTCTGGGTACAGTGATAACAGAGGGGCTCTGCATAACATAATGGTCTCTTGTAGTCTTCTCCCCATTCTCATCTGCTGGACTGAAGCTCGCAGTGAGGATGAGTTGGTAACAGGAGTAATAGTGTCTTCTGGCCAACAGGGCAAGTGGAGGCCCCAAAAGGAGGGCATAGATAGTGAGGAAAGAGCTTGCTCGAGCCTCTCCAAATCTTCCTGTATTTTACAGGACGGCTGTTGAAGCAGGATGGTGTCTGCCACACCAGCCGTGTTCGCACCTGAGTGATGATGCAATGGGATCCTACCTCTGCCTATGGCCTCTTAACTCCCAGGAGGCTGCAGGAGAGGTGGAAAATGAGCATTGACTCATGGAGTCGCTAATGCAGCTTATTCTTCAGGGATTTTCTTGGGAATCCCAGCATGCTCAGGTTATTGTTCAAACAGCATTATTTAAGCTGAATGGATTGCTTGCCTATGCAGAAGGATGGGAATGGGGGTTTAGGGCTTATTTGGACCAGACTCTACGCTGGGGCTGTTGGTTTGGATGAGACTTCAAACATCTTCAGCTTGGGGACCTTGTTTGTTTTCCTGAGCCAACTAAGAAGACTTTTCAGACCCTGTCAAGGCCAGGTGTTGCAGTTGGCAGTCAAGCTCAGATTTTTGTCCTTGCTCTCCCCTCTTATCACAACTTGCTGTGAGTAGAGATCTTTAAGGCAGATCTGTTTGCTCTGTGTCCTGTAAACAGCAGAAACACTGAAGACAAGCATGCTCTGGGAAAGTGAGTTACTAGCAGCATGTGAAGAACAGAAATCTGGATGTTAAAAAGGGCACTTGTATTAGAGGAGCTCGGATTGTTGTGACCTGGTCTGTGTACCTTCGGCCCATCACATACTGCACAGGGCACCAAGATGGGCCCTGGAGGGGTCCCGCCGTGCGGGTAGAGGCGTGTGGGCATTTGGAGTTGCAGCACTTGAGATGCAGGCGTGGAAGCCCTTTGCTGTATCTAATCCAGAGCTGGTGTGGCAGCGTGTTTTGCTCTGGTTTAAAAATGTCCTTTGCCAGATCACTGTCAAAGAGCATGGAAAAGACAAATAGACAAATAATGTCTTTTTTTTTTTTAAAAAAAAAAAAAAACAACAAACAAACCCAAACAAAAAAAGATTAGTAGGATGGTGACATTCAGCATTTATTTTGGCTAGTGTAGTTCTTTCGAGTAACTTCAGTGTAGCTTTCCCCCCTCCTGGGTGTGTGTGGGTGGTGGTTTGGTTTTTTTTTTTTTGGCTTGCATTTAACAAAGTGCAATTGAATCGGAACACTTGGCCCGTCTCAGTGCGGTGCATGACTCCAAGTATCCTGGTACAACGTAAACGTGTGCTTTTGCAGGCAAGGTTGAGGGGGAGGGATATATCATTGCATTTCTCCTCTTTCCGCCTTTTTCTTTCGGAGGAGCCACCTGTTAGCATTACATCAGCGGCTCCCAGGAACGCTGCCTCCTACCAAAGGCCTTACACAAAGTAGTTCTTCTTGTATTGTTTGCGCTCAAAGAGCTGATGTCATGCCAGCTGATGTCATTGTGTGCTTTGTGTAATCGCTATGGAAACCGGGCAGGTGGGGAGCCTGGGGCTGATGTAATTGCCGAATGAGGTGCAGAAAGAAGGTCTGCTTTTCTCGCTCCAGTTCTGCGGAGCTGCCTTCCTGAGGGGAGAGGAAAAAAAAAAGGGGGGGGGGAATGCTGCTTGAATAAGCCAGCAAAATGTGCAGTAGAGCCAGTAGAGGCGCAAGCCAAAAGAAATTACTCCTCCCTCCCCCCCTCGGATCCATTTCCCAATCCATATTAATGTCCTAAAAATAACTCTTGCTAGATATTTTCAGGCAATTGGGGCAGAAAAAGGAGAACTGTTCACCACATGTTAAGTGGGCACCTCGGCTGCAGTTAGGTTACGAGGAGTGGTGTTTTCTTTCGTTTGGCCACACAAATGCATATGTACTGCTCCCCAGAGCGATGTTGGTGTGAGCTGCACCCACCCCTCCCCGCAGCCTTCTCTTCTCCAGGCTGAACAAGCTTTACCTGTCCACAGCAGATTTGCCTGCCAGGAGACCTGATTGTGGCCTTTCAGTACTTAAAGGGGGCCTGTAGGAAAGATGGGGAAGATCTTTTCAGTAGGGCCAGCTGTGACAGGACAAGGGGTAATGGTTTTAAACTAAACCAGGGTAGGTTCAGACTGGCTAAAAGGAAGAAATTCTTTACAATGAGGGTGGTGAAACACTGGCAGGGGTTGCCCAGAGAGGTAGTGGAGGCCCCATCCCTGGAAGCATTCAAGGCCAGGTTGGACGGGGCTGTGAGCAACCTGATCTAGTTAGCGGTGTCCCTGCTCCCTGCAGGGGGGTTGGACTGGATGACCTCTAGGGGTCCCTTCCAACCCAAAACATTCTATGATTCTAAAAGACTGTCCCGGCTAGCTCACTGCTGTCCTTTGGTGTGCTCCTAGCCCGTTTGCTCATAGTTTTGGTGATGTTTTCCTTCTTGAGGAAAAATGCCTTTTGTCTTAATAATAGAATCATAGAATGTTTGGGTTGGAAGGGACCCCTAGAGGTCATCCAGTCCAACCCCCCTGCAGGAGCAGGGACACCGCTAACTAGGTCAGGCTGCTCAGAGCCCCGTCCAACCTGGTCTTGAATGTTTCCAGGGATGGGGCCTCCACCCCCTGCTTTTGCTTCCTCCTATGGGCTCGCAGGTGAGGCAGCCCCCGGAGCACTGATGTTGCAGCGGTGCTTGTGAGCCTGTTCCTTGGCACAGTCAGCCTCATGGAGGGGAGGACAATGCGTGCTGCTGATTCATGCCACCCTTGCCGTTGGTGGCCATGCCCAGCATTGGTCACCATGACAGTGGTGGTGGAGACAGTAGAGCCAGCTCCAGTCCTGGTGGCCCCAGTGTGCACTCCAAAGAAAGGTGGGTTCAAAGCATTGCCAACCTCAGGGTGTCTAACCAAAATATCTGCTTGGTCTCTCTTCCCAGGAGGACTCAGCGGTTTCAAGCAGAACCACGAAAACCTCTGCGATAACTCCCTCCAGCTGCAAGAGTGCCCGGAGGGGGGAGGAGGGGGCGGCGCATCCGCTGTGCCCCCCACGCTACCTCAGTCCATCCCCACCACGCCGGACATCGAGAATGCTGAGCTCACCCCCATCCTGCCCTTCCTCTTCCTCGGAAACGAGCACGATGCTCAGGACTTGGAGAAAATGCAGAGGATGAACATAGGCTATGTAATCAATGTGACCACCCACCTGCCCCTGTACCATTACGAGAAAGGCATGTTCAACTACAAGCGGCTCCCGGCCACTGACAGCAACAAGCAGAATCTCAGGCAGTATTTTGAAGAGGCTTTTGAGTTCATTGGTAATTACCCTTGACTAGAAATACTCCTGTTTTGGTTTTTTTTTTACCTGTTGTAAGAATCTAGACTGAGTTTTATGCTTGGCTAGCTACCCTGAAGGCTGTGTAAGGCCATATTTACTCTTGTTTAGGTTGTCAGAAATGCTGAGCACCTCATGCTTCTACTCATTCTCATCTCTGGCATATCCAGTTCAGTAGCCCAGGGGTACAATTTCTACCCATTGATAGTGATGTCTACCTCCAGGCTTCCAAATTCAGGAATCCCCAGAAAACTGAGACTTCTGTCATCCACTCTTCTTGATACCTTTGCGTTCCAAGTTTCCACAGTGGCTTCCAGCCAATTTTTCATAGTAACTATTCTTAATGATGGCTGAGTCTTTCCTAACTTAACTTTGTGAGAAGACTGACAAACTTTCACACTTCCCTTGTTCTAAGATGAGGTTTATACAGAGTATATGTGCAGATGAGTGGATTGGGATGAAAGCTTGTATTAATAAGCCTCTAAACCTTGTAGGCTGTGTGAGAGCATTAACCACCGACATCCAGCTTGTTGGGGAGGTTGCTGAAGAAGTGACCCAGCAATGTTACCCATGTTGCTCTGAACCTCTGTACCATCCACACACAATAACCCTCAGCCAAGTTCAGGGGTACATTCAGCTCTGGTTGGTCATCTAGGCTAAAGCATCGTCAAGCAAGATGGGCCAGTGAGGACATTAGCACCTGATCCTGAAAGCTTTTGAGGACCTTCCCTTGCCCCTCTAAATGTCTCTGTGGGCACAGCTTTTACAGCATAGTGAATGTCCACTTGTGCTTCCTCAGCACAAGTACGTGTCCTGAGAGGTTTTCTTGGCTATGCTGGGGGGACCACTGACACACATAATTTTATTTTCTTGTGCTGAGGCTGGGCTAATCTCTTTACCAGTGCTTCAGGCTCCATGCTGGAGGACTTGATGAAGGAAGTGTGCTTCTGTGCTGTGTCACGGTTTAGGCCCTTAGCTGTCCCCATGCTGAAGTGGGTGCAGAGCCATCTTCCTCCCTGCCCTCAAACCATCAGTGTTTATGGCCCTGTAGTCAGGGTGTGGTTACATGGCTCCTGAAACTCAAGCCTGCTTGTGCTGGCTCTGTGGAGGTGCTCTGGGGCTTGGCAAGGATTGGGCCACAGTTGTGGGACTGGGTCCTGGGGCAGGAGGTCCAAGCTCAGCATATTTTTCTGAGCCCACCTCCCCCTGCCGTACGCCTGGGCAGAGGCTCGCTGCTCTGAAGCCGACAGTGTGTCAGCCTGCTCTGGCTGTGTTTTGGTTACAGGGGGTCGTTGTGTGCTGGTGCGTGCAGCTTGTAGCCGTGCTACATTGGTGAAGGTGAATGGGCAAATTGCTGCTGCCGCTGCTGTTCAGATGGTGTGCTGCATTAGAGTTCGAGTCTTACCCCTTAGAGCTTCCACCAGGAGCCCTTGGGCTTGGCTTCCACAGCGTAGAGGAGCAAAGGATCTCTGCTTAAACCCAAATTTTCCCTAGTGTTCCTAACCCAACCCTGGCTCTACCACTAGTGCTGTCAGCTCCCCAGACTGATTACTATGTGCATGGGAAGGTGAACACCCATTTTTGGGTGAAGGGAAGCCCTTTCTGAAGGCAGGGGAGAAGGAACCTTGCTTTGATCCTTTGGGAAGAAAAGTTGGGTCAAGAAATCCAGTAAAACCTTACACTTTGAATTCAACAAGATGGAGAGATGCAATGGTCTAAGCTTACATGAACTAACTGCAAAGCTCTGTTGAGGTCCCCTGAGGTTCGGAGGGAGATCTCTGCACCCAGCATCCCTATGAGCTGCAGGATTAGAGCTCTCTGAACCACTAAAAGGTAGTGCAGAGAAAGCAGCCTTGCTCTGAAAAGGTTTGGAAAGTGTTTCAGACCCCATTTTACTTTCTTTTTTAATAAATACAGCTTGAGGGTCTGTCTTTGCTTTTAATAAACAAATATTTCTCCATTGGGAGTTTTTTTCCATAGCAAACTTAGCCAGCTGGGGAAGTAACTACTCAAAGCTTTCCCTTCCTCAGGGTAAACTTTAAATTGCATTTGAGAAGATTTGGAAATGTTTAAACAGAAGCTTACTGGCCTCTGTTTCTTTAAATATGTCTTGAAAAAAACACAACCAAACCCAGGTTTAGCTAAGACTAAAGCCATAGGAAGTGAAATCATCAAAAACTCTCTGGGAAAGCGTGTCAAAATGTGTTAGAGTTTCAGCTTTCTGAAACACTAACTGGCAAAAATGTCCGGAGGGAAGCTGGCTTCATCTATGCTTTCACAATACAGGTTGAACATGTGGGGTAGGATGAACAGCACTCTTAGTGGGGTTAGACTCATGCCAAAACTCGGAAACTAAATTCATGCTCCTCCTGCGGGTTAAAACAGAAGAAATAGGTTGAAGTATCACATCTTGAAAGTTTTACCTCCTGTTCTAAAAGCAAGCTGTGGGAGATGAGGATGGTATGGTAGTGACTCCCCTCTGGTGTCCTATTAGCATGTGGTTCCAGGGGCTGTGCCCTCCCTAAATCCTGCCCAGGTTGCATCCCTCTAAGTGATGTATCTTGGTGGAGACTGTGTGTGTGTGATTGACTGTCGTTCCCCTCCCTCCCCACCACTCCTGGTGAGAAGCTTGAGGCAGGACGGGGGGGTAGCATTCAGCTGAATGTGATGTTGTGCTCAAATCGTGCAGAGATGGGGATGACAAATCCCTTTTTCTCACTGCTGAAGGTGACCAAGTTGAAGCAGGGAGAGCTTGGCATGCAGGAAGTGAGGAGGCACAATTTGAGGTCTCTTACCACTGGAGTCTTGCTGGGGTATCAACTGGATCCAGCTCTTGCAGGGACACCGCAGCGGAGTGCCACATTTAAGCTCATTTCAAGAGTAGCTTTGTAAAAGCCTCAAAGAATAGAATCATAAAATTGTTTAGGTTGAAAAAGACCTTTAAGGTCACCAAGTCCAACAGTTAACCTAACCCTGCCATCCCACCACTAAACCATGACCCTAAGCACCTTGTCTGCCCGGCTTTTAAATACCTCCAAGAATGGGGACTCAACCACTTCCCTGGGCAGCCCATTCCAGGGCCTGACAATCCTTTCTGTGAAGAAATTTTTCCTAATGTCCAACCTAAACCTGCCCTGGTGCAACTTCAGACCATTTCCCCTCGTAGGGCTTTGAAACAGATGTACTGCTACAAATTGAATCTGAAAATACCTGTTTTTTTGAAAAGGTGGTGTCCTGCTTTGAAAGACAGGGAGGTTGAGATGCCGACGTAACACGGTGGCGTTGTGACGGAGGTGGAGATGGAGCCTGAGTTGCCTCGTCATGGGTCTTGACCTCCTAAACAAACGCTCCCTGGCAGTGCATGTGAGCAGCACGGAAGCGTCTCAGTGTGCAGTTTGTCTAATAAAGAGATAAAAGTGAGCGTGAGGGTTTTCAGTGTGAGATTGGCCTGTGTGTTTCCCATTCAGTAACTTGGAAACCCTGAAGGAAGATGGACTGGAGGGGAGGAGATGCTGCTGTGCTTGTAATCAAATAAAGGGATTCTTCACGTTAAGTTACTCTTAATTGCAGCAAGCGTTTTCTAATATACAAACTGGCAAAAATCTTACTTTATTCTGTCTTTCTCCTTTCCAGAGGAAGCTCATCAGTGTGGAAAAGGTCTCCTCATCCACTGCCAGGCTGGTGTCTCCCGATCTGCCACCATAGTTATCGCGTACTTAATGAAGCACACACGCATGACCATGACGGATGCCTATAAATTCGTAAAAGGCAAGCGACCAATCATTTCCCCTAACCTTAACTTTATGGGGCAGTTACTGGAGTTCGAAGAAGATCTAAACAACGGCGTTACACCACGAATCCTCACACCAAAGCTGATCGGCGTAGAGACTGTCGTGTGACAGCAAAGCTGCGAGGAGGTGGTCGATGAAGGGGTTAACCTGATTTGGGGCAGCGACGGGTGGGTTGTGGGTTTTTCTTTTTAGTTTTCAAGGGGGGTTTTGTGGCAAACCTTTTGTGAATAAAAACCTTTTTTTGTAAGGAAAGGTTTTTAAAAGAGATCAAGAACTTCGCCGTGTTTGGGATGCTGTTGTGATTTCCTTCCCAGGCACTGGCAGAGCAGGGAGGCTTTGGAACAAAAGGAGAACTTTTTAAAATCAAAACAAGAAGAAGAAATACTGGGCTTTTTTTTTTTTTTTTCTTTTTATTTTTCCCTCCTCTCCAGCTATTTGTAGAGTTTATGGCTAAGTAGTCTGTGCAGGTTCATAGACTGAAGAAACCTAAGTTGAAGATGAAACACAAACAACCAAAACAAAGCAGGAAAAAAACCTCCCTGAAACATAAGGGCCTTCGTTCTGCAAAGGCTTTGCTAAAGATAACCTAGCTAAATGCTCACCGATGCAAAGGAAATCGGAGCAGCTTAAAAAGGCTGCAAGGCACTTTTCACACTCCTGACTCAAGAAGAAGAAAAAAAAAGTTTATTTAGCGTGTTTCATGTTCCAGTTCTATTTTTCTATTTTGGGGTGTAAGGTTTTAACAGTAAGGGACTTTGATCATTCTATGCCATATGCCTTCACTGGCTTCTTGTGCAATAATAATTTGGGGTTTGTTTTGAGTGTTCAAACCGATTAGAGTTGGCTGCCTGCTAATAATAAGATGATAATTTTTAAAGTCTAATAGTGCAACGGCAGCCGGCTTGGTTCAGAAAGGATAAATGAGAGCAATTATTTCGTTCCTTTATATGATTTTGATCCTGGTTACAGTGCCATAAACCTTGTTACATATGTATATCAGAATGTACAAAAATCGAGAACGAGCAAAGTTTATTTAAAAATATTTTTCGCACAAAATACTGGTGTGTTTCAGTTGTCTATGTAAAAAAAATTTGATTATAAAACAAAAAATCTTTTGGAAAATGTGTGTCCTTTTATTTCTTTAGCAATTTTCCATTTTCTTTCTACAGGATGGGTTTTTGTTCTG
The DNA here is from genome assembly GCF_000687185.1 of Egretta garzetta. Lineage (NCBI taxonomy): Eukaryota > Metazoa > Chordata > Aves > Pelecaniformes > Ardeidae > Egretta > Egretta garzetta. Next base: position 1,110,142 of record NW_009258284.1, read on the forward strand.
GTCTTTTTGTTTCGGTTTGTTGTTGTTGTTGTGGTGGTATACATCTCCCTTTGACAAAACTGGTATCTCTTGTTTGGCATCTCCTCTTCAGCGTTTCATTCCTGGCCTCTGCTGGTAGAACACGCTTTCTTTATTTTTTACTGTACTCTGGCATCCTTCAATTTCTGTAACCGGCTTTCTCTCTCCTGGAAGTACATCAGTTTTGGAGCTGTTCAGCTGAATTAGCACTGCTGGCGAGGGCTCTTTGGGACAGACCTGTTATTTCTACAGCTCAGTAGCCATTTGGAAAAATGAGAAATAAACATTCTCTGCTGATTCCTTTTCAGTGCTTCCTGCGATTAGCTTATCTTCAGTGTTATAAAACTGTCCGGTTTCTAGAAACACGTCGGTCTCTTGTGTGCTTTTCCCTGGCTTCTCTATAGCCCACTCCTTTAAGCAGTTCCACAATTTCTGGGAATCCTTTTCCTGGGATCTTCCCCTCTCTCTTGCCCAGCTTTCCTTCATCCCGCTCCTTTTCCAGCTGTGTCCGTGTTAAGTGTGGTGTGTGTTGTAGGGCTGGTGTTCTGGCCTGACAGTGTCCCTTGGGTGGCTGACTTGTGCTTGCTTTGTTTGTATTTACCTTTTCTTTTCTTTTTTTTTTTTTTTTTTTAAACGATGTGGTATAACCAGAACTCTTCTGGACTGTTGCCAACTCCATAAAGTTTAATTTGTATGAGCCTAAAATAAGGTAGAAAACATTTCTCGTATGATTCTGTTGGGCAAACTGATATATCCCAGGAAGCCTGGTAGCAGCGAAGGTTTTTCCTAAATGAAAACCTAGATGGACTGAACCAAGGTAAAAACAGGACCTGTTGGAAAGCTTATGTATAATCACGTTAGACATGTGTATTTTTTGTGGACATTTTACTTAAAACGTTGTTACTATACAGATATTTTCTTGAAACTTATCCCTTTATTAAATTATTTTTCTACTGGACTTGATTTTTTTTTTATTTTCTCTGATCAATATTGGTCCTTTTGCCGAGGCACCCTTGGCAGCCAGGGTTGCCCAAGCGGCAAAACCTCTTGGACTGTGACCTCTCCTGGGGCTAAGGAGCGAGCGGCTGGACAGAGGAGCCACTGTTTGCTGGTTGGGAGCCTTCGTGCTCCAGGAGGAAGGAGATCCCGTAGCAGCAATGGTCTCCCTCGCTTCCCCCCTTTCCTTGCATTTGGACTCAACATCTTCCAGCTGTTCTCCATGAACTGCAGGTGCAGGTCATTTGGTAGCAGGGAAGAGGTTAGAAAACACCTTTGTTTCTTGCCAGAGAAGCAAAAGCAGTGGCAGGGCTGAGGGCTGGCTGAAAAGTTGGTCCTTACAGCCCGGGTTAGTGGCTGTAAGTGCTGTGTAACGGCACCAATGCTGCGCAAGGGACACAGGTTATTCGGCAAGGGGAGCGTGTGAGCTGCCTACCCAGCACGCAGCTCTCCTAAGCATGAGGGGAAGGAGGACTAAATACAAAATGGGTCTTTCCCGTTACTGCTGTTTGCTTGTGCCTGTGCTAAATGGCCTGATGCGAACACCTCCAGCCAGGGGAAGGGCCTGCCATGCCGACACGACTCGCAGTGTCCTCTCTGCTTCGGCCTCGGCTGGCCCACGCCGCCTTGGGTCCGGGGCAGGATCACGTTTGCAGCCACGTAAGTGCTTGCGTTTGGTTCTTATTTAAGCTAAAGAATAGCCCTCACAGCCCTGAGTAAGTTGCTGGCAGTGGAGGATCCGATGCATTTGCCTTGGTAAGGCTGAGCAGCGCTGCTGCATGCACGAACGTGGAGTTTGGAGGGGGGGGGCTTGCTCCTTGCCACAGAAACCCCCTCAGCCTTTGTGCTCCTCATGGTGAGAAGTAGTGCCTGGTTTTGGTCTCTGGTGTGATGAACTTGGAAATGATGGGGCAGGGTAATGGGAGGTTGTGAGCGAGAGGAGTTTGCTGTGGCAGAGGCAGCCTGGATCAAACCCCTCCTTTGTGTGGACCCGTTCCCTTGGAGGGGCTGGAGCAGTTCTGGAGGAGAGGAGCTCAGGAGGGTTTTGTCCCACTGAAAGCAATGCTGGGAAACAGCAGCCTGGGAAATGCTTCACTGGGGGACAGGCTGGGGAGAAATGCTGATTTTTTTTTTTCAGAGAGAATTTATTGAAGTTAGTGAATGATTGCTTGACTTCTTTATGCCTGAGGGCGAGAGAAATTGAGTTAGGGTTTGTATGAGTGTTAGACCACCTGGGAGCCCTGCACGCGTGTTGGAGGTGACTCCTGTTCTGGTACTAATACAATGCACTGCTAACATCTGCCTGCGTATCAGTAGAAAGCCCCTGTCTGAGCATCACACACTCCTAGGCAGGGGGGGAAAAAAATGCAGGTTTGCCATTATTTCTAGGAGAAAGCAAGGCTGAAGGGGTGGGGGTCACAGTGGTGTTGGAGTTTAAGCAGACATCAGTGTTGCTTTGCCACAGAAACATCCAGAAAGGTTATTTCTGACTGTAAGGTCAGAATTGAGACTTGATCACCGCTCCCCTGCTCTTACCACTGGCTGCAGCACGCTCCCAGCCTCTCTGAGATGGAGCAGAGTTTAAAAAAACCCCACAAATTGGGAAAAATAATTCAGTTGCCTTTGGCGTGCAGGTGGGTGTCAGCAAGGACAGGACCTGCTTTTCCCCACTCAGTGTCAGCATCGCGTGCATGTCTGCGAGGTATGCTAAAATAGGTACAGTCCTGGAAAATTGATTACCCCATCACTTATTTTCCCTTTCTCCCCTTCGGGAGCACGGGGTAGCCTCTAAGTGCTTGTTTCCCGAGAGCATTGCCCTCAAGCCCTGGGTTGTGTGAGTGGGTCCCTGAGACCCGACTGGCAAAGCAAGGCAGGGTGTTTGGAGCGAGTGCCGCTTCTGGTGTGAACTTGCTTTCTCTTTATAAACAAGGAACTCTACTGAAGGGTGAACTATCAGTGTGTGAGTGTTAAGACCTGCTGTAAATCTCTATTAACGCTAAAACTGTTCAATTCATTGACCTTGCAAGCTATCCCGATTTTTAAGGTTGGACTTCCAGAGCCAAAGAGATTGTTTAACGTTCCGTGCTAGGTATCTCATATACTTTATTCTTCTGGGCCACACCGGGGACCGAACCGAATCCCCCTTTTTGTCTTAGCAGTTGATTTTCTGAGGCTTGCCATGACTTTACTGTTCACAAATGTGCTAACGTCCTTTGGGGAAAGACAAATCAAAGGTCTCTCTCCTAC
>NW_009258284.1:1113790-1129899 GCF_000687185.1 Egretta garzetta
CTGAGGGCGGGCTGAAAAGTTGGTCCTTACAGCCCGGGTTAGTGGCTGTAAGTGCTGTGTAACGGCACCAATGCTGCGCAAGGGACACAGGTTATTCGGCAAGGGGAGCGTGTGAGCTGCCTACCCAGCACGCAGCTCTCCTAAGCATGAGGGGAAGGAGGACTAAATACAAAATGGGTCTTTCCCGTTACTGCTGTTTGCTTGTGCCTGTGCTAAATGGCCTGATGCGAACACCTCCAGCCAGGGGAAGGGCCTGCCATGCCGACACGACTCGCAGTGTCCTCTCTGCTTCGGCCTCGGCTGCCACACGCTGCCTTGGATCAGGATCACGTTTGCAGCCACGTAAGTGCTTGCGTTTGGTTCTTATTTAAGCTAAAGAATAGCCCTCACAGCCCTGAGTAAGTTGCTGGCAGTGGAGGATCCGATGCATTTGCCTTGGTAAGGCTGAGCAGCGCTGCTGCATGCACGAACGTGGAGTTTGGAGGGGGGGGGCTTGCTCCTTGCCACAGAAACCCCCTCAGCCTTTGTGCTCCTCATGGTGAGAAGTAGTGCCTGGTTTTGGTCTCTGGTGTGATGAACTTGGAAATGATGGGGCAGGGTAATGGGAGGTTGTGAGCGAGAGGAGTTTGCTGTGGCAGAGGCAGCCTGGATCAAACCCCTCCTTTGTGTGGACCCGTTCCCTTGGAGGGGCTGGAGCAGTTCTGGAGGAGAGGAGCTCAGGAGGGTTTTGTCCCACTGAAAGCAATGCTGGGAAACAGCAGCCTGGGAAATGCTTCACTAGGGGACAGGCTGGGGAGAAATGCTGATTTTTTTTTTTCAGAGAGAATTTATTGAAGTTAGTGAATGATTGCTTGACTTCTTTATGCCTGAGGGCGAGAGAAATTGAGTTAGGGTTTGTATGAGTGTTAGACCACCTGGGAGCCCTGCACGCGTGTTGGAGGTGACTCCTGTTCTGGTACTAATACAATGCACTGCTAACATCTGCCTGCATATCAGTAGAAAGCCCCTGTCTGAGCATCACACACTCCTAGGCAGGGGGGGAAAAAAATGCAGGTTTGCCATTATTTCTAGGAGAAAGCAAGGCTGAAGGGGTGGGGGTCACAGTGGTGTTGGAGTTTAAGCAGACATCAGTGTTGCTTTGCCACAGAAACATCCAGAAAGGTTATTTCTGACTGTAAGGTCAGAATTGAGACTTGATCACCGCTCCCCTGCTCTTACCACTGGCTGCAGCACGCTCCCAGCCTCTCTGAGATGGAGCAGAGTTTAAAAAAACCCCACAAATTGGGAAAAATAATTCAGTTGCCTTTGGCGTGCAGGTGGGTGTCAGCAAGGACAGGACCTGCTTTTCCCCACTCAGTGTCAGCATCGCGTGCATGTCTGCGAGGTATGCTAAAATAGGTACAGTCCTGGAAAATTGATTACCCCATCACTTATTTTCCCTTTCTCCCCTTCGGGAGCACGGGGTAGCCTCTAAGTGCTTGTTTCCCGAGAGCATCGCCCTCAAGCCCTGGGTTGTGTGAGTGGGTCCCTGAGACCCGACTGGCAAAGCAAGGCAGGGTGTTTGGAGCGAGTGCCGCTTCTGGTGTGAACTTGCTTTCTCTTTATAAACAAGGAACTCTACTGAAGGCTGAACTATCAGTGTGTGAGTGTTAAGACCTGCTGTAAATCTCTATTAACGCTAAAACTGTTCAATTCATTGACCTTGCAAGCTATCCCGATTTTTAAGGTTGGACTTCCAGAGCCAAAGAGATTGTTTAACGTTCCGTGCTAGGTATCTCATATACTTTATTCTTCTGGGCCACACCGGGGACCGAACCGAATCCCCCTTTTTGTCTTAGCAGTTGATTTTCTGAGGCTTGCCATGACTTTACTGTTCACAAATGTGCTAACGTCCTTTGGGGAAAGACAAATCAAAGGTCTCTCTCCTACCCGCTTGACAGATGCGGGCTAGGAGTGTTTCAAGATGAAGCAGTCTCGTAGGAAGCGTGTTGTTACCTTATGGTCACCAGGTCTGCTGGCAGCTCGTTGCAGGGAGGTGTGTTCAGAAGCACATGCAGGAGCTCACCAGACCGAGATAGGAGCTGCAAGGGGTGTGGGAAAGCACAGAGCAGACTTGGGAGCATTTTGGCCTCGGGTCCTGCTCAACCGTGGTGGAGCTGGCTCCCGTGGCGTACACTACCAGCAGCAGGAAAGCCTCTGGGACCCAAAGGTACCAATTCAGAAGAGAGGACAAAAATCAAGCGTGCTCTCCCTTGACTGAGTTAAGGAGGTAAAGTGAGATCAGACATGGCTGATGGCTGTCTTGTTAGCAGGTATCTGCTTTCCCCGTGGCACGTGTGCCTGCTACTCCTGTAGGTACCACAGGGGAGGTTACTGGTGAGCTGGTTTCAAATGGTGTGAGCACAGCCTGACATCCATAGACGATAATAAGAGCCATTGCCATTGGTTTTCCCCCGAGCATGGTGCTGTTGGCAGGAAAGGGAGGTGGTTCAAGCCATGCCGTGTTCCCAGGAGCGGTCCCAGGTGCTGCTGGCCCCCGGCATCCTCCCACTGCTGGGTGCAATATTAATCTCTCTGCTCAATTATGTGCCCCTTTGCTGAAGGGTTTCTTTGCCATCTCCAACTCCCTCTGTTGGACTTTTGTCTCAGTGGAGCAGGAGATGGAAGAGCAGGCTCCTCTCTTGTCTTGCTTCTGCATCTTTTCCAACACTGTCATTCCTCAGACTAGAGGAAAGCGATTTAAACCCAGACATTTTCAAGGTGTACTGCAGCGAGATGAATGTTTTCAGGCACCCTGATGGGCTCCTGTTTCAATTTGGGTATTATCCAGGCAGCATCTCTTTTAGAGAGGCCAGAGCCCAAAACCTTCTCCTGCAGCAATTCCTCCTTGTAAGCTTGCAACCACTACGTTACTAGAAACAAGGGATGCTGGTGGGATGACAAAATTGCATACTGCATTCACCTGCAGAGTAGCACCCAGTCTCTAGTTGGTGCTGCCCAGGGTGGGGATGCCTGTCAGGTGTGCAATGAGCTGTAGTGGGACTCAGCCTGTCTGCAGCCAGAAAGCCTGCTGGTGGCTCGGTGACTGAGCTGCTCTTTTGCATCTTTATGGAGCCAGTATCCCGGAGTATGTAGAGATATGGTCCTGTGCCTCAGAAGCTGTCTGAGCTCCTGTCGAATTTGGCTGGGTCCAGTCTGGCTTAAATCCTCTGCCGTGAGATGCCCATCTGTCAGGCTTGTTCCCGGGCTGTGACTTGAGTTTGTCAGAGTGGGCACCAAGGCCATGAGCTCCTGCCTCAGGGCTGGGCTCGCTTCAGTGATGAGGAAAAATAACCTGAAGTTTTATTCCTGGGGATAAGAATTGCTGTATCTGGGAGGGGGAGAGTTCAGCACAGTAGAGAAATACTTAGAAAAACTTAACATGAATCAGGGAGTGAAGTTAAAACATGTAACAAACTATTTCTGATAGATAAAAGCACTAAACCAGAGGTTAAAGTTAATTTTACTCGTATGCCTTGTCTTCACACTCCTGTACCTTAGCTTCTTTGATTGTCTATATATAAGAGGTGACATTGGAGAGCATGGATTTATCATGAAGATTTATTTGTCATGGAGAGATGAAGGAGCTGTCTGGCATTCAGGGGTTTTGTATCAAGTTGCACTCCTGGCAGACGCCAGTGGAGCGTTTGAAGAAGATCACATTGTAGAGCAGGACAGTAAGTTGCTATAAGGATGGACAGAGGTTTGTCTGCGATGCAGGGACTCTGACTAGAGCTCCACTGGATTTCTAAGATCTGTTTCTGGTCCAGGACACATGCAGGTACAAAATCCAGAGGCATAAGGCCCCAGCTTCCCCAAGGGTGTGCTCTGGTCATTTGTTAAAATCCATTGGGATGATGGAAGAGGATGCTGGCATCAAAAACCATGAGATACTGGCAGCTGGGCTGAGGAGCTTGCCTGAAGCCGTTTACATTTTCAGAGGTCTGAACAAGATCTGACAGCCCCAAACAAAGCTCTGCCCCGCCAGCATCCATCTGAAAGCTCTTTTCAAGGCATCCAGTTTCGATGCGGTGCCGTGCATCTGTCTCGCGTTGCTTTGCTCTGTCTTGTAATACTCCAACACCTGGGACCAAGCTGTTGCAGTTACTGGCAGTAGCTCGCAGGGATTCGTTTCCAGTGGGAAGCAAACGGGTGCTGAGGAGGAGAATGCTAACAGTTTGTGCTCCTTCTTCAAACCCTCCTTGGTTTTCGTCTGCACTCCTTGAGCGGCAAGGGCTACGGTGACCATTGGGTCATGGTGTGGAGCCCAGTTCTGCTTCAGCTGTTGATCCCACTGGAGTGTGACCTATGGAGAAACCCTTCTGGGCTGGGGGTCTGTGACCGTGCCCAAAAGGGAAACTTGAGTGCACCAGGTGGGCTGTTTGCTGCTGGCTGTCTTGGCTGAACTCCTGCCCGTGTAGCATCAGTAAAAATCTCGGAAACCTTGAAACAAGAGCCCAGCTCCTACTCTGAATTTTTGATGCGTACGTTGAGGATTTGGTCATGAATGTGTAGCCTTTGTTAGGGAATCTGGGCAGATAAAATGTTTACAGCTCTATAGGATCTGTGTGAAACATAGTATGTTGGCTATAAGACAGGATTGGGTTTCTTTGGGAGTCCCTGAGTATCACCCATGCTTGTAAATAACACCATGGGTGCAGGAGGCGAGACCTCATCCTTTAGATGGGTGTTGTCCTTCCCATTTTGCAGCTGGGGTGGATGAGGGGGATGTCCATGGTCACCAAGAGGAGTGAGGAACAGAGATGAGGAGCTAGAACTCCTCTTCTTGCTTTACTAATGCCACAAACCCATTTCTTAAAACTTCACCTGGTTGCTGATAAATGTGGTGATTAGCTACAGCTCCAGATGCTGAGGCCTTCTCCTTGAAGCCAGAGCAAATTAGGTCCTCGTTGTGTCTGGCTGCCAATGCCAGAGCAATTTTAGCTTCAATGAAGTGACGCTGAAGTCCTATTAGTGCTGTTCAGTAAATCCCTTTCTACTGCCATGTGAGCATTAGCAAACGGTCCTCTGCACCTCAGCAGTAAAGGAAGAGCAATGCATACGTATGGCAGTTTACCGTCCTATATTTAACAAAGTCATGATTACATGGAGATATAGAAGGAGCTGATAAGCCGTTCGAGTACTCTGTAGAGAAATGGCACCAAAATAGTTGTAGTGTTGTTTCTAATTGCAATGGATGAGCAGCCTGGCTCATTAATCCTCCCTATCAGCGGCACATAGCCTGTCTGCACCAGAATAGCCCTGATCTCAGCAAACCTGCATCCAGCCCTGGCCTTCTCTTTTCGACGTATTTGGAAAAGACAAGCTTCCAGCACGGCCCCGAAGGGACTTCCACTTGGCCAGGCTGCCTTTCCATGGCACAGATGACCCAGGGCATGAGGGGCTCTGTGGCATTTTGGGAGATTACTGGGGTGCGTGCAGGTGTCTGCACAACCCCGGCTTTAGGCTGAGCAAGAGCTCTGTTTTGGCAGGTCCTGCAGCGTAGGTGGTCGTGCCGGTGAGTGGTGAACCATCACAGCAGCGCCTGTCATCGCTTGGGGGACAGTGGGGCTGCTGCCCATGCTGGCAACCATCAGGCACGCCGCATGAACGCCTGTGCGGTGGGAACCATGCGCCCTGGCACCACCAGCCCCAGACACCGCTATAGCCTTGGCTTTAGAGCCGGAGGATGTAATTCAGAGGGAGCTGTTGGTCAAAGGGCCTGTGCTGCCATGCTTCTCCCTTCTATTTTTCTGCTCTCTTCTTGGGCACCTGCACAAAGCCTTTGCAGGGGCTCTAACGAGTGCTGTTAACAAGCCAAGCGTGTGTTTTCTTGCTGTCCTCAGTGGCTTCAGTCTAAGCTGTGTTTGCAGAAATTTTCTCTTGAGAGACGGTGCAAGCTCCTCTTGAAAACTGCACCTGAGTCTCTAAGAGCACTCAGTTGTGTTGCAATCATCCTGAAACCCTCCCAGCAGAGGCCTGGAGTTGGGTACTACACGGACGAGAAAGCAGAGGCTGGGATCAGATGGTGACTTGGGAAAGGTTCCCGCTTGGGGCAGAGGCTGCGCGGTGCCTGGTGAGATGCGGAGTGCTGCCTACCCGGTGTTACAGGATGGAGGAAAGTCGTGCTAGGACCAGGACCGTGGCAACAGGGCAAGCACAGGCGCGATGGTATCGCTGCTCTGGCTGCTAAATGGGGATTTAGTCTTCTGCACCCATCTGGCATGCCGGTCACTGATTGTGCAGGAGGAGATTTGGTTCTGGGACAGGCTAATGCCTGTTGAAAGCGAGGAATGTTTTCCTCATCTATTTTCTTCAATTATTCTAATTGTGCATATCCTCTTGGCTTTGAAGACGGAAGGGCTAGCCAGCAGCACCCCCCAGCGTGGTGGGAGTATGTCAGCCGAACGCTGGCAGCCAGCTTCAGCCGCTTGGTTGGGACCAGCCTGCTTCAAGACAGGCTTCTGCAGAGCTGAGCCCTTTCCCACTCACCACCTTGCAAGGAGCTGCCTCTCGTAAGCTGTTCGATCCAGGGTATGCTGGACCTACAGTGTCCCTCCCAGCTGAATTCCTGGGATGACTGGGCTGGATATGGCTAGATAAACCACTGGGGAATGAAGTAAATAAACTCCTGCTACCTTTGCCTTGCTTTCACTAGGATGACCGCACATTGTACACGAGGAAGCAGAGGAACCATGACTTAATGCAGTCTGTCAGAGTAAGGGTCATGTATGGAGAAACTGGGCAAAAGGATTTCTGGATCACCCAAAGATCCCAAGGAAATATACTATAGTATTTTTACTTCTTTACCCTCTCCTGTTCTATGTTTCTGTCTGCCAGGTGCCTTCAGTAGCGCTCCAGGCACATGAACTACACCCACAGAATAATGATGTTTTGCCTTTTAAAATTCTTTCTGTTTCAGCTGGAGATGGTACTTCCCTTTGCTTCCTTTTTCACCTTTAAGGTGGAAAAAATTCAGGCTTTTAATGATTGGAGGGGGGAAAAATACCTGCAGAACCACCTTGCTGGTGGTACCATGTGTGGGAGATGCTAAGAAGCAGAGGATGGCACGCACACAGAAAACTGGGTGCAGAAGTGAGAGTCGCTCCTGGCCTGGGTTTGAGGGACAATGCCAGATCTCTGCTGAGATGGGGAGGAATCGGGAACACCACCTCTGGCAGTCGGTAGCTGGACCTCTTGAAACAAGCTGCTAGCCAGGGAAAGAAATGAGTCCTGGGAGCTGGGCTGGAGCAAAACAGTAATTTTGCTTCATGCATTTCTTTATGATATCGTTGACCAGGTTCAGAGAGATGGAAATGGTGACCCAGATAGAAAGGGAGTTTCTACACAGCCAAAAGTCCACCTTGGTCCCCACTCTGGGTTGAGATAGGATAGCTGCAGAATGCAGTGGAGACATTGTGTGCCTGTCCAAGGGTTTGAGATCCTCCTGGAGTCCTCAACTTCCCAGGGAGGGCCTGGGGCTAGCTGCATCTGGGTGACTGAAAGCCAGTTGGGTCCAACCAGCATCCTAATGCTGGGACACCAGGCTGGACGTCGAGCTCTGCCCACACGAGAACCATCTTGGTTTCCCTGCAGGCCTTGTGCCGTGAAGGTGACATTCTCTTGCATCACAGAGGGGACTTGGGCACTCTGTCATCACCCATCTGGCTCTGTTAATGTCGTTGTGGTTTCCTTGCACTTATCATGAGTAGGCTTGGGTTTCAGTTCCTTACAGCTTTGCTGAACTTGAGTTATTTGGGGCTAAAATTTTCCATGCAGGGTGGGTGTCAAGGCCAAGCACCCCTGTGTGCTCACGTGAAGCTGATTTACTCTATTTCCTTTGGGTTCTTGGGTAATTCTCTTTTAACTTGAACTGATGAGAATTTTTTGGAAAAGGTGGTTTGATTTTATTCACTAGGAAAATGAAAATAATTTAATTTTCACTAGGAAAATGATTCATTTCATTAACAGCAAGGCATTACATGGAATGTGTAATTCTAATAAAGGTTTTGTTTAGAAAATAATTGGAAAGAAACCCTTTTGATAAGGTCAGAGCCTGTCACTTTGACCTTTTTAGCGATGAAACTGTTCAATTGCTCCCCCCCTCCAAAAAAGGACTTCATCTTCTGAATGCATATCTAAAAAGAAATAAAGTTGCTGTTGGAAAGAAGTGCTTTTACTTTTGTCGCAACTTTTTGGTCATCTGCAAACGAACCATTTTTTTAAATGGCTCGGTGCAGGCAGTTTTTTAAATGATGGTGTTTCTTCCAGTAAGGAATGTCAGCCTTTCCTAGTGGGCTCCTCACTACAAGAAAGACATTTCATTGCTGGAATGTGTCCAGAGGAGAGCCACAAAGCTGGGGAGGGGTCTGGAGCAGAAGGCTTACAAGGAGCGGCTGAGGGAACTGGCGGTGTTCAGCCTGGAGAAGAGGAGGCTGAGGGGAGCCCTTATCGCCCTCTGCAACTGCCTGACAGGAGGCTGTAGCGAGGTGGGGGTCGGCCTCTTCTCCCTGGGAACAGACGATAGGATGAGGGGAAATGGTCTGAAGTTGTGCCAGGGCAGGTTTAGGTTGGACATTAGGAAAAATTTCTTCACAGAAAGGGTTGTCAGGCTCTGCAATGGGCTACCCAGGAAAGTGGTCAAGTCCCCATCCCTGGAGGTATTTAAAAGAAGGATAGATGAGGTGCTTAGGGCCATGGTTTAGTGGTGGGATGGCAGAGTTAGATTAAAGGTTGGACTCAATGATCTCAAAGGTCTTTTCCAACTGAAGTGATTCTATGATTCTGTGGTTCTAGTGGATAATAATCCCAAATAGTAAATGTGAGCGGAGAGAGGAGCTTTGCCTGGCTGCCCCGTTTGTTTTACAGACTTGGAAGCACCCTGAAGCTGTGGAGGTGCCTCCGCAGGGGCTGGTGAGGGTCACTGGTGGGACTGCTGGTGCATGGCGCCTGCCTCCATTGTCTGCGTCATGAGTGCGACCGGGATCTGTTAATGATGTCAGAGTGGTGTGATGACATCCTGAAATGTGGCTGTTGCTCTTCCAAGGGTGTCTGAGAGTTCACTTGTGGTTGGAGCCAGGTAGGAGAAGGGTCCAACCTGGCCTTGGTGGGAGAGAGAAAACAGAAAGAGGCTCCTGTGCAGTGTTTGTATTGTTTCCAGGCAGTTTGTTCTGTGGCGTAGAGTAGAATCATGTTTTGGGTTGGAAGGGACCTTTAGAGGTCATCTAGTCCAACCCCCCTGCAGGGAGCAGGGACATCGCTAACCAGATCAGGTTGCTCACAGCCCTGTCCAACCTGGCCTTGAATGTTCCCAGGGATGGGGCCTCCACCATCTCTCTGGGCAACCTGTTCCAGTGTTTCACCACCCTCATTGTAAAGAATTTCTTCCTTATATCCAGTCTAAACCTACCCTGTTTTGGTTTAAAATGATTACCCCTTGTCCTGTCACAGCTGGCCTTACTAAAAAAGATTTTCCCCATCTTTCCTATAGGCCCCCTTTAAGTACTGAACGGCCGCAATCAGCTCTGCCTGCAGCCTTCTCTTCTCCAGGCTGAACAACCTCTCTCAGCCTGTCCTCATAGGAGAGATGCTCTAGCCCTCGGATCATTTTAGTAGCCCTCCTCTGGACCCACTCCAACAGTTATGTGTCCTCTTGCGCTGAGCATGGACTCCTAGTCATGCTACTGCTAAACCAGGCTTTATGGGGCTATGGCTGAGGAAGGAAAATGTTCGTGTCAACAGCTGACAGCACTTGCGAGACTGCTGCGTCTTGCCTGGAGGGTAGGTGCTGACAATGTATTCGTTCTACCCAGACTACACAGTTGCAAAGGGGGGCCAAACCGACACGTATCCCTGAACTGGGTCTTAATGCGAAGGTGAAATTCTCTTTATAGAAAATAATGATGTATTCTTACATTCATGAGAGGTCTTAAAAAATATTGATTTACAGAAGCTCCCCAGAGTTTCAAGCTTTCCCAAACTATTCCTTCAGTCTCTTCAGCCTGCCAGACTTGGAAGTGAAGCTTTCATTCTAGGTGATAGTTTCTAACAACATACTATCTGCTGTAATTCCTTTTCTTCCTTCCTAATGCTTGTTTGCCTGATCCCCTATGGAGCGCTCAGACTAGAAGCACTCAGCTATGTTTAGTGGGAAAAACCGTCACTTGATATCCTGAAAATAGTAGGAGAAGGCCTTACAGAAGTTTTAAGTTGTAGTCTTGGGATGTATAGCTCCTCCTTTGCTGCTGACTCTGGGTATGTGTTTGAGCTGGGCGTTCAGTGTTGGATCTCCACGTGAGGGTGCAGTCCAGCTGGGACCCTTGGAAACATCAAGCCAACATCAAGAGCAAACCATGCTGCCGAGGGTGGTGCGGTGGCTGTAGGAATGCTGTGTTCCCATGCTGAGGGATGCGAGCTCCTGGAGCACATCCTGACCCAAAGCTGGCCACCAACCCGCACAGGGGTTACAGCAAGGGCTGATCTCCCTGATCTGGGATCTCACCTGACAGCTGTGTCGGGGGAGGTTTCCTTGTTTCTGATCCTCTTTCTGGGCAGGCAGACATTTATGTGCTGAAGTGTGATCTTAATTCTCACCCTCAGCATTCTCGCCTGTAAAATGAGGGGAGAGAATTGCTTACATCTTGGGGCTCAGCGCTCCTCTCAGAAAGCGGATGGAAGAAGTTAAGTTGAAGGTCCTCAAAGAGGAGCTATGGCCTAAGGATCACACGCTGGCACACTTCTTTGGGTTCACCCTGAAAGCACTTGAAGAGCACCTGACACCGCATGTGGTAATGGGATAGGAATGCTTATTAACAAAAGCAGGAACATTAATATGTTTGTGAAACAGTATTATGCAACTCAAGTCAATATAGTGTTTTGAATTGCCAAAGAGCAATTCAAGAAGTAGGGAGTACCAAAGTTCGTACGCTTGAAAGCCAACGGCCTCATGTTGCCCATGACTGACTTCTTCAGCTCCGCTTTCCTAGTGCTCGGTTGTGCCGACAGCCTTGTGCCTGAAGTGCCATGCTTGCTCTGCGCTTGAGCAAAAGGATATTTTTCCTATTTTTCCTATGCTAGTAAGAAATCAAGGTATGCCTGAATACCAGGCTAGAGATAAAGGCAACACATGGCTTTTATAATGCAGAGCACTTAATTCATCTTGGGGGAAAAAACGTTCCTGTCGTCTTTTCAGCTGTATGATCCCCATGCCTTTGTGCATAATTATCCTGGGCCATTCAGAGATGCAGAAAAAGGGTTTAGGTATTCACTAGGGATGGTTACTGCTAAATTAAAGGCGGCTTGATGTTTAGTGTAGTCAAGAAAATCGTGAAAGGAAGAAAGCAACATGTTGAAGTCGGTTTCTCTGTGCTAAAAGAGAACAAGCAGTAAAAGCTGGTACCAAGGCCTGCAATACAATATAAGAAAATTAGCTGAAAATGGGCTGAAAAGAACAAAATGGTTCATAATTATGATGCAACCAGTCCTGTAGAGAAGCTGCCATCTAAGGTTGAGTTAAAAGCAAGCAAAGTATGCCAAGAAAGGGATTTTAATATCTTGATAATTCAGATACATATTCCTTAGTTGATAATTTACCTCTTATTTCTTTAAAAAGCATCTGCATGGTTTTTGTAGGACAGATACCAGGGGCATTTGCTTCATTTCATATAGATAATTCCACTGATGAGGTGAAAGTTATTCAAAATAATTTTCCAGCAACATTTCTCTATTAAAATATAAATTTCAGAATTTTGTGTCTTGTTTGCACTGTTTTGGTTTTGCATGGATGAAACTAGGATTGCCTGCTCTGAAATATTTTATAGAAGTTTATAGCATATTTTTTTTGAAAGTTGCTTGCAAAATTTTTGCAGACCTGTGGTCACAGCATTAGCAATCAGATTTCCTCAAAAGTGTCCTTGCAATTAGCAGTTTGAGTAAATTCTTTAAGAAAGCAAAAGGCGCTCAGTCTTTGTGCCATGGCATTTTCTGCATTATTTTTGAGCAGTGGCCTCAGGAAAGGTGTATGGGGTTTCTTGGAAGACCTGGTTAGAACCTGATCAAATATTCAGCGTGGCGCAGCCAAGCAAACACAAGTTCAGAAAGCAGGAAAGTGGAGGCTACAGCTGAGGTGTCCCACCTGTGGGGCTGGTGACCCAGAGAAGGGAGCACGGGCATCCTCAGCTCTCCAAGAGAGAAGATTTCTCACCCCAGCGAGACTCAGGGGTGGGATGTGATGCAGCTAGAGAGACAGTTGGGTGCTTCTACATTTACAGCTCCATGTCCTCTACCAAAGTCCAGGTGACTGATGAGTTTGCAAACCTCCTTTCAAGCATCTTACTTTCCCTTCTACTGCCTTGGGGCTGAAGTCCCCAAAGCTTCAAAGTTCCTCTCTCAAACGGCTGATTTTAAAAGCCTTGTGAACACCACCTGAAGCTGAAGCTCAAGCTCTCGGGGAGCCGGAGGCTTTGATGCTCCTTCCACACCTGTGGTTCCTGGTGCTCCTCTCCCCAGGTTCTGGTTGTGTTCTGTAAATGGAACCCTAGATATAATTTGTAAAGAAAAATACCATTTTTTTCCCCCTACATCATCCCCCTTCATATTATCTTTTGAACGCTGAATTACCCTGTTCCAGACACAATGCAATATTTCTCAGAAAAGATGGTCCTTTCCTTCCTTATCAGTCCCACTCTAACCCAGAAAATAAATCAGTGAAAGTTCAAATTCCAGTCTATCAAAACCACAATGTTGGAGTGATTACAAAATAAGTCTGCCTCTCTGTATCCATGCTTTTAAAATTACTCACAGATTTTGGCAGCTCGAGGCAAAAGCTGTGTACCTATTTGAAAGTGGCTACTTACAAATCCAGATTTTCAAGCTTCGTCATGTTTAGTACCAGTTTTTTGGATTGCAGCGATCATCGGTTCCTCTTACAAGTTGACCCATCTCAATCCACCAACAGCGTATTTTTCCCACTACTGGTAGTTCACGCTGTTTATTTTGTTCTTGCTCAGCTTTGTTCCTTCATCATCTTCTCCTTAACTGACCCTGGGGTTGGATGCTACAGAAATAACCTTCCACAAACAACTAGCCAGCCTGCTTTCTTCATCCTAACCACATACTAGCTGGTGGATTGACTAATTTTACTTCAAGCTTATTCAGTAATCCTTTAAAGGTTTTCTTTTTGAATGCAAATAAGGGGATAATTATTTAATGTCATTATTTTGTGTACTTGATATAATTTTTTCTTACCTTAATTGCATTGAGGTTTTTATATCCTTACTGCATTACAATCCTGATAGTAACACTGGATTTTGAAATGTCAATGAACGACTTAAATTAACTTCCAAGTTGGAAAGAAGTAAACCTCCTTCCTTGCTTCTAAGCTACTCTGACCTGACAAACTCAGTTTCTGAAGCGCCGTGTTCCTGTGATCTCCTCCTGGCCTAATGGGCAGCATGGTCTTTAAGTTTCTACTTGAGAAACTAATTTGGCGTTGAGTTTGAGCATTAACTCTGTAGCTTCTGGTGATCAGGTGGCTTTGGCAGAAGGGTGACAGGGTAAGTCCTTCTGCATTGTCAGGTCACTTATCAAATCCAGTCCAGCCAGGTAGTTTCCAAAAGCTGAGAGATACCTATGGCATGTCTGAAATGCATCGGTTAATTGTGATTTCGGCATCAGTAACTCCAGTTGTAGGCTGGAACCTGCAGTCCTCCATTAAACCTGCTCTTTTTCATTTGTTTTTTTTGTTGCTTTTTTTTTTTTTTTACTGTGTAAGCAATTTAATGAGTGGCGGATCAGTCTGCATAGCTTTCATTTAAAGGCATTGCTGTTCTTGGTCTCTGTGCATGGGCAGGGAATCTGAGCTACCTTTCCTTTTTATTTATTTTAGAGTAATATCGTGCTACTGCCAGCCTGGATGAAGTTCTTTGGCAATAACACTCTCGCCTTCAGTGATTACTTGCAGTCTATGAATGTTACTTAAAAATAACAAACAAAATACTTCAAAATAACAAACAGATGCCAGAACCTATAGAAGCCTTTTCATAAATCCTGAAACAAACTCGGGCCGTAGTAATTGCCTCCAGGCAGGGCTGAATAGTGTTTCTGAGTGGCATAACATTTGGGGAGAGAAAGGCTTGAATTTAGTATCTTGAATGAAATTTAAGACATTTTAAAAAGAAGTAGCTTTCTGGATAATAAGCAGAACCGCCGTCCTCTCTCCACATCTGTCCCTGGTTGATGATGAAGGAGGGGACTTGGTTAAGAGGCCATAGGTTAGGACTGGGCTTGCACAAGAAATAGCATTTTCTAACTGACTGGAAAGGGTGGAAATAGGCAGTTGGGAATGAGAATTTCCATCAGAGGAAACGCTGGGTTGATGCAATTGTTATGCAGCGCTTAAAAAGGGACTTGGAAATGATCTTGAGTCTGGGACATCTGCACCTTGCCCAAAACTGTCTGTGTCAAAAACTGATAACTTTTCTAGTTCACCCTAATGTAACGGTGAGATCCTGACGTTCCCAATGCTTTCCCTTGGAAAGGGAGGTGCTCCGGGAGGGTGAGATACCGCTTCGTGCATGTGTGAAGTGCCAGTGCTGAGTTACTGAAGTCTGTGTTGCCGTGTGCTTTGCCTCCTGTCCCTGTGGCAAGTTTGCCAAGGCTCCTGACTTGAACCTCAGTGACACAAGGATGGTGAGATGTGGCTCCCATGCTGCCTCTGATCGCGGGGTGGGGGGCTGCACGCCCCAAGCCTACAGGCTGGGGGGCCCAAGGGCATACAGGAATCCAGCCTTTCGTTATAAAACTGGCATGAGCTTGGAGTGAAGCTGAAATTAAAAGGGAACTAAAATTCATAAAATGCTGGATGTCATGTAAAAATAAATAGCCAGCGACTGGTGTGAAGTACGGTCTCATCATAAAATTGTGTCTGATCTAATTAGATGTAATAGGATCAAAATAATCGCAATTAAAAACCTTAAAATGGCAATAATTGTAGGAGAGTGTGAATCATAGCATGGCTAAAACTCATGAAAATTGGTGTCACTTTTCACGCACGCATTGCTAGAAGTGGCTAAAGCAGCAGCTGTGGTGAAACATGGTTTTCTTAGAGCTACGTGAAAGAAAGGTGTGGGCTGCTCAGCACTGTCTGGGTTTGGGGTTTTGATTATACACCAGTGCCCTGTTTTCAGAAAACAAGGAGCTGACTTCCTCAGGAGGGTCCTCAAAATGACTCATTCTCTTCCAAAATGTGGGGGGTTTGGCCATGGCTAGGTAGAGCTGTGAGCATTGGTCATATTCCTGCAAGTTCTCATGATCCCGAATCCATGTTTTCCCTGGCTTTGTGGAGACCAAATGGGTAAAGATGCAGACATGCATGCTCCCCTAAGCTGTGTTTTCCCAGAGGGTTACAACAGAGCATAACCACAGAGTGAGGAGTCCTCACCTTCCTCTTCCCCTTTCCTTGGAGGGAGGAGGTCTTGCTGTTCGTGGCAGCAGGGCAGTGCTGTTGCCAGCTGAAGCGCCGTGGTTGCCCCTGGCTCCCCAGCGTGAGCACACCGACGTCTGTGTCGTGTGAAAGTGCTGCTCTGTGCAGGACCCATCAGGACTGATGGTATGGACCATTTTCCGCCACTGGGTAGGGTGAGACAGATGCTGTGGGAAGGAGCTCCATGTGCTGGAGATAGCTAGAACAAAATTTGGGTGGCTGGTGGCTCTTTGCTGAAGAGGCAGGGAGACTCTCCTACTGAATACAGAGTGATGGGGCAGTAAGGTCAGGACATTACATTTTTCTTTCCACAACATAGTTGGTAGAAAATTTTCCAAGGCCAAGAACACTTAGAAATTTACTGGTAAATACTTCTCTTTTGGCTTGTTTAGTAGATATTTGTGTTCAGCTCCTTCTTGCTACCTGTAGTCCTAAAGACTTGGAGGGCCCAGTTAAGGAGGAACGAGACATTTGTGGATTCTGGGACTTTATCATAACATGATGGTGTACTTGTGGAGTAAATAACTTTGAACAGAGTGGCTGTTGCCATTTGGCCTTGACAATTATCCGCCTGTATATGAAAAGAGCA
>NW_009258284.1:1129930-1137780 GCF_000687185.1 Egretta garzetta
GAGGCCCAAGAGAATCAGGAGTTGTTAAGAAGAACCCCAAAGCCAGCAACCAACAGATGAGATCATGAAGTCTGAGGGTAATGTGGTTCCTGGGAAAGGTTCAGCAACTAATTAATTGTTTTTTCTGCTTATGCAGACGCTCTTTTGGGTACTGCCAGTGGGTGATTAAAGCACATCCATTGCTTCATGAAGTGGAACCGTACCAAGTCCTTGCGTACGGCTCGGTTGATCTGACGTGTGTTGGGGTATGTGGGGCTCAGCACGTGTGTATTCGTGCTGATCAGGGGACCCTAGGTTTCGTGCATTTAGGCTCCCTCACCTCCCCAGAGGCGCGTTCTCGTTATTTGCTCTTGTTTAAAAGTACACTCTCAGAGCGGGTAAGGAGGTGGCGGTGAGAAAGCAGTGACTGAATTACCCAATGCCTCTGAAGTATTTGTGGGTAGAGGGAAGGATGGAAAAGTGGAGGGGATAATGACTGCGCTGTCTTTCCAAGAGCAGAGAACGCACGAGGATGTACAGAAAGACTGACTTGACACTAAGACATTACGTGCTGATCTTTGAGCTTCAACCATACAGAAAAAGAGGGATGATGCCCCCAAATAACAGCCACTGGCATAATTTCATTTCATAGTGACCACTAAAATGTAGCACGCCAAAAAGGGCTGGGCCTCCACATCTGTCTGTGCATAGACATCTGGTTACACACAGTAGATACCGAAGAGCAAAGGCAATAAATACCTCTAGGGGTCTGTGTGTGGTTTTGTGTATAGTAGTAAATAGTCTGCTGTTGTCTTGCAGAAAATTAATGAAATCTGAGTAGTGAGAAATCAGGGTTATGTTTTGGTTGGCAAGCAGCAGCGTGCTGATTTTCCTCTCCTCCCCCTATCCGGTGCAAATTATGAGGTGTGTGGATCAGTGACATAAGAGAGTAAGGTTTTTCTGGTTTACTTACATAGAATCTAGTCCAAGTAAATTTACTGAGGGGATACGGTTTTTCCTAGCATTAAATCACAGCCCATTACAGCAGCAACTCTCGAGCCTTTCCAGTAGGCAAAGCTCCCTTTCTCACCTAGCCATCGAGAAGGGCGGTCTCAGCCCCATCTGCCCCCAGCCCTGTTAATGAGTCCCAGGAGAACAACATATGCATTTTATGTGTGATTAGTAAATTCCATGGAGAGACAGTCCTAATATTGCTTCAGGCAGCTCTTATGAAAGTGCTGCTGCAAATAAATACAGATGCCTTTTATATTTTTATTAATGGAAAAGCTGTTCATCCGTGAGTTGTGAACAGGCCCTATCACCACCACCTGGTGAGAAAGGGACACAACCCTGCTCCTCAGACCTCATTAGTTGTCAAAGTATCTGCATCTTGACAGACTATTTTAGTTTAAGATTTTGACCTCCTTAGGAAGGACTTAGTCAACCTGACTGGGTTATCCTAGATACCATCTGCATAAAGGATCTCCATGTATTTCATGCCAGTGGAGCTGCTAGCCAGCTCTCCAAGCCATTGGAGACCTCCTCTGGGGCAAGGCACATCTCAGAAACCTAAACCAAAGGCTTTTCTCTGACACAGAGGAAAGCCATCGCTTGTGGCCCTCTAGATGAATGGGAAATACCTAAGGAGAGGGACTGGATTTTAAGATTAAACATAAGAGCACCCTAGAGAAACACAGATTTGCTGGAGATGGGGTCTGTGGCAGTAGCTTGGCCATGTGGTGTATGTCCCACGGCACAAAAAAAAATAAATGCACTGCCTTTTCTGGATCTGTGCATGAAATATTAAAAGGCAATGTGATGTGCAGCGAACAGCGTGGCAGTGCCCCACGTCCCCCAGCAGAACCTGTGCTCTCCTGGGGAAGTGGGGGAAAATAACAGGAGGGCTCGGGGTGCTGCCTCCACCCCACAGCAGGGGAGGTGATCCAAGGGGTGCAATGCTGACCACCAGGGGAGGAAAGACAGAAAGGAATTACTTAACCCAGGAGCTGATTAAAACAAAGCCCTGTTGCTCATTCCAGCCTTGAGCATGGCAGGCTGCGACGAAGCAGTCGCCTGCATCCACCATTCTCCCGGGGCTGGGAGGGGAGGAAGGACAAAATCTGTGGTGCTGCGTGGGGGAAGCGTAGGTAAGAGCAGGCGCTTGAGGATAAGCGAACCTGCCACGGGGCGTCACACCGATACGTGCGGGTGCATCCCAGGGAACATTTATCTGGCAGCTTCAGATTTGACTTGTGGAGGCGCACCTGAACGCAAAGCTGAGGTAGGTCAGTGTACGGTACATCCCACTCCTCCTGGGGAGGAGATGGAGCGTATGCGCCTGCTTGCGTCCCTGGCTCTCCGGCATTGTCCGCCTGTTTACAAACTGTGCGCGCCGTGGGTTTGTGTGCATTAATATTTGGCAGCTTACATAAATAGGCTTGCTGCTGACGTGCAAGCAGCAGTGGGCTCCAGCTTTCCTCACCGTGACTGCTCTGCTAGCGGAAATAGAAAACAGTTTTTAAGTCCTTCTGACTTTGAACACTGCACTGCAAGCCAATCTTTTCTATTAAAAATAGCATTTCCTTCCAGACTCTCTTTTGGAGTGGCTCTGTATCTCCGCTTTCCCTTCCTCTTCTGTTCTTAAAGTCTGTGCTTAAATAAAGACTGATTAATTAATCAGGCTTTTCTCTGCATAAATGATGAGGATTTCTGGCAAGCAATCTGATACTGCTATCTTCATGCTGTCCATTGAAATTTAGGGAAAGCAAAGTACTTGCAAATGACTAACAGCGGTGCAAGACAGTGGTTAGGAGCAGGGGAAATGATGTGTAAAATATTAGATAGGTACTTTATTTGAACTAATCTTATGATATTTCTTTTAAAAAAAAAAAACTGAATAATGATGTGATTGCTTGACCTAATGCTAATTGATCAGTCTTTCCTCCTTTTTCCACCTGTGCACCAGTAAGGCCAGCACGTGGTGTTATACCTGACCACAGCAATACAAAAAATTTTAACTGTGAAACTGGATTTTTTTTATTATTTTTTTTATTTAGTCATTTATATATTTTTACCACTTTGAGAGCATGCAGCCTTTGGGTGGCCCCAAGGTGGGGTGCCAGACTGTGCTGTAGCTGACCAGCCCAATAGCAGGTTTTTGGTGCCCAAAGGGTAGAGCATCGTGCAGGTAAACCCATGGGGGAGGCTCTAACTATTTCAGGAGCTGAACATGGGGATGGGTGACCCCACAGCTGGGCAGGGCTAAGGCTGTGCACAGAGCAATTGCCCTCTCTGACTTCTAGTTAACTTCTGGGTGGAAGTTGGAGCCGTGGCTGACCTGCAGTGGCAACTGGCTGGAATGGGGGGCCACCTCCTCTTAGGAGAATATGTGATGAGGCAAGGAGATGACCTGTTCAGCAAGAATAGATACAGTGGTATGTCATGGAAGGCATCGTCCAGTCAGGGAGCCCACCCCCAGGAGGAGAAAGGAGCCAGGAGATACCCAAATTATTGTTCCCATGAACCTTTGCCCAGTCAAAGGTAAGGCTCACGCATGTGAAACTGCACTGCAGACCTGAGCCTGGTTTTGAATCATGCAGAGGCCACATGAAGTTTTTACGGGGACTTTGCACCATTTCAGTTTTATTTATGACTTTTGGAGGTGTCTTTTTTTTTTTTTTTTGGTTGGTTGGTTTTGGTTTTTTTTTTTTAACTTCCATATAGATTGGAATTTGTGTCTGAAGCTTTTGGAGCTCATTCCTTTTGAAAGCTCTGCCTAGGAAGATAAAGAGGAGGTATTGTTTTGATATCTCAGTAACAAACAAGATCCTCTATCAGTGTGACTTATTAGCAAAATAAGACCCCAGCCTGTGTCAGGAAGCGCGTTCTGTATTCTCATTTCTGTACTGACATGTTAGGCAGCCTTGCTAATCATTTTGTCTCCCCCTGCCTCTTCTTTCTCGCTTGTAGATTGAGGCTGATGCTGCTTGCCTCCCTTTGTAACACACTTTAAAACCCACGGAAAAAGATTGCTGTGGATGATAAAAGGGAAGTCTGATTGCACGGTTCAATATATCAAAAATGTATTTTATTACATGAGTTCTACTACTGGAAAGCTTGAATTTACATTTACAGTGGTATGAGTCTGGCTGAAAGCTCGCTGACGTCAATGCAAAGCTTTACGTTGATTTCAAAGGACATTAAATGAAGCTTTATGTAAAGATGCATGCTTTTTCTTTTTTTTTTTTTTTCCTGACTGCAGTATTTGCCATTTGCCCAAAATGGCACTTAATTCACTTGAACTATCAGAGGATATACGATGGATATAAAATATGGCAGTGGCTGTTCTGGTTTTGCAGCAAGAACAGGGGGAGGAACTCCACATCACGGAGCTCGTCGTCATCTTTTGTAATATGGGGCCTCAAGGTCTATTAGAACACACTATAGCACTTCCTTCATCTCCCAAACACAGCAGCAGCACTGCTATAAAACACGGACTGGAATCCTAAGCTTCTCACAAGATTCTCCTGCTTCACACTAGAGAGATGTCTGCTGGGCCTTTCGTGGCAAATCACTCCAAGTGATTGAATGGCAGGCATTCAACATGCTAAGAAACAGCACACTCAGGCACATAAAATACATGGTTACGTGCACTTTTTTAAAAGAAAAAAACAACGATGGATGGTCTTGAATTAATAGGGCAAGAAGAGATCAGCGGCCACTTACACACTCTGTCCCTTCCCTTTTGTTTGCACTGTCCAAGGAGTCATCTACGCAGTAGGCTAGGGGTGGACATGAACCCTCTACCCTTGATGTTCAGACTGTCCATACGCGACCTACAGCAGCAGCGAGTCATATGCCCATCAGTGAACCACCCCTCTTAGAAAGGGTGCCTTTTAAAGACACTGCTCTCCCTTCCACACATAGAAATAAAGCAATTAGAGTCTTTTAGACGCTTTCATTTTTCCTGCCAGTCAAGCTGTGATTTTTAAGATCTCCCATTATCCCTTTAGACACAAGTAATAATCCTGACAATTTTTTTAACTGGTTACAATTATACAATAGCTTTAGTCTCTTACTTTCTGCAGCGGCTCAAAGACATGCTCAGCTGAGATTTTTGGGCAGAGAATCAGACCCAAAGAGGTGCAAACTGTGGCTGGGACACAAGGCTGCCATGGACAAAGAGATATGGACAAATTTGCCATGGACAAATAAATAGCAGTAGAAAGGCAACATTGTCTCGGCAATGCCCTTGTGGCACTTGTGAAGGATGGATGCTCACCTACTGTTTTTCTTTCTGTATGTTTTCTGGCTCTTGGCTCTAAACCTGATTCCAGGCATCGCCTGGCTGGAGTTGCTAAGCGTATCCCCCCTCCAGTGCCCCTTTCTCAGAGCTGGTCCACCTGCAGAGGACTGGTGATGAGCCCTTTTCTTCCTGCAAGGTAGTTTATTCATCCTTCCTTAAGATAACCAGTTATCTACAGTAGAAATTACAGATAAGATTTGATAAACCTCTGCAGTGTTTTCTCAGGCTCCAAAATCAAATTACTCTTCTTCAT
The DNA here is from genome assembly GCF_000687185.1 of Egretta garzetta. Taxonomy (NCBI): domain Eukaryota; kingdom Metazoa; phylum Chordata; class Aves; order Pelecaniformes; family Ardeidae; genus Egretta; species Egretta garzetta. The sequence continues at coordinate 1,135,468 of NW_009258284.1, forward strand.
CATCACACAGAGGAATATAATAGAGACAACAATAAATGCATTTACCAGCCTAAGTCCCTTCAGAAATCGGACTGTAATCTCATGGGCTCATGTTCTAGAGCTTTTTTCTGTATCTCATGCTTGTCCTTCAGAAAATGGCATGGTCTTTCTTTCCATCTCTCTACCAGCCCTCTTCTTACCTCAGATTTTTTGCTAGTCTGGTGCTTAAATAGGACAACGCTTTCTATGAAAATTTATCTTCCTGTGGTCTTTATCATGACCTGCTTTGCGGTTGATGTTTTAAGGCGACTGCTGCTTCCAAGATATTTCCGTTTGAGTATTTCATGCTTGACTTTGAATGTCTTACTGGCTCTACAGTCATTGAGGCAGTCAACAATAAAAGAGTTTTGCAATAACTTCTCTGTGAGAGTCCTTGAGTTGTACAAACATTTAGGGGCAAACTAAGGGTGTTTTGTACTTCGATAACTCGTGCATCAGACAGCCTTAGGCATTTTGGTATGTGTTTTTCATTCTGCCTTACAGCACCTTCTAGTTGTGTTTCAGAGATGACTAAAGCGAGACACAAAGTGTTAATGGCTGAGTTGGGAAAATGCTAGGAGTGATTGATACAGCTGGCAGGAGGCTTCTGGAGTTCTCCCACAGCCTCTTTATCCCAGCTCAAGTTTAGGGTGCCCTAATTCCCACTAACAGGTAGCAGTTCTTCCTCTGCTGTTTGCTGCGGGGGAAAAAATTAACATTTTGCAGCAGGATGAGCTCAGCTGGCTGGAGGGCTCATCAGAACTGGGAAGGTGGCAGAGCGTCAATCCCAGCAACTCTGGGCTTGCCTTTAGCTCTCAGAAATGCCCCGAATGTGTTTTAGGTCTCAGATGAGCTTCAGGGGTCTCCTTAGGTACTCAAGAAAAGAAAGTATCAAATCTTAGAGGTTATTGAGGGAGCAGAGCCTGAGTTTGGCAGACTGGAACGATAGAGCCAGTTTGGGCTTTGACGTGCTGGATTCCCTCTGGAGGAAAGGAGATGTCCTAGCATAAACCAAAGCCTGGCTAAAGGACAGAAAGAAGGAATTTTTATTGCCAGCATTTCCCTGATGTTACCATTTCTGCTGGATTGTAAGTGTGACCAGGCTACAAGAAACAGGGTAACATATAGCCTGGCTTCCAGGTGCACAGCTTGTTGTTCCCATGCTCTCCAGTTGCCAAAAGATCTTAGTCCTTAAAGATCACTTTCCTGGCAAAAATCCACAATCAAAGTGGGATGTCTCCCTCTTTATGCTTTGTCCATTAAGGCAGAGGAAAATGGGAGGGTTTCAGAGCTCAGAATGGGTCTACCAGCTTAGATGCTCTATGACACCCTTACAGGGAGCACTGGGGATGTGGGCAGCGGCCATTTTGGTAGTTAAAACCTGTAAGAGCCGGGGGAATGGGTAGCAGCGCTGCCACAGGCACCCAGCTGCACGGCATGGTGGTGTGGGGGAGCAGGACAGGACAGGTCAGAGGGTGCCGAGGTTAACTCTGATGGGGTTCGTGGCATGGTCCAGCTGCTGGCCATGGACCACAGTCTCGCTTGTGAGGGCCTCAGCCACGCGGCTGCCTCCTGCCTTCAGAGGGAGCAGCCCACTGTGCTTTCAAACATCTGCCCCACTTGCTCTCAAAACGTATAGAAGACCAGTAGAAAGGCTGTTTTTATGATGTGTGTCAGCTCACCTCTTTCTTTTGCCCCAGCCTTTTCAGATGTTGTTGCTGAGGTGGAGTTGAGCCAAGTATTGAATTCTAATGCTGGTGTCTGCTGCTTCCAAGAAACTACTCCTTCAGCAATCAGCATAACAGATGTATAAAGATATATCCATATGTGAGGTCATGGGATAGCACAGAAACCTCAAAATGGATTAGAACATGTGATATGTGAGGTCGTGGGATAGCACAGAAACCTCAAAATGGATTAGAAGCAAATATTTTGGGGAATTATCTTGATTTCCATTTTTAAATTTCAGGGTTACAAGCAGAATTGTTTGGAGAATACATAGGGATGTAAGTGGTTCACTCTCGCATTGCAAAGGTCACAACAATTCCCCAGAATTAACTATAACACAAAGTCCACTTTAGAGTTGCTCTGGAGCATAGCTTTCAGATGATGGTTTGTTGTTTTGTTTTTTTTTATTTCCCTCTTTGATTTAAGATTCCCAGTGAGGGAAGATCCGTCACAAGCTATGGTATACAAAATCCCAGTGATCAGTTATTCCACTCTATTATATTCCACAATATTATGTTTTATTTCTAGGATGAATTTGCCTCACTTCATCTTCCATCGGTTGATTCC
>NW_009258284.1:1137795-1158106 GCF_000687185.1 Egretta garzetta
CAATGTAAGACCCATTAGTTATGGTAATTGTGGAAGTTGGTGATTAAACTGTGATGAAAATGTTTGTAATGTTCTTTTCCATAAATTAAGTAGACTGAATTGTGTACATATCCCTCATTCTTTAACTGTTTTCATTATTCACTGATCCCTTTACAGTTTTTCAGCCACTTTCTAGGCATGTGGATACCAGAATGGAGCACAGCAGTAGTTGTAACAGAGCCAAATGAGAAGTTGTTTGGCTTCTTGATATTCCCCTGTTTGCATGCTTTAAATATACTGATCCCAGTAAGTCGCAGTGGATAACCACCGTAAACACAAGCCTTGTTTAAAAGTGGCTGGTTCCCTGGCGAGCATTGCCTGGGTTCCTCCCTCAGGGCTACGGAGCCACTCGGTCGGCTCTCCTGGAACGGGAGCTGTTTTCTTGTTTTGAGCTCACCAGCAATTTGGGCCACCAAGCGCCAATGCCTGTCCTACTTACTTACTACTTTTTAGGTCTCTGTCATTTGTAACCCTGGATCAAGAGTGATTTTGCTTGTGCTGCGAGGCCACTGACAAAAAGTAGTAACTAAGACCAGGTGAGGACTGGTTCCTCCAAAACCCATCTGTGTTTGGAAACAATCCCTTACCTATTACTGCAGCTGAAGATCTGACCGCTGTCCTGGTTGAGAGTCGCTTGGCATGTGCCACATGTATTTGTACTGTCATTCTTCAGTCCAGAAGGCAAGCTATTGCAGAAGGGTAAAATCTGTATTACCTCTGTTATGAAGTCCCACAACAGTCATCCTCTTGGCTTGGCCAAAACGGGGCTTCTTTGAGACAGTATACGTGTTCATGTACTCTCCTGGAGCTTACCCAACATTCAAATGTTTAAAGATTCAGCTTCGGTGATCTAAACTCCCCCTTGGATGACTTTTTTAAAAACCTAAATCTGCATTAGCTTTCTTTAAACCTCCTCCTGTTATTTTTATAACACAGGGTATTTCATCACCATATGGTACAAGCCGATGCTCTTTTCCCTATTTCTGTAGTACAGAAATGTCTGTCGCCTACTACTGTATTTTCTTCGTTACTACCGATAACTCCAGTGTTTCTGTATCGTTTGCTTTTCTTAGCATCTTCCGAAAACCCAGCTCCTCTTTACTTAGTGCTAAATTCAGCTTCTTTTTTCAATCGTCTATTATTTTTGATTTAAATTTGTATTATCAGTTAACAACTTCCACACTTGGCTATGTGTTATAGCTTGGGGTTTTGATGTTGTTTTCAAGTGTACAGTTGCTCACTTCTCCTCTTTAAGCCACGGGCTTTTAAAATAATTGAATGTTTTTTGGTTTTTTTTTTTTTTGGTTGGTTTGTTTTGGCGGGCTTTTAAAATAATTGAATGCTTTTTTTTTTTTTGGTTGGTTTGTTTTGAAATGTAGAATCTTCATTTCTCGGTTATTTAGTAAAATGCTCTTTAAATAATGATAACTCCTGTTTTTATGTGTCTCTTTTTCCATCTCAAATATTTTTAGCTATGTGAAATGGCAGGAAGTGGAGTGAGATCAGTGGTTTGGGCTGTGCAGTTGTGATCTTCAAAATGAATAGCCAAAGCACTCGCATGTACCAAAGCCTAACCGCTTGGTTTCTGTTTTGGTTTTGTGCTTCCTTGTTATCTGCCAGATCAAGTTAAGATACAGCCTTTCTGAGTCAGGAAATGGTTGAAATTGTTGTCGCTAAATAAATTTAAAAAATATGGGCGTATTTTGGAGGTGTCAAACTGCCAGAACTAAAACAAGATCCTCACGTTGAAATCCTGGTTGGAATGCTGACTCAGAAAGCTGTATTGGAGAGGGGTGCTTCAGGAGCTCGTCGCCTTGTTTGCTCGTGTGATTTGGAGGTCTGTAGGAGATAATGAGTCATTAATCTGTTCTGGTTTGTTGTTTTTTTGGTTTTTGTTTTTAGAGCATTGACTCATATATTTGTATTTGTTGCTGGGATGTCGATGACAACATAGCACCGTGTTTGACAGAAAAAGCTGCTACTTCTAATTAAAACCTCTCTGTATACACAGTTGTAGCCAAGAACAGATTTTAGTGGTTTCCCCAGGCAGTCTCAATTTTTTCTCTTTCTTTATTCCTTACTTTCTTTCTAATAACCTGTTTCTGTCTTGTGATATTTACATGCTGTCCCCAGTAACATCTATAATTTATAAGCCTTGCTTCCAGTGCACTGAAAGATCAAAATAATGTCCAAAGAGCATGATGCAGTCATCTCGGCTTTGATATTACTTTATTTTTAGTTGTTCTCCCTACACAGAGCAGCATGACATTTTCTGTCAGCTCTTGCTACCGAATTTCTAGCCTGCATTGCCTGAGGCCCAAATGATTACAAATTTGTATTTTTGAGGTGGACTGTTCGCTGGGGCCTATCTCCTTAAGATTTCACCAAGACGTTAGCAGCAATCACTCCTGAAAGAGCTCTTTTTTCCCACTCAATATTTTAGCTGCAGATTAAGACAACAGTTCCACTTCAGCCTTTTTGCATCTTTTTCAAGACATGTGAGATGAGGTTGCCTTAAAAGCAACAGAGCAAATAGTAGTGAAAGAAATATTCACTTCTTTCTTTCTTTCTTTCTGGTATTAGTTCCAGTTTGCAGCTCACTAGGTCTCACTGCGTGCTTTTCTCAGCAGGATTTTTAAGAGAGAAGAGAAATGTCACCAGCAGGGAAGCAGAGTCACCGACTTTAGACAGCAGATGAATGGCAGAACTGGAAATAGAGCCAAGTTTTCTAATCCCAGTGTCTAAAATGCTGCTTGACGCCTTACATTGATTTAACAGGCTAAAAGGTGTTTTTCTAACCTAATATATGTCCAACAGTTTTTGTATCTTCAGCTCCTCGTTGCGCTACTGAGAGCTGCTCTCCCGAGAGCTACAGGGAGGGAAAGGACCAGCCACCGCAGGGTGTGCTTGGCTGCAGGGAAAGTTGGGATGCAAAACACTATCTGCCCCCTCCTAACCTTTCCAAAAATTGCTTTGTGTGATATTTCCACAACTCCCAGTCCCCGATCATTGGTGAGTTTGTTGTATGTGCAGGAATTGAATGAGGAGGTGAGGCTGCTGAAGGACAACCTCTATCATGGGATGCTGCAAGTATGATTTCCATGGAAAGGGTTGGGGTTGGTTTGTGTATTTCTATTCTTACCTTCTGTATGAAACCTAATCTAAAGTACTTCAGTAACAGCTGGAACAGCCAGAAGATTTCTTTGAAAACTTTCATGAGATCAGGTGTTTTTTATAGATAAGACACCTTCCAACTTTATTGGAAATCAGAAGTCCCAATGATAATGCCATGCACTCTGAATTCCCAGGGGAGTATTTTTAGGCCTGCTATTAACACTGCAAGCTTTAGCCTGTCAGCTCTCCAGCAGGCATTTAAGCTTTTCTGAAAACTGGTTGTGTGTTGGCTTTGCATGCCCGGTGATGTACTTGGCTTGGTGTGCCCAGCTCCTGGGACAGATGGCCAAGCATGCCCCAGCACAGCTCCTCCAGGCACTCTCGCTGCGTGCAATGCCAAGCTCCGCTCCGTCTCCTCTAACACAATCTGCTGGACACAGCCAAAGTTGGTAGGTCACTCAGAATACTCAATAAAAATGTCCTGGCCTTTACTAGGCATCTCGTACCCAGCCAAGGGCAGGCAGGTTGGAGAGGGCAGGAGATGTATGGCTTTGGGAGGTGATTTGGAAGCTGAAAGCAGAGGGTCCATCAAGAGGAGGAAACGTTTCTGGGGGAGCCAGGAGGAAAATGCAAAGGAGAGAGAAAGAGAGAGGAACAGGTATTTGAGCCTGAATTTGAAGTAGAAAAAGAAATAGGGTGGAGTGGTGCTGGGAGGATCCAGAGAAGGGTAAAAAGATTCACTGTGGGCAAGGAGGGTATAGAGAGGAGGGGATTTTACATTAAAAGAGGACTAAAAGCAAGCAAAAGGGAAAAGTCTATGAAAGAGAAAAGCAGCACGATTTCTTTTCTAACCCAGAGATGCGAGACTGAGTTGGTGCATAGCCTCTTTAGTAATTCACTACTTGGGAAACCAAGAATTTGTTATATTAGTTTGAAATTTCAGACACTGTCCATTGCAGGGCACTTCCTGCTAAAGGAGGGACTCACAGCCGAGACTTTTGGGTAATCAAATGAAAAAAAAAAAAAAGGGATCAGGCTGCATGTGTAGGATGTAATAGCCACGATCGCATAAAATACAATACAAATACGTAGAGGGCATAAGGGCTCCTGCAATAGGTCATTACCCCGTCAGTAAGGCCCATCATTTTAGAGACTCTTAAGTACCCTTACCTGCCTTTTGCAGTGCCTGTATCCATGGCATACGGGAAATCTCTGTGCATGATTCAGCTATCTGTAGTCCCTATGTAACATATGTGAAAATTAAATGCCTAAGAAAGACTTTCTTGGAAAACAGAGTGCGTTTGGCACGCTATTTAGACAATCAATATATCAGGGCAAGAATATAAAGATATGGTCTCTAGCCAGGAAGATAAAGATATAAAGACACAGAATAATGCAACCAAATCCCATCGAAACTTTCCAGTACTGTGTCAGTATAAATGTCTGCTTTCCCTGGGTAGAGAATCGGCTTTGAGGGATGTGTCCCATGAAGGGACAATGTCTTGCAAGCTCTTGGAGTTAAGAAGGCATTAAAACCTCAGCCAGAATACAAAGTTGTATTACATAAGGTTTGGAAAAGTGCAGATTGCCTCTCCTCAGCTAATCTGTCGTAACCATCTGCTGGCTTGCCGTTGTCTCACAGCAAATGCAAGCTGGTTTAAGTTAGTTTAGTGAGGATTTGGGGAGGTGTGTGTTGTTTTGGTTTGGTTTTCAAGGGAGGTTTATACTTGTTCCATCACTGTGTGCTGTTTGAGGTGAGAGCGTGCCCAAGGAAAGTTACTGCCGATAGGTTAGCATGCAGTACCGCGTGTGTTGGAGCCTGCAGGCTGCTGGGACCAGCTCATCAGGCATAAAATAATCCCTATTTTAGTGGATTATAAACTCCGAAATGTGACAATAATGATATGTAACACAACATTCTGGTTTTGATTCTCTGGAAAAAAAGAAAAAAAAAAAAAAAATCCAGTGGAGGTAATTGTTGCTCAGCCTCTAATGACTCTTCGTGTGAAGACAAACCAGACCATTAGTGTGGGTGGCTTCCCAGCCAATGTGCCCAGCCAGGGGCGGGGGACAGGTTTGCTTTCCCAGCCCAGCCACTATGCACGGGGTGGCAAATATCCTTCTCCTGGGAATGCTTGAAGGGGGGTACTGACCTGTGGCTTGGAGCAGCAATTCAGGGAATGGGTGCCCTGACCATTGTTCATGGGTATTTCTGCTCTAAACGATAGTATGAACGTGGTTAAAACTCCATGGAGAAATTGTTTGGGTTTTTTTTTTTCCCTTTTTTATTTAAATCACATAGGAGGAGGAGTCAGAACCATGTGGGCAGGCAGATGAGATGATAATCAGATTGAGTAAATAGTTCAAGTCCTTCATTTTCTGTTCACGTTGTTCTTGGGACTATCTCATTGCATGGCTTTATCCGCATAAATAATACAAGCTTTGGCCTTGCAAGCAGGCTTGCTGTGAACATGGCACTCCCTGGAAGTGTAGGGTTTTACATAAAATCATTTTACCCCACCACTATGCCGTCAATTCTGTTTTCACAAGTTCCACCAAGTTTCCTCAACTGGATGTGCCCGTTCCTGGCTCACTTTCTCTGCCGGCTCTTGGAGGGAAGCTGCTGCTGCCCAGTCCACAGAACCAGTTATTTGGCAGCCAGCAAGCCAGCTGCAGCAAGAAACTTCATAAATGTCATTAATTTGGAGGCCTGCTCTGCAGCTACAAGTCACTCCAGTTATGTAGGTCCTGCACCTATTTATAACCTTGCAATCTGTCGCTGGGGGCTTTGTGCAATTCTTTGCTACATGCCACATGGGTTGTAATGTAATAGCTGGGTATATTATAAGATTTCCTCTACCACTTTTTAGAAGCAGCAGGTGCAATGTCAGCAGACAGCTCTGACAACAAAGCGCAGGTAAGGTGGGAGCTGCTTTGCTTAACGTTCCCTCCTGGGCGCAAGCTGGCTCCGCAACATCATCTGACGTTCTTAATGTCAGATTCTTAATGGGCAGTGGTTCGTTACCTGCTCCTCTGTGTCAATGCACTCTCCGATGGAATTGAATACAAAACATGAAATATATTGATGGGAAGGCATCACTTTTGCAGTAATGAACAGTTACAATGTTCCTGTATAGTTATTCCATGCAAAACCTTGGGAGGAGATGTAATGTCTTCCTACCCAGAGCATGGCAGCGCTGGGTGCTGTGGGGCTGAGCCCCCCCCCCCCATCCCAAGAAACCCCACGGTCTGAGATGAAATGGTCCAAGACATGCAGGAGATGACAAGGACCTAATGAAATGGTGCTAGTCAGCACCACAAACAATGGGGATGCTTTGTAGATGCTTATAGGAGTTTCTCAAAAAAAAACCCCAAAAAACCAATGTTTTTCCCAAGACGCTCTAGCCTGCAGGGAGTACACTAGGGGCTTTGGAAGTGAAACCTCCAAATAAAATCAGTCTTGAGAAAAAACACAAACACTTTGCTTATTGAGGTTCTTGGGTTTTGTCTTCTGCCAAATCCAGACACAGGTGAGATTGATGGTTGGAGAAATGAGGTCTTTTGTTTCTGCCTGCAAGAGGAAACTGAGTGGAAGGAGAAAGGAAAGGTGGTGATCTGGCCACTTAAGGGAAATTCTCTATTGCCTGCAGTGATATGCTCCTTTTAGTCCTTGACTGCTTCTTTGGTATTGTGTCCATGGGTTCGAAGCTGAACAAACACCCAAAGTGTGGGCTTGCACAGTCCAGCCAGATGCCTTCACAGCTGCTTCATAGCAACAGAGACTGTTAAAAGCATTTACTTGGAATGCCAATATTTCATGTTTCTTGGGTGAAACATACCATATAAACAGGTTAGAAAACACTCAAATTTTGTGTGGGGGTAGATTCCCCAAATGCTAAGGGTTCACCCACCTCTCATTCATTGGGATACGTGGTGCAGAGCACTGTGCTCCGAGTGATGCTAATTATGCCCGTCAGAGCTCTGCATGGCTCCTGCTGGCTCATTCTGCTGCTCTTGCAGTTGGTGGGGGCGCTGGCTGGTGCTGCTAGAATGAGAACCCCTCTGGTCTGGGGAACTGCCCAACTCGGACCCACCTCTTGCATTGAAGGTAGACCCCAGCATGCAGTGCCCTGGGAAGGGGAATACATTGCACCTAATATTGGTAGTGACCTGAAGGGATGCCAGCTTACGGGATATCCCCCATGCGAACCTTGGAGGGTAAAGGGAAGGCTGTTTCATGCAGCGCTGGCTGAGGGACAGCTGCAGCTTCCTGTGCCTGCCATATTACCCTAGAAAACATTCTCAAAAAAAAGCACTCCAAAACAACACTTTTCAATTTCTCTTTTTATAAGCCAAAGCTTATAAATGTAAAGGCTGAGTGTAAATTCAAGGGAGAGCAAAGATGACTTCTGTGAAGACTGGTGAAGGTAGTTTGCGGCAAGGACCTGGTGGGGAAGGCACTGAGACTGGGGTGTGGTGGAGGGAGGAGGACAATGTCACAGAATGGTGAACTTGGAGGAAAAGGAGGGGCTTGGGAAGGAGCCAAGCGCACTGGGGGAAAACTGAGACTGGAAAAAGAGCCAAGATAAGCAAGGAGTCAGCAAGTGAGAGGCAGAGGGTAAAGAGACATGCTCCAGATAAGAGGCCAGGGAAGAACAGGGCAGAAGGACTTGAGCACTGAAGTGTGTTCTCCATGGGGTCCAAAATGGGGTTGAGCCTTTGTCCTCTGCTGCCAGAAAGCACCTGCAGAACCTAACATGAAGACCTGGGCCTCGGTGTCCTCTGGTAGCTGAACCTTGCAGGGTGACCCACCAGTGCCCCTCTGCAGCTGAAGGGCAGAGATCTCCTTGGGTGCTCGCATCCTCCCAAACCTCTCTGAAGAGACCTGGTGCAGGGCAGCACAGGCGAACAGTCACAGCATTTGATAGTTGAGCTATGGGGCCCATGATGTGTGGGAGAAGAGGAGGGTTTGCCTCAGTAGCTCCTTATTGAACAAAACAGAGGCTAGGAAAAAAAAAAAGCATGGCTTCATATAATTAAAGACCCTCTTACAGTAGACAAGATTTCCTCAATTATTCCCTCTAAACAACTTCCCGAGTGCCTGACTTTTTAGCCTCAGTGCCTTTTGGTAGGTATTTGGAGATGTAATGTAGCTGTGAAATGCCAGACAGCAGAAGAGGACAGTAAGTTTTGTCCACCTTGTAAAGTGTTTAATGGATTCACAAAAGGATCTCCAGTTGGTAATCCTATGTCTTGGCCTTTGAACCCCCTGCTGTTTATTTTCTAGCATGATGCAATTCCATTTCAAAAAGGGTTTCTGGCTCTGGGGAAGCCCAGGCTTTAAACCAGGCAGAAAAATTTTGCCCCCCTCTCCCATGACATCTTTTCCAAGTGAATGTTTTTATACTTTGGCCTTTCAAAACAGACAAAGGAATCAGTGAAAATGTGCTGCTTATCAGGGGTATGATGTCATTTGCATTGTGTCATAAGATGTCATAAAGGGCAGTAATTCATGGGATCCTGCCTGGTGCTACAATGATATGAATTTCTCCTGTCTGCAAAATGTGTCTGGGCGTGATATAGCTGTTTCAGTGCTGGATGCCATGGAAGGGGGGCAGGGGAAAAAGTTTTAAAAGCTTTAACACCGTTTTTATGCTCGGCTTTGGCATTTTAATTTCTTTTCTTTATCTGCCGTTACCTGAACATTTTGTCCTTTAGAAAATGGGGAAAAGCTGTCCCTGGGGCTGAACACTGAGGCACGAGTGTGGAGGAGGGACGTGGTTTGCTGTGTGCAGATGCTGACTGTGAATTTGGGGGGAGGGGAATGGATTTTGATGAAGACTGGCTGCCTGGAGCAAAGGAGAGGTGGTTTGGCCCAGCACGTGTGCTTGTGTATTTAATCAGCATTACAGAGAGATCGAACAGAGATCCTTACAGGATGCTGCTCAGCCAAGCATCCACGCACCAGGGGATGCCCATGGTGAGGTTACGCTGCAGGCAGGACAATGGAAACCGTGCCCTGCAATCCCACCTCCGCCCACGCTGCCGCCCACAGTCCTGACGCAAGAAACCTTCTCGGCCATCCAAATAACCACCATGGCTAAAGGGGGCTGCATTGTTTCCAAAAACTGGATGAAACACCCTTATTTTTGCACGGGGTGATTTACACGAAGATCATCGTGTAATCCCGCAGCTGTTAAGTTCCCTACAAGGAGAGCAGCCACACGCACATCAGCTCCCAGGCTACAGGGTCCTGTGCATGATAGTTTCCATAAGCTGTCATCTGAGGGGGAGGCGAGGGTTCAACAGCGACAACTGGGAACAAGGGCCGGGTGGTTAGAGGCAAATCTTGCTGCTTTCCTTAGCTGGATCCGCTGACCGCAGGACACCAGCAGCACTGAGCACGTGATTCAGTGCTTTTTGCTGCGGGTTCGAGTTATGCTGTCCAGTTGTTTCTGTGCCCAGGATAGAGCAATACCAAAGAACTGCATTGAAATGAGCAGGCATTAAGCCTGCGCATTTCTCCTGAACTTAGTCTGAAATCCTAGGCAATGCAACAAAGCTAGTCTTTTATAGATGGTTCCTGGTGTCCTTTCTGTACTGGTTTCTAAGCCTGATAATTGTAATTGGAATTACGGGTATGGCTAGAAGTCCTATGGGTAGGTTTTTTGCTCCCCCATAATTCCTAAACACAAAAATGAAGGGCGTACCAAATAAAACTAGACAGGTGCTTGGTCTGATCCAGGATGGCTATTCTTACCGTCATTCTCAGCTTCAGTTTCCTTCCCTGGGAAGTGGAGCTAATGGCTACATCTGCTCTGCAGCTGAGGACATGGCTCTGGCCACCCCCTGTGTTGCAGGAGGCTCCTGGGACTGGCTAACCCAGGCCTGCAATCCTTGTCCCAGGTCCAGGGTTGTCCCAGGACCTGCTTGTCCTCTGTCCTTTGGTGTGGACCAGGTCAGAGTGGCGTTAGGAAATGCACTGGGGCTCACCAAAGAAGGCCCCGGGAAAGACCTCTAATGGTCTGGGCACATTTGGAGTCCCTGTCTGCCCCTGGAAATGTCAGGCTCATCCTAAACCAGGTCCAGCTCGTAGAATGACAGCTCTCCTGATCTCAGAGCCACCCTGGGCTCATCTACCTGTGACAATGTAAGCGGTGCTGTTTCCTTTGGAAGATGCTTTAGGTCTTCATGAAAACGTGAGATTTGGGTTTCCAGATCCCCCTAGCAGACAGACAATCCCGAAACAAGGGGCTGTGGCACCTACAAGGAGCTGTAAAGACTCCTCTTTTCCCTCCTCCAAAAGAAACAACACAGATAATGTTGTACTTAGTGATACTTTCTGTATTCCTCCCCCTCCTCAGTGGCCATATCACAGTAGGAGTTGTGACAAGGAGATGCATATTGGGGACACGGATTATCCACGTCAAAACCATTTTGCTTTCTGGGGATCCAGTTTCACTGAAAGACATACACTTTTATTTAGAATGCAACCACGCCATGGACTTGGCATGAATTTTGTTTCCTTGCTGTTCCAGTTAATAATCAAAGTAGGCTGACTTGCCCATTCTCATCAGGGTTTACAGTCCCCATGTATCTCCAGTGCTCAGGTGACTTCTGTTGGCTCTTTTTATCCCAGCAAGATCTGATTGTATCAAATCCTGCCACATAGCTCAGAAAATGCTTTGCTGATCTCTTACTTGGGGTGGGGGGAATCAAAGTATTTAAAGTTGAAAGGAAGAAGAAATGTCCTTAACAAGTCTGAGGGGAAGAGGCTTCCTGATGGCCAGCCCTTCCCAAGTAGATGGGTCAGCCTTTGTAGCCTGCCACAAGCCATTGCATTCAAAACCAGGAGTCAAAAGAGCTCTTCTTCACCCCAAAGGGCATAAAGTCTTCCTGTAGGGGCTGCAGCTCACATATCTCTGGTTTGTGTGTATGTTTTATGGGGAAGCGGTCCCAGGTTGCACTGTCCTTTATACACGGGCCTCGGAAGGGTGCGAGGCAGCGGTGTCACTTGTGGCTGAAGGATGAAGGACGTATCTTGCCATGGAAGGAACGTGGGCTGCGGCTCCTTTTCCTGGCTAAGGAGGCAATGGCTGTGACAGGGGTGCCAGAGGCTGGGTTCAGAGTAGAGAGGTCTGCTCTCAGCACCCTGTTATTTTTCCTTGCAAGAGCATAACTCATTCCTGGAGGCACCTCTTTGTGTCTAAGTAACGCTTACAAAGTTTGCTTACAGGGATGAAGTAAATGAAAGACCCCTCTCAGTTTTCTGTATGACCTGCTGGCTTATGTCTAGCCTTACGTGCTAATCCCAAGGCAAAATATAAAGGGAAGAGCACAGATCTTCTCTGAATTATACAGATAACAACGATGGCCACATTGCACCAATCTTACTTGAAGGAAAGTCAGATTTGTGCCTCTCACTAAGCTGTGACAAGTGCCCCCCTCTGCCTCTTGTGAGACTTCTGGAAAGGTTTGTCCTTCCTGTAGAAAGGAAAATGTTCTACTTAAAACTGACAGATTTTGTGTAATTTTCCCTTAGGCTTGATTTTTTTTGCTCTGGGATTTTTAAAATATGCTTTTCATTAAAAAGAAAGCCTTATGTCCGGTCAGTCCTGATTAAAGGTTCAAAGGCCATCCAAAGTCAGGTCTGGTTCTTCCATGCCGTGCTGCTCTAGCCCTTCCCACCACATTTTACTGTCTAAAAGAGAACCGTCTGTCTTTTCTTTCTCTTGCCCTTCTGGTGCTGGGAGGGTGGCAAGGTAGCCCTAGATGGGGCACTTGGAGTTGGGTGGGATCAGTGTTCAGAGCCTGCATTAGGAGAGCGCCTGTCCAAATCCTACTGAAGGGATGACCTTCAACGTAGCATCGAACTTCAGCTGAAATGCAGGCCTGACATTGTGTCAGAGTACAGTAGCATAAATAAGATGTTGGCCATGGATCTCCTGATGACAGATGTAAGTGCAAGTATAAAGTGTGCTTTCTAAAAATAGTGTACATGTAGAAGGTGCTGGAAGCACTAGCTATCAGAGGGGCTTATAAGTAGGCCGTAGATGACCGAAAGAATAAAATAGCAACATTCATTGTGAAAGTCCAACATTTTAGGGCACCTGCGCGCTCCGGGTCAGCTAAGGGTGAAGTGGCACTTGTATGCGATAGATCTTTCTGCAAAGGCATGATACAGGATGGAACGTCAGGCTGGAGTTACAACTGAAATGCACACAGCTTATCCATTTAATGAAGATGAGGCACTGTCATTTCTTCCCCCCCCCCCTTTAATTCCCTATAAAGGAGGCAGAGTTTTCCCAAGACTTCCTCCTTTCTTTTCTACTGTCTGCTGTTTTGAGATAGTTCTTCATTTGCTGCGGATCTGTTCCTGCTTTGGGTAGTGCCGTAGATGCATTTGCCCAGTGATTATTCTGATGGAAGACGTGACAAACCATTTATCTCAAAAGTGTACGCCTCCTCTTTAGAGCCAAATCCTGCTGCTTTTGATCGCTAGTTCTTTATTGCTTCCCTGTTCCTCTTGGGTTTGGTGATAGCACTGGTAGAGTAAGGTACTAATCAGGCTGGGCAATTAGTGACGAGACCTGGCCGTCAGTGGGTACCCTGTCAGTCACCAGCATGGGGGTCTGCCCTCATGGCAGAATTGGCAGCCAGACGTCCTGATAGGACAAACGTGGACGAGAAAGATAGCATGAGTGTGCCTTACATAGCCTGAGAGTTTGAAGGATCTGGCCTTGGTTAGACCAAACCTCTCAGTTAAAAGCAATGCAGAGAAAGTGAAAATAAAAGCTGAAGCAGGCTAAGAACTGAACAGAGAGGCTGCTAGTATTTCATATGTATTTTTACTTTACAGTAGAGGTATGAGTTCACCCTTTAAAATGTTCTCCAATAACACCTCCATGTTCCCCAATGATCTTTTCACGTTGAGTATTTGAAAAATTTATTTGGCCTGTGTTTTGTGCCTTGTACTTTTCTGTGGTACTTACTGAACTGACATGTAACGCATAGACCTACCACTGGAATGAATGAATGTGTTCCAGTGGGTAATTATCATTGCTGTCTCCCATTATTTTAACTGTAAGAAACTGGATTTTTTTCCCCCTTTTTCATTCCCCATTTTACTTTGCACCTGTACTTAGATGTTGTCCATAGGTGCAAGGGTTTTTCCATTCCCCCTCACACCTCCAGTGAGACCTTCAGTTAATGAGAAACTCTAACCAATTTTCTACGTGCTCGTATTGCTTGTTTCATATAGAGCAAGAGTTGCAGCATTTTCCTCAGCAAGAAGGGGCTAAAGTACTTATTAAAACAGGAAATCATGCATTATTTAAAATTGTAGAGCTTAGCAGAAAATAGGAGCTACCTTTTTGGGCCTGGAAGTGCTTTAAGAACATTCTTGTAATATGTGTGTTGTATAGAAAGAAAACATGAATGGAGGTTTCTTTAATGATCTCAGGGATTTCTAGATCAAATATAGTTGCCTGACAAGTAGGCAAATAGGTTTTGGGTTTTGTAATCACTAAGTCTTAAAATGCGATGTGATCAACAGCTCTACAGTTACTGAGGGCTGGGTAAGAATAAACAGACAGTGAGTTGCTTTTTTTAGGGCCCAGCAGCCCTTAAATTAACTCTTTTGGTGCCTTTCCGCCGTGCATTTGCTCAACGTCAATGATGGCAATGTAGCTGAAGGATTTCTGGGTTGATGCATGCTGATCGTAGTCTGGGGATCACAGTCTGTCATCCATTTGCTTCCAGCCTCCGTCCCCCCCCCATCTCACTGTCAAGGAAGAACATCTGGATCCCTTCATAGTGGCCCAGTGAGTCTGCAGCTGCCGTGTTTGTACATACAAGGGTGATGAACTTGGAAGTCTTCATTTTTCTAACGATCGATTCTGCCTGGCTCTGAAGCTCTTTCTGTATATGAGAGGAGACAGACATGTTGGGTATATGCGTGTAGAGATATCTGTCTCTCTCTCTGCATATAGCATGTACATAAGATGTTTTTACTACATCCCAGGTAAATATAATATGAACAGATCAGATGCTTGGCTCGATAGCAGTATCATTTTAAAGAATGCCCACTCTGTTTTCCTTATGAATGATCTATCAAAGGCAGAATCCTGCTCATGCTGTGCTATCTGTATTTCCAATGGCCCTTGAAGCAGTTCTTCCAGAGCGCCGCCTGGAGTAGTCACTCATGAGTAAGAGAAGGCAAGCCATTGGGCGTTGTTATCCTTTTCTTTCATTAGCAGAGATTTGCCATTTCTGTGCACATCCCAAGTCACAACCAGTTCTTCTGGTTGCCAGAATGGGCAAATGACTGCCTGGACTGTTGCCACTAATGTTACTGTTGAGCCACCTGGATGGCTGATGTTTCTCCGTGGAACATCCAGCTACCATAAGGCAGGTCGTCTTCTCTACAACACCGTTTGCAGTCCTCTGCAGGCTTAAAGTATGTTCCGGGGCACTACTTGGCTGATGTAGCAGCAGCATACTGTTAGGGTTCCAGGAAAAAAAAAAGGAATAAAAGGAAGTGTAAGTAACTGCTGAACTGAGGAAAAAATGGGGTGACCTTTTTCATCAATCTGCAGATTGGTATTGGCGAAGATCCTGACAGTGGAGATTTTTTGTTTTCTGTTTGCAGTTGTGAGACAGCAACTTCGTCATCATCACTTTAACTACTACAGTTGTTCTTTGAAAAATAAAGAAGTGGTGCTTAGTGTTTCAGCTGTGGGGAGTGGTGGTTTTCATATACAGCATGGCGAAAATTTTCCTAGATGAGTCTTTAAACCCATCTCATAATAGTTCTATCCAGTAAGTGACTGGAGCTCTCCATCAGCATGAACAACATTGGAATTTCTGGAGAAGTATAAAAGATGGCAACCCTAATTCTTTGCCCCAGGCACTTGAATGATCCACTGTGATTTTGCAACATGACCAAAAATGAGAAATATGAATTTTCTTGAGCTTCCTCAGTTGTGTGTTTAGCTAGTGAAATAAGAAGTGATACAAAGTGATGGCCGTGTGGGCTGGAGTGCAGCATCCCAGAGGTTGAACAGCACCAGCCAAATCCAGGGCCACTCATTTCCTCTCCAGGAGCTGTTGAAACACTGGGCTACATGGCCACTCCTGTGTGAGCAGAGAGCTGAGGTTAAACTTTCCTTTCTCCAGAATTCAAATGTAATGAATTAAGGTGAAGCATCTCTTCACGCAGCAGTGTGGCGAACCTCCCGGATTTCTTCATCAGTAAATGAACTAAGTCTTCCTGAGACTCTGTCGCTGAGGCCTCGTATCACCTCTTAGAAAGAAGGAGAGGGAACAGCAGACGCAAACTGCACAGTTTAGCACTGACTCGCTGTTCCAGATTTTTCTCTGTTGGTTTATTTTAAAGCAAGGGGAGGAGGAGGGAGGATTGGGAGAGGAAGTTGAGATGAAGAATTGTCCTTCAGGCTGTTGGAGAGCTGCAAGGTTTGCATCTCCTATTTAGGTTCAGAAACTGCTCTTGCCTCTGCCCTGCGGGTCCGTGGTTGGTGTCACAGAGAAAGAGAGCACCTGGGAGGGCCTCTGCTGTTGGGTTTTGCCGTCCAGAGGAGTGTGCACCCCTACGTTTCTCTACTACTCAGCTTTCAGATTGTTTTAAATAGTTTTGAGCTATCAAATTATATAGTAGTATTGAAGCTGATACTTTGATCTTCAGGGAAGCGATGCCAAGCCATCCCTGGAGTATTTTTACAGCGGGAAAACTCTAGTTTAGGAAAATGTCATAGCAGGATATCAGTTCTGGCATGAAACTGCTAGCAGGTGGATTTTGTGATGGGAAGTGATAAGTGGGTTTTGCTGGCTCACTGGCACAGCTGACTTGTTCTCTCACTTACATAAAAGAGAAGTGGGACCTGCCCTCAGGCTGGAGTGAGAATTTGGTCTTGGCATGGGGCGGAGAACATGTAACAGGAACAACAAAGCCTGAAGTGAAGCCTCAGGCTGAGGTTTTACACAGTATATCTAGAGAAGCTAGGGCAATGTTATTTTAGCTTTCTAGGCCTGATCCTCAGCCAGTGTGACTGATTTCAGTGCAGCTGTTACAGAAATCGTAAGAAAGGAGGTGGAAGGGACTCTGAAATGCCATGTTCTGCCACAACCGGGGATTAACTTTTATAGACCACCCTTGAAAAACAACTCTCTGACCTGCTCTTGAATTCTGATGCAGCCTCCTGCTGCCAGCCTTGCAATGCTGCATTGCCCTTGGCTTTGGAGGTTTTTTTCTCTCTCCTTGCAGTGCCTGGCCTGGCCAGGGAAAATGGTTTTCCTCTCCCTCTTTCCAGTGATTTGTTACATTTAGATGGCTTTCACCCTGGCTCCTTTCATTTTTGGGGAGGTTTTGGGGTTTTTTTGGGTTTGGTGGTTTTTTTTTTTTTTTGCTTTCCCCAACTGGGCCAATGTTAATATATGTGGCATTAAGAGAGATAGTTTGTGTGCAAACAGTGAACAGTTTTGGCACCTTTTACTGGAGGATCTTGCAAAAGTGGCAAGATTTTTGAGTGGGGAAAGAATGAATAACAGCCTTGACTTGGGAAGAAAAGCAATCCGGCTCTGGCTCCGTCCTGGAGAAACTCTTGGCTAGGCTGTAGTATACTGAGTCCAGTCTTTCTGGTCAGAGTAAAGAAGAAAAGTGATGTTTGGAGCCACAGATCTTATCTACAGCTATGCCTTTAAAACAAAAAAACAAAAAAAGGAAATGTTAGAATATTGTGTTTAATTGGGTATAAGTGCTTTACTGTTTATCTGTCTCTGTTTCCTCTGTTCCTTAGGCATCCTTGTAAATTATAAAGCAGGGATTCCCCCAGAGCTATAATTTAATTTGACCTTCTAGTGAAGGAACTTTAAAGCGATACTGCATTTCAAATATGAACACACTGCCTCCAGCACTGCCCCTGTACTGACGGGAGGCTGTGGTGGGAGCACTTTCAGACCCTCCCTGCCCAGCAGCGGGGGTGTCTGTCCTGTCCCCCGACCCAACCGTGGGGTCAGTTCTGCAGGAGCGACCGCTGCACTGTCTTCTCCCTGCTGTTATCACTCGCTCCATCTGCCATAGCAGCTTTATCGAAGCACTGGCAGGGCTTTCGATGTGGACGCAGGGGCACACAGGGGAGCACAAAAGCTGAGCCAGAGCGTGGTGGTGGTGGTGGGGGGCGCTCCTGACTACCTGCCCTGCTTCTTCCACCACCCAGGGCCTCCTTTGGGCTCTTCTATAAACAACTGATTGTTTCAGACGTAAGCACCAAATGCTTTTAGCAATATATTAAAATGATCGTGCCTAATCTTATACCTGACACGTACGTAGTTCTTCACACATTTGAAAGCAAGGCTATTAATTAGTTCTCACAGCTCTAGCTGTGAAAGATGATCACTTTGCTGTTGAAAAGAGCACACTGAATTAAATAAACCGTGAGACAAAGCAAGGGCGTTTTTCCTACAGCCTTTTGAAAATATAGATAAGTTGTGACATTTCCTATTTCATGAGGGAACTTGTGGTCCAGAGAGGTCGAGAAAGCCCGTAGGTACTGAAGTCCCATTCACCTTCTGTTGTAGGTGCCAAGTCCACACTGGAGGTCTCTGCACAACTGTGCTCTGCCAGAGTCTAATCTTGCTTTCACACCAATTTATGTTTGAAAATATCTCTAGCAGAATAATCTGATGCATAACTAGATGAACAACTCTGTTTTTAATAAAAATTCCTCTTGAGTCTTTGCTTGGGCCATATGCACCATAGATATAACAACATCTTTGGGATTGTTTTTTAATTTGCTTTCTTTTAACTTGCTCACAACAATCCAGTGAGGGAAAAGTGAGAATTAAGTTGCTAGCCCTAAAACATCAGTAAGGCTGACTACGTGAAGCAAGTCGTAGGAACAGACTGTAGCTCAGCTTTTCTGGATGAATGAAAGGATGGTTGAGGGGAAGGTGGAAGAACCATCCATTGCCTTGCTCCTCTGTGCAAAGTGACAGGCATTCCCCCTCCGGTGCGCCCTGCCTGTGCAGACTGCTTCAGGGTGTACAGCAAGAGCCTTGAATTCACATGTGGATGCATGGAGGATGGTGTCTTACACCCCTGGCAAGTGAAATGGTGTGAGTGAGGAAAGGTAGACCTGCCACCATGGTTTTACCATTCTGGCATGTGTTTCCATAGCAAGTGTGAACGTATGGGATGAAGCTCAACCCACATTCAGGCCAGTAATTCCAGCCTGCTGGATGAAATCCTGCACCTGGGCATAGTGGCTTTGCCCTTTTACTCGCTCGCTTTAGCTTCAGCACTACAAATTCATTGAGCCTGTTGGCATCACTCTTGATTTATGCCAGTACTCCAGGAGACAGCTTGCAAGGCACACACAGGGTGAATTCTGATCTGCTCTTGAGTGTTGAGGTGCTGCTTCCCCACCACTGCCGTACACACCATTTAGATTCAAAACCAGAACAAAGGTGCTGGTAGAAGATTTCCCTTCAGCTCTGGGCAGCGGTGGTGGCCATTGCACTGCTGCAAGTCCTTGCAGTGGAGCAATTGCATTGGAAAGAAGAGTTCAAATGGTATAACTCATAGAAACTTTGTTCAGCAAATGGAGGGTAAGTCAGACCCGTGTCTTCCAAAATTTCCCAGAAGCGTGAGGAGCCCAAGGGCAGAGAACCTTAAACAGGTTCCCATGCTGCAGCTGAGAGGTGTCACCAGTGTCCTGCTGGGAGGCTTCCTGACACCTGGGTCCTGCCAGCTTGAGGAAGCGGGTGGTAGCTGTATAAGCAGGGGGAAAAATGAGTCACATTTTTATTCAGATGAATGCAGTGATCACATTAACGGTGCGTTTGGTTTATGATCACACAAGCACTCTGTTTGGCTTAACGGTTGTTTATATCTCGTAGGGTTGATTTCAAAATCAGGTTATTTTTGTTTTCCATTAGGGCAATATATAGTGTTTATTCTGCTTAATCAGGTGGCAGAAGGAGGGCGTAGGTTTGTTCCATTCACTCATCTTTAAAAATGTGTGAATGATGCGTGGCTGAGTTGGCGGGTGATGCATCTTTCCTGGTCTTCGCTGTATTAATTTACTCATTTATGTTTTTTGGCTGGAGCTGGGCTGAACAAAGTAGCTGAACCAGGAGAGATGACAGGTAGAGCTCTGTCAGCACGTGGGGTGTTTTGCCTTTCCTACAAAACCGTGACCTCACTAAAAAACAGACTTCAGTGTGATCACAGGTCTCTTCACCCGGCACATCCATGGGTTAATCCTTTGGACAGGTTAACCCTTTTGTGTGCACATGCAGGCTATGCATATGAGAAATGGGAGTAAGCACAGGATTACCTCCAAATTAGAGAAGAAATATTTCCTGCCTATTCGTAGCCATGATTATGCTAAAAGTTGCGCTGTCTTCAAGAAATGGAGGCTAAACAAGGGTTCCCATCTCCTGTAGAAACAATGTTTGCATTGGAAGGACATGTGCTTGAATTTATTTGATTATTTCCCCACTTAAGGTCAAACATTTTTCAATAACCTCTACCCTAAATAAGACAGGTTCACAGAGCAATACAATTCCTTTAAAACTAATTTCTTTGGGATTAATTACAATTTTCTCCTCGAGAAATACATGGTTGGAGTAGCACATTGCCTAACCAAGTAGTTCAAATTACTGACTGAAAAAGTCACAATGCCAAAATCGCAGAATCATAGAATGTTTTGGGTTGGAAGGGACCCCTAGAGGTCATCTAGCCCAACCCCCCTGCAGGGACACCACTAACCAGATCAGGTTGCTCAGAACCCCATCCAACCTGGCCTGGAATGCTTCCAGGGATGGGGCCTCCACTACCTCTCTGGGCAACCAGTTCCAGTGTTTCACCACCCTCATTGTAAAGAATTTCTTCCTTATATCCAGTCTAAACCTACCCTGCTTCACTTTAAAACCACTAATTACCCCTTGTCCTGACACAGCTGGCCCTGCTAAAACGATTTTCCCCATCTTTCCTACAGGCCCCCTTTAAGCACTGAAAGGCCACAATCAGGTCTCCCCGCAGCCTTCTCTTCTCCAGGCTGAACAAGCCCAACTCCCTCAGCCTGTCCTCATAAGTGAGGTGCTCCAGCCCCCGGATCATTTTTGTGGCCCTCCTCTG
>NW_009258284.1:1158641-1174378 GCF_000687185.1 Egretta garzetta
TCTTGTCCATTGTTGTTGTCACACCATCATAGAAAGCCACTAGGTTCATCAGGCAGGACTCGCCCTTGGTGAAGCCCTGCTGGCTGTCTCAAATCACCTCCCTGGCCTCCATGTGCCCTAGCATAGCTTCTAGGAGGATCTTGATCTTCTTCTAGGAGGTTCCATGATCTTCCCAGGCATAGAGGTGAGGATGACATGTTGGTAGTTCCTGGGGTCTTTCTTTCTACCCTTTTTGAAAATGGGCACAATGTTTCCCTTCTTCCAGTCCCCAGGGACTTCATCTGACTGCTATGACTTTTTAAATATCATGGAGAGTGGCTTGATGCCCAAATGAATGCCCAAAAACATTCACCGCTTGGACCAAAAAAGAGAAAAACTGTGTCTCCATTTCAGTTGCCTGTTGCTGTACTGTATACGAAGGTGACCCTCCACAGCCCCTTTCCCAGGTTTTATACTGGAGCAGGGAAAGCTGAAAGGGATTTGTGCCGGGGGAGAGGATTTCGGCCAGCTTCAGCCCCTGGCAAGTTACCTGTTCCCAGAACTGCTGGCACCACACCTTCCACCTGGGGGCCTGGCAGCCAGTCAGTAATTGTCACCCGCCGTCAGCAAACCTCCAACATGTCTTTGACCTAGAAAGATAAAAATGCCTTGATGGCAATAACAGAGCTTTTGTGAGATGACAGACTGCCATGAGCAACAGCCAGTCTTGGTGGGGACCTGAACCAGGAGCCATGTGGGTCTTTTGGCACCACTGAAAGGAGAAGCGTGAGGTATGGGGTGGCTCTATATCCAGTGTTGATCCTTGACCTTGCCAAGCTCTTCTCCCTGCCTGTTCCCCTCTTCCAAAATTGAGGTAGGTATGAAGATAAAAATAGTGCTTGGACAAGATCTGGCCAAAGCCAAATGCCTCTTTGTGAAGGTCCCTGTTCATTCCTAAGAAATGTCCTGTGGAACATCATACTGACCCAAATGGCCTGCCTGGCAGATCTTCTCATCAGGTTGAAGCTAGTGGTTGTCCAGAAAAATTTGGAAGGAGATCATGCTGAGCCCTGAAAAGCAAATCTGATTTCTCATCCATCAATTAGTACCTATCAGGAAGAAGGGCAATACCCCCAGCCCTCCAGGGTATTTCGTTCTCACTAGGTCACTCTAAGCGGCTAATGCTTCATCCCAAGGCTTATCTTTGCATTTAAAATGGCATCTCTGCTGCTGTCAGTAGAGGAGACGAGGGTGCCACCTTCTTCAGATACCTACAAAAAGCTGGTAGAAAAAATGGCTTCTACTTTACTTCAGCAGAGATGTTCCTAAAGCATTTTTTTAGTGACTGCATGGAGGTACACGTAAACTAGAAAATCAATTCTCTGTCAGTGCACTGCCGATAATGCACAGGCACAGGTGAAAGGGAGGTCTCCACTGAAGACATGATCATTGATCTTAGTGTAGGTCTTCATAACAGTGTTATAAAAAGCTAAGTGGAAAAATTATTATTAAGATCAGGAGCATCTTAACATCGATGTCTTTTTAAAGACCCAGTGAGACCTTTACATATCCTCAGATGCCTTGATATAACTGCACATTCCTGGTGATAAAATTTTTTCCTTCCAAACTATCAATCACTTTTCCTGTACCTCCTCCCTCGTGCAGCAGAGAGCACCAACAAGAGGCATGTCTTTCAGACATTGCCTGAAAGACATGTTGAAGATGAAGGATGTGAGCACCTCTTAGCCTGGAGAAAGTCTCTTTGGACTCAGGCCTTGGTGTGGTTAAGTGAGAGCAGCCCCAGCTGAAGGCAGGGCTGCTCTGTGCATCCGCTGCCTTTGGCTCCTGGCGAAGGCTGGGTGAGCTGCCCCCATGCAGCTGTGGTGTTTGAGGTAGAGTCATCCTACACACAAAGCCTATAGAATAGTGTGCAGAAGGAGCAGTAAACGTCAAGTTTTTCATATGCAAAGAATAAAGAGGACTTCTGCCTGAAAGGTGTGTTTTGGGAGAGGAAGAACAGCAAATCAAGTGATAGCCAAAGTAAGCTTTCCTTCTCCCAAGGCTGTGGTCAGCCTGGAGTTGGATCAGATAGAGAAACTGTGAGTGTGTTTCATCCATCGTACACATCAGCTTCAGAAAAGTCATCTTCCAGCCATCTTCCCTTGCAAAAACTGGAGAAGGTTATCATCCTCTGCATAAAGATGTCTCCAGTAAACAAACATTTTCCAGAGTAACTCTTCTACCAGGGGATGGGGGAAAGTCACACCCTTCAATCCACGTCTCTTCCCACCCTATTTTTTTTCCTGTTTGTTTTCCCTTTTGCTTCATTCAAACTCAAATTTCTCTGTCCTTTCTCCCTCACGAGCTTTTGAAAAAATATGTTGGTATAGGAAATCAGGCTTAAGGGAGAGTGCTGTCTACCAGTTCTTCTTGTCTTTTCACAGTCACTTCTGAATCAATGCATGCTATCAACTAGATTTGATAGAAAGATACAAGTCACCAAAGTGTTTCCCCAAATACAGTAAGTTTCATGAGAAATGGAAGCTGGGGAAAAGCTAATGAAGAAAAGAAAGGTGTTGGATGTTTTGCCATTTTGCTTGCAGCAGCCAATTGGCCGGTCAACACCCACAATGCATGTCCTTTGAAACTGTGACCTGTATTGTCCCATTTGCTTAGGACTGAGGAATATACACAATTCTAATTTTTTTTTTCACCAGAGAGCTATATGACAGAGGAAACTGTACTTCTGCTCTAGCCTCTCTGCTTTTTCTTTTGCCCCCCTCCTCTTTATCTAGTGAGGATATCCAGTGTAGCCCTATATCTAGTACCAAATTTGACTTCTCTAAATACAATTTTCATATGCTTTTTGAGCTCTGAGCTGAGATTGCCAGAAAGTTTTCCATTGGTCTGGTTTCAGCTGAGAGAGAGTTAATAGGATTAAACCACAACAGAGGTGATGACTGTAAAAGGACCAACAGGAGCTGGTCTGAACTGTCTGCTCTTTTCTTCTGGAACTTTTGGTTCTTAAGTGTTTCTTGGTAGTGTTAGGAAGTCAAAGGCTGGAGAATCACTATGTAATACATTTTGAAAATGCCATATGTCATTTGTATGGTCTTCTAAAAAACATTTTCTTCTTGTTGTAAATAAAAGGAAAGGGAATTTTGGAATAAAACCCATTTCAGACTGAAAATTCTGAACATTTCACTAAGGAAATATAAAGTGCAGATGTTTTAAGAAAAATATGTAAAGACATTTTTCCAGTAAATAATTCAGCAAAATCAATTTGAGTTCATGCAGAATTGCTAAACTTGCTTTTTTTCCCCAAAAACAAATCCATAGAAGAAAATATTTCCTCCAAGCTCTTACCACAAAAAATCTCTTTGGTCACATATGAACCCGCCAGTCATTTCCCTAATGGTGCTCTTTATATATGGCCATATTTTCTAGTTGATGAGTTAATCACAAGACTAGAAGCCAAGAGCTCACAAGTGCTTGTCCTTTTCTTGACGTTAATCTTTGTGTCAAGCTAGGTATGGCACTTGCATGTAGTCGCTCACAAACCTCTGAGGGTTTGTCTGGATTTATACAGCAGGGTGAAAATGCCTGTTGGTGACTTAAAATCACCATCTGAGAGCACAAATGTAACTGTAACCACGAGCCAGCAGTGTGCCCTTGTTGCTAAGAAAGCCAATGGCATCCTGGGGTGCATTGAGAGGAGTGTGGCCAGCAGGCGAGGGAGGTTATCCTTCCCCTCTACTCTGCCCTGGTGAGACCCCACCTGGAGTACTGTGTCCAGTTCTGGGCTCCCCGGCTCAAAAAAGATGAGGAACTCCTAGGGAGAGTCCAGAGGAGGGCTACGAAGATGATGAGGGGACTGGAGCATCTCCCCTATGAGGAAAGGCTGAGGGAGCTGGGCTTGTTCAGCCTGAAGAAGAGCAGACTGAGAGAGGATCTCATACATACTCTTCTCAGTGGTGCCCAGCAACAGGACAAGGGGCAATGGGCACAAACTGAAACATAAGAGGTTTCAGTTGAATATGAGAAAGAACTTCTTTACTGTGAGGGTGACGGAACACTGGAACAGGTTGCCCATGGGGGTTGTGGAGTCTCCTTCTCTGGAGATATTCAAAGCCCGCCTGGACAATGTCCTGTTCAACCTGCTCTGGGTGAACCTGCTTTAGCAGGGGGGTTGGACTGGATGATCTCCCAAGGTCCCTTCCAACCCTTGTCGGTCTGTGATTCTGTGGTTTTCAGTAACACTTGTGAATTTTTGGAAATACTGCTCTTGTAGTCAAGGGAATTTGGGCTTTGGTACTGAGTGGGGATACATTCTATTTGCCGCTCTGCCCAGATTTCCTTTGTGATTTTAACAGGTCACTCAAGATTTGAGTGCTTCAGGCACTTCAGATATTCTTCTTTATTGATGTTTCTTGAGCACTGTCTAAAGCATTTATTGCATGGTGATGATAAGACACCACCAGTTTTTCCTTCCCTTTGAGTCCCAAACATGGTTGAGCTGTGCTGAAAAGCTGGTAGTGCAGGATCTTTCTCTTATATGAACTGTAAATTCCTTAGGCAAACACATACTGAGTAGTGCAGGTTGCTCTTTCTGCTCTTCCAGTCTCAGCTCTTGCCCTGACCTGCCAGAAGAGGAGACCACACCTGAAGCGGAGGTCTGCAAGTGGGAGGTTGTGGCACATATTTCCAAAGATGTGTTGGAAGGAGCAGAACACAGCACAATGTTGGAACAAACAGCATGTTTGCAGCTGGCAAGGCTCACTGAAATACAGCATGAGATCACTGATTTCATCCTTTTTTAGGATAAACCTTCTGTGGTCACTCCAAAACCAGTCAATCTGATGAGTCCAAAACTTACAGTCTCATCATAGCTTGGAAACAACACCATGCAATCCAGATGACCGATGCACATCAGATGATGTTGGTGAGGCTAGATCATACCCAACTCATAGTCTGAGTATTTTTCATCAGGATTTTTTTTTGACGAAATGGTGTGAGTAATGCAAGAATCATCCCCGTGTCAAACAGAAATGGGGAAAAGCTGATTTTCCAGGTGTAGCTGGTGATACTGAAAGGAGCAGTAGAGTTCCTCAGCTGAAGAAATGGAAAAGCTCTTTTCACAAAGCAGCTGGGGAGGGCCAGGGACCTTGTTACCACAGATGGACATAATGGAGACCTTCCCTTAAAGCCCAAGCATTTGAGAGAGACACATGTATACGAAGAGGTGAGATCAAGTCACAGTTGGAAATGTTGTGTAAGTCGAGGTGTCTACATTTAATCGGAGGGATTTCAGACCGATCCATAAAATAGCGTAAAGCTCTAGGGGATGTGCCTTAGAGAGGTGAAGCAGGATTTTCAATCGGCTAGACTTCTCTAAGAAAAGGATGAAAGCCCAGTCATCAGTGGGCTTTGTTTTTCTAGATAACGCATCTGAGTTCTGAGGGCTTTTATAGTTTAGCAGGGAAAGGGGAGGACATCCAATAAGTGCATACTGAAATTAAAAGCAAACAGGAAAACAAACACAAACAGGAAAATAAACACAATCTCTGAGTTTATTTGTCTCATATCTGTATATATGTCTCAGTGCTCTGGAGCACTTTCTGAACATAAACTGGCTGGATGGACCCCCTTGATGGGGAAACTCCAGTAGTGAAAGACGTGTTCTATCTTTACCAAGGGCTTTATCTTGTTCGTTCATGTAGTAAGGAAGTACTTAGGAGAGAAGACAGTTAGGTGTTGAAATCATATGGCCTGAGTTGTTAAAAGGGTCAGAGCGGATAGCTATAGCAGTCGTCTTTGGCATCGAATATACACAGAAGGCTTTCTTCACCAATATTTTAAATTCCCTGTTGACTAAGCTCTCCACAGCTCTCCAGGCACATCACTGTTGTCTGTATTGATCTGTGGAGCTCAGCAGTAGTTTATTCCAGGACTTATTTCTCTTGCTCAGTTAAGAAGTGTTGATTCATCTTTTTGCTGCAAAAGTGACTAATAACAAATGCTTTCCAGGAACCAGCCCTGATAAAACAGCCATAGACATGTAGCTCAGATTCAATTAAACTGATAGGGCACACAGTTCAGCTCCAATTTAATTATTTCTCATTTTATGTAAATGAGATTTCTTATCGCAGTGAAACAAATTATTATTATTTTCTCATGGCAGTGCCTCATCTGCATGCTTTACTGCTTATTCTGCCCTTAGTTTAACCTAAAAGCAAAACAAAAGATTCCTCAAAATTCAGAGGCTGAATTGAAGAGCTAATCTGTCATTAGTATTCTGGAACAGTACATTCCTTTGTGATCTGGTTGTGCTTCGCCCTCATATAGCACTGCCTGATTAAGGCTGTGTGTTTGACAAAACAGATTAAGCGTGACATCTGCCAGAAACACAACCCTGGAGGCAAACACCCCAACCTCTTCGCAAATTCTCATCCGAAATTCTGCATTTGGCTGAACTTGAAGCTAACTTAGGATCTTGCTGCTTAAACACTTTCTGATGCGTACTTCTGGGATGAAAAGATCCACCTCCTCAACCTACCACCTCCCTCCCTCCTTCCCTCCTACTATGAATAACAGTCAGCCAATTTGGCCGTAACATCGTAATCACAGACACCAAGCTGCAGAAGTTATTCATGCCTCTCTTTTTCTCTGGCACTCAAATACAATGAATTTATCTTTGCAGAACCCCTGTAACTTGGAGGTGTCAGGGCAGCTTCCTACAGATAGAGCTCTGGAGCCCACCAAGAGTGAAGGAATTGCTGCAAGGCATAGGCAATGCCTATGGTCAGGAATTAAATTCAGTTCTCTTGCATCTCAACCCAGTGCCTAAGCCACAAATCTATTCCCTTCTTTGTGTAGATTCAGGATGCAAAGCTGTTTGGCCTGCTATCCCCTGAGCTGACTAACAGAACAGGGAAGATACTTCTTTACCAGCCATGCACATGAAGTCCTGTAAATTTGGTGCAGCTTATTTTACTTTGAGAAAAAGTTAATGGAAGAAATTGTGTGCAGTCAGTGAAAAAAAAAATGCTATCACTGCCACATACCTGTGTGAGACTACCACTGGGAAAGACAAAATTGTGCTGGGGCTTACTTGCCTATCCAGCCCTCGCAAAAATGTGAAGTTTTTACTGATATTAAATTCAGCGAAGCAAGAAAGATGCCATTTTTATCATCAGTAACACTCTTATTCTTCTCCTGTTGGAAAGCAGAGACGTATAAATAGACAACTGTCTCTTCAAGCTGCATTGACCAGCATAATAGCTGTGAAAATTAGAATGCTTTTAAAATCCACAATTTGAGTGTGTGCTTTCACACAGAAAGAATGAATCAGCCTTTCCCGGGCTTTCATTCTGCAATCATTCTTCACGCTTCCTCACACTGAGCCATGAATGCTGAAGTTCATCCCAGAGTAGTTTTCCAACCAATGGGAACGGCTTAACGAAGCACTGTCAGCCCCAATGCCAGTCCACACTGCTTATGTTTGTCACTGGATTCCTTGCTGGTTTAGCAGCATGGAAACAAATGTTCTCAGGAGCTAGTGCTGTCAGTGCTGCCCATCTCCTGGAGGCTACTGGGAAGAAAAAGCTTGGTTTTGTCCAGGCAGGCCCAACATTTCAGACAATCTAACTCAATTGTAGAAGCATACACATACATTCAGGGATGCAACAAGTCACTTGGGAAGTAGGGATTCCCTCTACAACTGCCTGACAGGAGGCTGTAGCGAGGTGGGGGTCGGCCTCTTCTCCCTGGGAACGGGCAAAAGGACGAGGGGAAATGGTCTGAAGTTACGACAGGGCAGGTTTAGGCTAGACATTAGGAAAAACTTCTTCACCGAAAGGGTTGTCAAGCTCTGGAATGGGCTGGGCAGGGGGGTGGTCGGGCTGCCCAGGGAGGTGGTCAAGATGGTTTAGTGGTGGGATGGCAGGGTTAGGTTAACGGTTGGACTTGATGATCGTAAAGGTCTTTTCCAACCTAGATGATTCTATGATTCTAGGGACTGTGCTGACCCCACACCCAGCCCTGGTGAAGCCAGAAAGCTCCAGCCAGGCATGGGCCAGCATGTGCCTGAGCCAGCAGGGATGGGACGGGGCTGCCAACTGAAGGGGAGCAGGGAGGATGGCCCTGCCTCTTGACTTTGGCCTTTTATCAGCACTGTTCACTTCAGCATCTGCCTACTTCTTACACAAAGGCAATAGCCATCTCCCTTAGGGGTTCCATGGAGTTTGGGCCATTCCCTCTTTTTTTTTTTTTTTTTTTTTTTTCTTCTTGGTCAAAGGTCTGCTAGGATGAGTATTTTTTCTTCACTGGCAGGAAGGAAGAATGGGTTGGACTAGATTTAATTTCTCCCTCTTGCAGTCAATGGCACAAGGTCTTTCAGCTTTGAGCAGGAGTTCCTTGATTAAGGAAAGCTTGTGGGAGGATGAAGGTGTTGCAAAGGCTGTTCAAGACGGGCTGTGACCCAATTCACCAGCGCCCCTCTGCGAGGCTGCTCCTTGTGTTAAATGCCTCCCCCTTCCCCAGCCATGGCTACTGCGGTCAGCTCTGACTGATGGGCACACTGATGCCGAAGGCAAGAGCTGTCCTGATGGTTCATAAGCCAAATCACAACTCCCTCTTGGTTTTACAATAAGAATTGAGGTTTCTAGCTGTGCAGGGCACGTGTTTGGGAGCTAGCAGAGGATGCTCAGGAGGGTTCCTCTCTCATGCTCCTGGTTAACTAGAAATAACCCCGGGGCTCAGGTCAGCGAGGAAGGGACTGAACAGAGCCAGAAATGCTCTGATGGCACGTGGTCCCCGGGGACCGCAGGCAGCTGTGTGATCCCAGCCTGATCACAGGGCAGCTACTCATCTTTCACCTTAAAAACTGCAGCCTGCGTGCTGAAAACTTGCCAGGAAAACAGCAACAGCCCCAGTGAATGGGAACTGCTGAGGGGTCTTTTGAGAGAGCAGGGTGCAGGGGTGGCTTTTGAACAGCAATGCATATGCTCCAGATGGCACCTATGGTTTATGTTTCTGGGGGTCCATCCTGATTTGAGGGTTTTTCTTGTTTTACCTACTCAGCTTTGTGCTGCAATGTTCTGCCTGCGTAGTTTCTTAGCCTGGTTCAGCCGATACGGTTGGTTGGGACAGTACTGCTAAAGCCTCAGCCCCCTCGTTACACATGTGAAACAGACCATTTATTCCCTGGTAAAGCTTTTCTTTCAGA
Organism: Egretta garzetta; assembly: GCF_000687185.1. Classification (NCBI taxonomy): domain Eukaryota; kingdom Metazoa; phylum Chordata; class Aves; order Pelecaniformes; family Ardeidae; genus Egretta; species Egretta garzetta. Next base: position 1,167,847 of record NW_009258284.1, read on the forward strand.
CACCGTATTATTTCCTTTCACCAGACCATGCCATGAACCATAACCCCATGGTGAAAGCACGATCCCCGTGCAAAGTCCCTGTGCCAGGAAGGTTGCAGGAAAACCCATGTGAGATGGGTGTGTGGAAAGGGACGAGGCGTGCGCGCCGCGTGGTGGCAGGCTGCTTGCCAGCGAGGTCCCAGCTCATGCCATGGCAGCAGTGAGTGCAAACACAAGGGCTGGAGATGGGGAGTGGGAAATGTGGGTGCTGGTGTCCCCTCACTTCTCCAGGCAGAGAGGGAGGCGTGGGAGAAAGCAGGGAGCCACTGCTGGTCTTTGGGGTGGGGAGCCCCTGCGGGCTGTGGCCGGAGCAAGACAGAATTTGGTCTGACAGAAGGATAAGGGAAATGAGGAGCAACATTTACACCAGCTGCTAATCTTGCTGTCGGAAGCCTTTTATTTTTTTTTTTTTAAGACGCTCGATGAAAATACTTCTGTGTAATTTGCATTTGTATCCTTTGTGTTCTATAAAAAATAACTCGTTTGCATATAGAGAGGAGACACTTCTTATACACAGTCGTCTACTTGGCGTACAATCTGCAAAGCGCATATGATGTTTTTCTGCTTCTGAGAGGTTTTATTCACAAATACAGAAAGGAAAGTAAAAAAAAAAAAAAGTTGGGAAAAATTGCATCTCCGTTATGAATATTACCTTTCTGGTTGTTGAGTTTTGAACATAAGACAACCTACGCCGAAGCTCACTGTTTCAAAAGCAGCAACAACAGCGACTACTCTTGTTTCCTGCGGTTTGAGTTTATTATCTTTCATTCTTTCTTTGGAAGTAAAATTAAACTGTTTATTTTCGCTCCCACAGTACTGCGAGTTTGCCAAAGTGTATACAACTTGCTATCTAAACTTCGTTCAAATAAACACAGTCCAGCTTTTTTTACCCCTTAAAACCCTCTTGCTGATACGCCGCAGAAAAATTTCCAAAGCTCCAAATGACAAAATGAGAAAAATGATGTGCATATTATTTCCTTTCTTCTTCGGAGAGGTTTTATTCACAAATACAGAAAGGAAAGTAAAAAAAAAAAAAGTTGGGAAAAATTGCATCTCCGTTATGAATATTACCTTTCTGGTTGTTGAGTTTTGAACATAAGACAACCTACGCCGAAGCTCACTGTTTCAAAAGCAGCAACAACAGCGACTACTCTTGTTTCCTGGGGTTTGAGTTTATTATCTTTCATTCTTTCTTTGGAAGTAAAATTAAACTGTTTATTTTCGCTCCCACAGTACTGCGAGTTTGCCAAAGTGTATACAACTTGCTATCTAAACTTCGTTCAAATAAACACAGTCCAGCTTTTTTTACCCCTTAAAACCCCCTTGCTGATACGCCGCAGAAAAATTTCCAAAGCTCCAAATGACAAAATGAGAAAAATGATGTGCATATTATTTCCTCACTTGTATCCCAGTGTTGTCTTTATCTGTAGGATTTGCAAGCAAATTGACTTTCAGTCTTATGCTTTTCTGATGTCTTTTCTGCAGCTGACGAGAGATTTGCAAGCAAATAGACCTTTTTCAAAATTTAAAGCAGATTTGCCGTTTCACAGTTTGTATCTCTTTTGCACAAATACATTTTTTTTTTAATAAGGCTTATAGGAAGCATTATCTGACAGTCCCACTGGCCAAATTCCTAAAGCTTTTATTTGTTTCCCATTGATTCAAAAGCATCTATAGCCTTCCCAGCTCTCCTCCTCCCCAGAAGCCTCGCTGGGCTCATTTCATATGTATTTATGATACCTTTATCACGTAAACAGAATTTTTGAAGGGGAGTGAATAGTATTTAAATCAAATTATTTTTCCTATGGGAGTCACTCCACTATTGTCGTTAGGGCTGTCGTCACAGTTAAGTTTACCATATACTTTGCGGTGGGAAACCCTACATTCATTTGCTTATAACTGCCAGACTTCAACAGTTTGGGATAAAATCATCCCTGCCAGGAATCTGCATTTTAACTTCATGTCACTCCTTTGTTCCATCCATCACGTTCAGTGAAGGAGATATGAGCTCCTTGCAAAACGTGGGGTGTAATTAAAAGTTGTATGGTAATGAACTTGCAGAAAGGAGCAAAATAAAGTTTGAATGGCCAATTTAATCCTAGCACCTCCTACCGTTAGAGCACTTGCCTTTGAAGCTCAGTTTTCGAGGGGCTTTTTTGAACACCGTTGACATTAGACTGACTTAAAACAAATTGCAGGGATATGGCAATTTTCCAGGATCCTTTTTACTAAGAGTTAGGCTCAGACCACCAGCTCACCACTCACCAAACACTGAATAGCTGTGCTTGCAGACAGCTCCTCCTTCAGCATAACTGGTAAGGGGAGAGGTTTTCTTGTCCGCTGCAACCCCCCGGCAGTGAAATTGCAGAGCAGCAACCCAAGGCCCCCAGAACAAAATCACCTGGAGGCAAGGGGTACAGCTCCTGCCAGGGGGCATCTCTCCTCTTCCTTCCCTCCGAGAGCCCTGCTTCTCCCCACTCTGCCGATTACGTCTGTTGCGCTGTGGATCCTTATCGCGCCTGACAGCACCAGGGGGATGTACAGATAACGCAGAGTCGGTATCGCACGCGCGCCTAATCTCAGCGAGGTGATCAGTCTCACACCACTCACTGCAGAACTGCCAGTGCCCAGAAAGGGGAAATGAGGAGATTTATAAGCCAACAGGAGGGCACTGTCACGCTGAGGTTGTGCATCCGTGGCTGGAGTGGGAAAATGAAGCAATCCCTATGGAAAGCTTCAAAGGCTGTAGGGAAGGCTAAGGAAAATGCTCCTGCTTGGAAATTTTCACGGGAGGTCTCATTCTAGGACAAAACACAGTTCTCCTTTTCTTCTGAATTCATCTTTTTAGACAGCCCCTGTCTCTGCCCCAGTGCCACGGCCCTGCACTAGATGTGCTCTGTTGGTTTTTCCTCATAAAAGAGGAGGCAGAGGTTTCCAGACAGGGCAGATTTGCCGAGTAATGTGCAGGTGGATCCTGCCCACCCCCACCATGACACCATCCCACTACCCCCAGCACAAGCCCTGAGCATCCCCATCGCCGCCTGGCCCAGCCTCAGGCAGCTTAGAGAAAGAGGTTGCAGGGAGCTCACTCTGAGGAGCACATAGGTGCAAGAGGGGTGGAAAAACCTGATTCTGTGCAAAGTTTGTCCCTTACTGCAATAGCTCTGCCCAGGAAAAATATCAGGAATTCATACAAGTTCCTGTGTGGATCAGTCTTGAGAATTTGAATTGAAATTTATGAAAGCTGAAGTCGGAGAAATGAGTTTGACCTGACACTCTGACCCGAGCACAGAGCGACTCTTCTGGGTCGCTTTGCTGGAGTACGGCAGCAGATACAGAAACCTGACATTGCAAACCCAGTGTGTGCATTGATAACCTCCGAGGGATCTTGATGGGCAACAGAATAAATGGCCATGCAAGTACCAGCCATGGGCAATCAATACCCAAAGCTGAGCGCTGGCTTGGTTGTAGCCAGACCACACCTGGATGCCTGCCTTCCCCAGGCAGATTGGCGCAGGGCTAGCCAATCTCTCCCCATCTGGGGGGGGGAGTATATTAGGCAGCTCTGAGCGTGGGTTATTATTCAAACCTGTCAATGACCCCATGCTGTTCTGCTGCTCTCCCTTCGTTCTCCTCTGGCGCTTGGGTTATCCTACCCTTCCTGGCCGAGCCATCGGTCCTGCAGCCTGCACACCTCTTCTTCATGCAGTAAGCGATATCTTGCCCCTCATTTGTGGTAATTTGAAATGGAAGGAATTGGTGTGTGAATTCCCCATTAGAGAGAAAAAAAAAAAAAAGAAAAGGAGTATGTGGTTCTGCAAATATTACCCTATGTGATTTAAAAGTTTGATGTCCAGCCCTGCTAGGGTTGTAGGCTCCTGGCACTTAGGTTGCCTGTTGTAGATTTTAGTAAGGAAATAGGTGCTTTGATACTTTTTATGTTTGTAACGTTGGTAAAATTAGACTCCAGAGCCTAATCACAGAGATGTGATTAGGGAGTATCACTTGTTGTCTTAGAGACCGAGTAATCTTTTTGTTTCCAAGGGTGTTTTACTGCTAAGCACTAGAAAAGAGAACGGGGGGTATTTGTGATTTTTTTCCCCATCTTGTTGTTACCTGCTGTTCATATGCTTTCTTAAGCCAAGTGGAACCTCTTTCCCAATGAGCACGTCTTGGGCACTGAACGTCCCCACCATCAGCAGTGGTGCAGTGCCTCCAGTGTAGCATGGTGGTGGTCCTCCATCTTGTTGGAAGGATCTTCCTCTGGATGTGCCCAACTCGGCCCAGCAGGAGCTTGCAAAAACACTGAAGAAGAAACACATAGGAAGGTTCTGTGATAATTCCAGCTGTGATTATAACTGGGGGAGTAAATTGCACATTGGGTACATGTTTTTAATAAAATGGGCATGAGTGGCAAATTAGAATGACCTCTTCTGACGAGGAATGAGCCTTGCAGGCTAATAAAACAAATGAAGTAGGAAAAATAGATTGCAGAAGGATGAAAGATAGCTCTGGAGCCCTCTCCCTTTAACTTCTGTGTCCCTCATCTCTGCAAAACAGCTATAATGGAAGCAACACCCACGTATGTCAGGGCTGAATTTGTCCCCAGGGTAAGTCAGGTCAGTGATGGGGAGGGTGATGTGTTCAGTGATGTGCCAGACTGCTCTCCACCTCCGGCTTTGCCATGTGCAACAACAGTAGCACATGACTGACGGTGCCCATATCAGCATGAGAACTCAGCTAATGGTGGGAGGAAATGGATTTAAAATAATTTGTTCGAAGAAAGGTAATTAATGTGCCACCCGCTTTATTTGCTTCCCATGAAACTCTTCCGCAAGAGCTGTCAGACAAGGTTTTCCACCAATGTGGTTTGGTAGGCTTTCAAAAAGCATCTCCTCCTTTGAGAAAGCAAATGTGAGGCTGGTGAGAAACAGCTGCCATTGGGAAGCATTGTAATTGCTGAAAGATGAAATGCGTGAAAGGATGGCTGTACACTGAAAACATGGTTTGCTGAAAATAGTCAAGGCTGTTCTGGTTACCTGCACACACTTTCCGGCTCACCGTATCTGTTCAGGGTACCTTTGGGGACCTGTGACAGAGTCCAAGTGCTTGTCTGTGCTGGCCCGTTGCTATAGAACGAAATCAGAAAAACTTCAAACTGGTTACTGAATCACATACACTGTTTCGTGACTTCCTGGCTGTGGTTCTCAGTCCTGCCAAGACAAAACCATGTCCTTTCTAATGGGAGAAATCATCCACTCTGTGACAGTGATCATGCTTCTGGATGGAGGTAATTTAAATACAAATATTTTTGTTTTCCAAGTGCTCTGTTTAACTGTGGTGCCTCCTTGCCAAGGCAGAACTTGACTTTGTAGATTCACTTTTGCTGCTTTTCACTGGTCCTTTAATTGCTGCTGTACCTGCAGAAGCCAAACACACCTGTACGCAGGCTTTACTCCATCTAACACAGATTCACTTATATATGTAAGGGGATCACTTAATATTTCAGGGACCAGTGTATATAGCTTTTTGGGAGAGACGCAACTGGAGGACAAAAATGGGCATATAAGAAAATGTTCCAATTTTACCCTTACAAGGGGTGAACAGAGCAGATGTTTACATCTGGAGGTCAAGCTACAAGTACAGTAATTCTCCAGCTGAGAAATAGCTAACATTCTTTCAGAGACCAGGAGAATATCTTGTAAATCAGATTTTTCAGAGTGACTTCACTAGTCAACACTAAGCAGAAATGCAATGGCTGCCGTTAAGCGGGCATTAAAACCGTGCCATTCTTCTTGGGGATGCTCTTCTGAGCGAGATGCACTAATACGGCCAACCGAGCAACCAAACTAAATTAGGCAATTTCCCTTCTATTCGGTAAGCGAGAGAAAGGGAAGGAGGGAGAACAGAAGCCTTTAAAATAACCCCCCACTGTAAACAACGTTCAAAACAAATGTTATAGATTTTATTATTATTTTAACTGCCTAATTCCTTCCCTTTGTGAACAAAAGCAAAGAAAATACTTAACAAAGACAAAATTCTCTTACCCGTCCTTTTGCTTTTTGTACATAAAAGGAAACCAGTTCTCTGAAGCAGTTATATTTTTGACATTTGACTAAGCAGCCAGAGATGCTAAGAAAAATACATACAGGATTTTATGGCTAGCCTTTCCCTAATGTGGTGTGTGAGGAATAAGAGATGGGGCAAGCCAGCAAAGCAAGCAAAAAAAAAAAAAAAAAAAACCAAACCTGCACGTTGCTGTAAGCACGTCTCTCTGCCGGTGCCGTAGGCACTCTGCGCTCGCAGCCCTGGGTCTGACCCACCACACATCACTGCAGCTGCCCAGAGGGACCGGAGCAGAAGCTTTGGGGAACCCACAGGCTTGGCTGGGTGGGGGGAATGGGGGAAAAGCAGTAAATTATTCAAATGGCAGAATGAGCCCTTGGAAATCACCAGAGGTGACAACAGGCAGTGATCTTGACTGAGGAGGTTG
>NW_009258284.1:1174445-1207401 GCF_000687185.1 Egretta garzetta
CCCGCCTCCCCTCCCCACCACCCACGGTTCCTCCTTGCTTCAGCAATGGAACATGGCCCACATCCCCCAACCTCTGCGTGCCTGGCTCAGAGGACAGGGTGGAAAATAGGTTTGTCCATGGTTATGTGAGACCCTGGATACAGCCACTAGTATTTCCTTACTGTTGCTCTGGTTCAAGGGTTTGATGGAGCCTCCTGCCCACTGCCAGGTAGCACTGGTGGGCAACACTGTGGCTTGGAGGTCGTTTGATGTGTGCTGTGCCTCATGTGTCCGAAGGCACTTCCCCCCCTGCCCAGCTCTGCAAAGCAGGCGAGGGCAGCCCCTGGGCTTGCTCACAGCTGGCCACTTGGCAAATAGAAAGGATCTCATTGGACCTCATTGCAGCAAACACTGAAATCCTCTCTTTTTGGTAAAACACTTTCTCATGAACTTCACCTCAAGTGTAGGGTTAGGTCCCTTCAAAAGTATTAAATTAAAGAATTAAAGTGTTTGCAAAACTGAACAAGGAACTTTACCACAATAAAAAAAAGAAATTCCACTTCACACTTAGTTTGAGTTATAATGTCTCTTTTCTGGTTTTCACTAATCCTTTTTTTTTTTTCCACTGATGTTTTTCATGTGGACTTAAAGAAATACTGCAGTTATCTATGCATCCCACAAAGTCAGTTTATATTTATTCACTCTGCCTCCTCCCTCATCCTTTCTAGCAGAAACAGCACAGCAGCCACAGGGGAGAAAATTAGCCCAGCAAATTCTCCGTCTGTCTCTTTTTCTATTTCCCGGGGCTATTTGACTGTGCATATTTTTGTGGGTATTGGTGGGTCATTTTTGCATGATGCAATTTAAAACAAAACAACCCAAACCTACAGCTTCATCTACACAGCTAACCAGGTGGCCTTAACAAGGATCACCTTGAGTGTGGCTTCATTGGGTTGCATGCCACGATTTGCTTTGTCTGAGGGAAGACACTGAAGGTTTTGATGTTTTTTCCTCATGGTGTTTGAATGCCTGAGTCTGCCCCTTAGAGGCAGCCTAAGTGGTCTTGGGGAATGGGCCCTAAGGCTCCTGGAGAAGAATGCTGCCAGGACTGCTCTTCCAAACACAGTGGCTGAGGACAGTGGAAGGGAACGCTTGTGCCTATGTGTGTGTTTATATAAACCTATGGATGCATCAGCTTCCCTTAAGCAAGGCACCAAGGATTAAGGATATGAGCAAAGGAAGGGAACAGATGGGGCAGAGGAACACCAGCAGACCCATTACTTTGCCCTGCAGAGCAGTGAGAGCAGATTGTGATGGGGAATAGGGACAGCAGGGAGCGGTGTTGGGCATTCTGCAGAGCTTCCAGGTGATCGTGTCATAGAAGAAAGATAGGAGTACCGTGGGGAGCCTGAGTAGACGCTGGTCACACAAAACAAGCAGGAAGAGGCTAAGATCATCTAGACAGAAGAGGACAGAAATTGGTGAAAGAAAAGCCAGAGATTTTACAGAACGGTCCAGGTCAGGAAAATGCAGTGTGAGGAGAAGGCAGAGGTCTGAGATACCATGAGCATGAAGACAATAAGGGACAGGGGTGAAAATACCACCCAAGTTGCAGGGCCTGTAAGGGTGCAGGACCCTTGGGTTTTGGTGGTATTATTCTGTGATGACTCTTATTCACTTTGTTATGAATTAGTATGATCTATTTCCTCTCCCCAAATACTAGTCTGAGGTTTTGACTTGGACACCCTTATCACGGTGTTCCCACATGGGGCTATGAGGGAAACCTTCGGGGTTCTGATTGGGCTGCTATTTCCATCGCCCAGTTCATCCATTTCATCTCTTCTCCCTTGGCTCTCATTGCCAAGGTCATGACAAGATTGCCAAGCCTGAAGCCAAACATCCGGTATCTATTCCAACTCAAAGCTCTTAGCTCTTCTGAGTCAGTGTGCTCGTGTCAAGAATAACCCAAAAGAGATATGGAAACCCCAAAGTCATGGCCATAAATCACGCTTATCCTAATGCCATTTTCATCTCTGAGAGTGGCCTGCCCTTTGTGTCATGTCCTGCCAACATTCCCAACTGTTGGCCATTTGTTCGCGAAGGGGAATGCGAAGTACACGCTCTCGAGAACCCATCCAATACCAGAGGTATTATATGTTCATAAGGACAAGCTGGAACAACTCATCTCTACCACTTCATCCCTGGGAAAGAAAAAGAGCCTGAAACTGCATGAAAGGAGTTGCAGTTTGTTGTTGGGGCATGCCACTTGAAATTTTACTCATGCTTAATGCTAAATACTTTCTCTGGTTGTAGTTGCAGCATATCTCAGAGCTGGTTAGTTTGTCCACTGTGAGTGATGCTCATAAATTTAGCCTGTTTTTCTCTGGTTGAGCTGTGCATTGTATGATCTGGGTTTCTTCAAACGTATTTGTTATTCATAAGGATTCTCAGAATAGTTTGGACCAACACTTTGCAGCTTGCAACATGTTCAGGCTGATGACTTGCAATCCGCTTTCCATGCTTCATGATTTGTCTTCCAAGTCAAATGCTATTACCTCTGTTTGCCAGTGAATGACAGAAACTTTATAAATAGAAGAGTAATGACTATTGAATAATGATTTTGTTTTGTATGAGTTTTTGGCAGAAGTTCATATAGATTTGAGGATTGTAGAATATTTTCATTAATATCTTGTTTTCCTCATAGCACTGAGACAAGTTCTGGTGTAAATTTGCAAAGCCAGCTGTCTTCAATCAGCTTGTCCCTGGAGTGTATCGTAATAGCGATGTATTGAATTATGACAAGTTGCCTTGGCCCATGCCAGCTCCATGTTAATCACTGTTAATGTTTTACGTTCCAAAAGCTGAAAATATGTCAAAGGACAGAGGACTTTCTGTATACATTGCCAACTTGAGAGATCAGTTTTGCTCCCCTTGAATCTGACAGTAATCTTCCCAAATTGTTGAGACTCTTTCTTAGCTTACTGTTGTCTTGAAGTTGTTGTGGCACCTCATGACTTGAAGGGTTGTTTTTCTGTTTTAAGAGGTCAGCAAACACATACCCAGTGCCATAACCCAGGCCAAATCCAGGCTATGCTAGGGGATTGCATACCACTCCTTTACCCTGACTTGCAGCAATGTGTTTGAGAGTCACTTCACTCCAGCCTCTTTCAGTCCTTGTGACTCTGCAGGCACAGAGCTATACATTTTAAAATACTTCAAAGTTGGCATGAGAGACTTAATTTAGATGTATATTGGGGGTTGTCATCAGATTCCCTGGTGCAGTTACTCCTCCCAGAGACATTGTAGTTCTCTGCCCACCCACTGAAGGAAGAGGCGCATTTCCATGTTTGTGGTTCCTGTGTTCCTGGGAAGCTCCAGTAAGGGATGACCCCCATTAAGAGTTAAGGGAAAGGGAAGAAAAGACAGGAATACAGCTCATTTCCCATAGCTGCGGCCCTCTATATGTCTGTCTTTCATGTGCTTTCTATATGGACCCAAGGGCAGAAGTCTTTAGTCAGAAATAATGTTTTCTCTGGTGTGGCTGTTACTCTGATTATTAAATTGATAGTGGCATGTAGCAAAAACAATGGAAGAAAACTACGCCGAGGTAACTGGAACTCTATCTACACTTCAGTGGCATCAGATATTAAATGAACTAATTGCTTGGGTTGAAAGATACTCTGTCTTTTCCTAATATTTTAATGATATAAACTATCTGTACCAATACTGAAATCCAAAATGACTTAGGCTTTTCTTCAGAGCAGTTGCTGTACTTGTAGCAAGTTCTTCTTTACCACCTTCTCCAACATTGCTATGGTGGCAGTATGTATTTTGGTTTTGTGTCAGGAGTGGCAAAATCCAGCAAGTATATATGGGCTGGGGCACGTGAATAAATGAATAGCAGGTAAGCTACAAGGGGAACATACCACATCAATAAATTTGCATTAGGTAGGTGCGAGTCTGCTCTTCCCTTAATCGTGATGCTGTAAATCCACAGACGTCACTACCTACAAGAGTATGTGCCATGATGTGGCAAGCCCTTCTTCCCAAAACTCAGTCAGCTCTACTGGGCTGAAGAAAAATAGCTCCTTCTGCCAAAGTAACTGACAACACCTTTCCTATTCCAAGACCTTCTCTTTGTTTCACCCGCTGTGCCGTGAATGTTACTTGCATCGCTATGGTACCTGGGGGCCCTAGCTTTCAGCACAGGCGCCCGGGGAAGGGCACGTTGCTCACAGAGGAGGAAGGCAGAGTGAATCCCATCACAGCACCATGCCTGAAGCTGTAAGCCCTGCTGTCAGGACACAAACTGGTATCTCTGCAAAATGTCACGCACCCCCCCCAGAAGAGGGAACCAGCTTGGGTCTGGTCTAATGCGGGGTTCTCAGCATCCTGGTCCTCTGTGGGGCATCAGCATGCCCTTGACATTGTAAGAAATTTATGAACATTATAGGATAAAATGTAAGAGACGCAGAGCAATTTCCTCTCTTCCCAGTACCACCTAAGTAAGCTTAAGCAAATCCTTTCTGCTCACAATGCCTCATGTGCCCTGTCCTTAAAATGGGGGTTGAGGTAACAAAGACCTTTTGTGGAGTCCTTGGAAATGTGCTGGTATTTGCTGTCAATGCATTGACTGAGGTTTTCTAACACAGGGAGCTGGCAGCGTTAATGCTAGATTGGCCTGAACTTTTACATGCATTGCTCCTGACCCCAGCAACGTCCCTCACTGCACCTCCGTGTTTATTCTTCTGCTAGAGTAATGCAAAATTTCAGGATGTCTGTCAGATCAAAGTTTGCTGGTTAGGTTGCCTTACCCAGTCACTGAAGGCATTACTTCCAAGGACACAATTTTCTGAAATCCTGGGAAATCACAGTAATTTTTTCTTTGAACATACTGTAGTCAGAGAATGGTAGTCCTTTTCATTAAGAGCCTTCAGTGATGTTGATAGTAGTGCCAGCACCCCTACAATTCATTCATTTTTTAAATGAAAATAGTTTCATTTTTCTATTTAAAATTATTTTAAAGTGGAGGAACCTTCCACAAGATAAAATACAGGCATTTCGTTGTCCAGGTGCTGCAGTAAGGATAAAATAAAATTAATAATAGATATGCAAGTACTGCAATATTACACAATGTAGATTCACAAGATTTTTCCATATATTTTGAAATGACCCATTTCTCTGCATGATTCATGAACCAGCTGTCTAAGAATATAATTGGGTCATATTAGAATTAATGGCAGGTATTTTGGTGAGTAACGTCTGCGTTGATTCTACAGTTTGCTCGTTGCATGGCTGACAGTCTTTTGCTGTGTTGGTACAATATGGTGTCATAAGAAAGGAAGGATGGTAACACGAGTGGAAAGGAGTGAAGTAACTTGGATAAAGCAGGAGAGACCTCACTATGGGACTTTCATCCAGCCTCAGATTTTTTCAAGGCTTAGAAGCATCATCTAGTTTCTGTTTCGTATAGGTATTTAAAACCTACAGTCAAACGAATCAGTTATAACCCCTGCTTTCTGCTGGGAGTCAATCTGAAAATACAAGTTTTTCCTGATTTTGACTAGCAGTGTCCCCCTGCCCTTCTCTGGCATCTTGTATCCAGCCACTCCTGGGCTGGAGAAAGCTCAGAGCTGGATATAATTTTTACTGGTCAAAAGTGTTTCATTTGTTTTTGTCAAATTACCATTTTCCCTGAATAAGAGCATACCTTTCTCTGCTCAGAAATCTCCCAAAGCAGAGGATTTCCAAAACATTTTGATTTTCTACTGAAACCTCACATGCACTTAGTATGTGACATGCTCTTCCATGTCTGTCACTAGTTCCTTATAAATATATCTTCCACTTCTCAGAATGAGCTTGGAAGGAGGGAGAGGAGGAACACGGCATGTGCCTGTAAGTGCAAAGGAAGATATTCTCCAAGCAATTTTCACGTCAGTGGAGATGATAGGACCTCTGTGGGTCACAGGGAAAAGTTTGCAGGGAGAGGAAGAGGGAGTGAGGAAAAGAGAAACCATCCTTCATCTGGACCCATTGCTAGAACTGGGAGTAAATGTCAACTTGTTAAGGTGTCTAGCCTGGGTTGAAGAGCTGGGTTTGGACATGGTGAGCTGATTATTCAGCTCCGGTCTGCTGTGCGTGGCAAATGGTCTCCACCCTGTGCTCGAACAAGCTTTCCAAGGCAATCTGCTTGCTGGCAGTCAGCCTCCCAGAACCATCGTAAATGGGTCTGAGTTGTCATTGTGAATCAGGATAAAAGTCACCCGGCTCCTGTGCAGAAAACGGAGAGGTTCATTTTGTCCTGATGCATGTGTTGAGCTTTTTTTGGGCTAGGGCTCAAAGTAGCTTTATACTTCAGATCGTTCATTATGCAGCAAACCGAATGGGCAGGGATTACGTAAACACCCACCCCCACCCCCACCCATTATCTTTTCCCATCTTCTTCTATCCCTTCAGAAGAAATAGTGCAGAATTAATTATCATTCCTTTGTAAAGATATCTGAGAACATCATGTGGAACCTCCTCCTGCACAGCTTGGTTTCTAGTCAAATGTGATTATGTAAAAACGTAATTCTGTTGTTTTAACTTTGATTGATTCAGACACACTAGGCTTACAGCAATTAAGCTAATATAATGAACAAATCATCAGCGGTTATGTGGCAAGCTAACAAGCTAGAGCCAAAACATTAAACTGCAAGTACGTAATACTGAACTTTCTGCTGGGATTGTTTAAGGACCTCCTGGTTTAAAATCCTGTGCAGAACCAGGCCTCTAATGTGTGCCCACGTAACCGATTCAACCTGTGTCTCTTCATTCATTGCCACCACCCTGTCTCTCACCTTTGACTACCAAGACAGGGGAGCAGCCCTACCATGAGATGCCTTTCCTTCAGTGTTTGTCAGAGAGAACGTGGTACCCCCCCAAGAGATCCCCACATGATAGGGAATGGGCAGGTTGCACACTGCCTCTCCTGCCTTCCCATCCACATCATCGCTGCCTCTGGCTTGTGCAAATCAATACCCAGTTAGAACACCCCAGGGGCACAATTCATTGACAACACCTCTCTCATGAGGACAGGCTGAGAGAGTTGGGAATGTTTAGCCTGGAGAAGAGAAGGCTGTGGGGAGACCTGATTGCAGCCTTTTGGTACTTAAAGGGGGCCTATAGGAAAGATGGGGACAATCTTTTTAGTAGGGACAGCTGTGACAGGACAAGGGGTAGTGGTTTCAAACTGAAGCAGGGTAGGTTTAGATTACGTGTAAGGAAGAAATTCTTTACAATGAGGGTAGTGAAGCACTGGAATGAGTTGCCCAGAGAGGTAGTGGAGGTCCCATCCCTGGGAACATTCAAGACCAGGTTGGACGGGGCTCTGAGCAACCTGATCTGGTTAGCGGTGTCCCTGCTCACTGCGGGGGGGTTGGACCAGGTGACCTCTAGGTGTGCCTTCCAACCCAAAACATTCTGTGATTCTATGAACACTTGGGGATAGCTGGGCCTGAGGTTCCACTGTAGAAACAGGCACGAAATGCTAAGCCTATAAGTTTTGGCCCTTTGCCTTCACATCAAGGCAGTCAAGCACAGACACATTTGTATAAAACAAAACTAGGTAGAAATGCAGGTTCCTAAATTATAACCTAGGCTTTTCCCAGCAACCACTTGGAGATACTTCCTAAAGGTATACTCTGTTGATGTAACTTTAGATGCTAGTGGACATGGTTATTAACTTTGGATGCAGCCATGGGAAGTTTTCTCTCCTGGCCTGCTAACAAAGGTGTTTTGTCATATCCATGTATACATCAGCTGATCTTGACAAATGAATCACCTCAACAAACAGAGACAGTGTCAAGAGTGGATCTCTGATTTTCATATTTCAGACTCGCTAGATATTAGAAAAATACAGATGACAGCTGTAGATCAGAGCTCTTCAGCTTCACCTTCTCAGGGTGCTTCCCTGGCAACTACTGGTTCTGTATGTCTACCTGCTTGCTCACCAATCCTCTCTAGATCCCCTTCGGAAATCTGCAGAGTTTTGCTCAGACTTTATCTATTCAGCTGTCCCTTCCACCAGCTTCCTTTCATTTCTTGCTGGTTCACACCATTTTACAGATGGTGGCGAAAGTTATTTTGAGGATCCGCCGGAGTGGATTTCTGCCTTTGGCTCCTCACTTCCAAAGGCACACTGGGGACACCTGAAAGGAGCCAAAATGTATCATGTGTCTCTGCCCATCTCCATTCCAGAAAAAGCCATGCACTGGTCTCAGGAACTCGCTAAAACTGGCTTCTGTCCCTGAACACTTTAATCTCTAATGTGGTTTAGGGTAAAATAAAACAACAGTGGCAGGTCATTTGAATAAAACATTTGAACTAATGAGGAGTCCTTACTGTCAGAGGCACTTCGGTAAGGTTAGAGATTTCCCTGGTCAGGCTGGTTTTGACCATAGTTTGTCTGGCAAGCTGAATTTCTGAAAGTGTGATGGGGTCCCCATCCTGTCCCACCTCAGCCCTCGGCTCAGCTGGCGCCTTGCCATATCTGGCTGTACTTGAGAATAAGCGGATTTGTATTGGAAGATGCAGAGAACTCTGAAAGTCGTTGAATAACACCTTCATGCCTGATCGGTTTTATTTTCATTTTTTAATAAAGTGTAACAGTTGGTGAACAATAAAATTATTGCCTGCAATTGCCACAGACTACACACAAGAATCAATGCCAGAGTCCTCAACCGTGAACTTCTTTGCCCTGTCCCATTAGCCACTTTTGGGGAAAAGCTGTGACTTTGATAAACAGCAGTGATACCTCTGGGGTTGATGGCTTTGTGTCACTGCCCTAGATTCATGGGGCCACCGCACAGGAAAGTTTAATGATCGCATAAATTTCAGGTGCTCTCTCTCCCCTGCTGCAGAATACCATCAAATAAATTTATCTCAATGCTCTACTGCCTCCATAGGTATGCTGCAGGCTTCTCCATGCTGGTTATTTTTTTCTCTCTTTCAATGCTTCATTTAAATCACTGCTCACACCCACAGCTGAGAGAAAGAGGTCATGCATCCAAGCACAAGTAACAAATGGGGTTTGCTTTTAAAGGACACCATAGCTTCTCGCTTATTGGGAGCATGTTGTGGCATTAAACTGCTCCAGTGAAGGCACCCGATGCCAAGCTGCAGAAAGACTGCTTTGGCATGGATGAGCAGGAG
Source organism: Egretta garzetta (assembly GCF_000687185.1). Taxonomy (NCBI): domain Eukaryota; kingdom Metazoa; phylum Chordata; class Aves; order Pelecaniformes; family Ardeidae; genus Egretta; species Egretta garzetta. The sequence goes on from NW_009258284.1 coordinate 1,183,617, forward strand.
CTCTGAAGTCCTTCCTTCACTCTCACTGCCTGGCTGCCGTTGGTTCAACAACCTGCTTAAAAGGCATCAGCAGAGGACATGAGCACCTGCTTAGTCACTTTTGGTGGAAAATGCATTAAAGCCTAATTTAGACAAAACCCAGTGGGCAAATTGGCCTATTTCATGGTCAGTATTTAGGTTTGTGTGTGCAGTATCAATGTTTCCCAGGCCTCACTTGATCTGTTCCACCGCAGGAGACTCCCTCTTTCAGCACTTACTCTGATAGAAAACTGCACTAGGCTTGCCTTAGTTTGCAAGATAAAACCTGACACCCACGAAAATATCAGCGGTTTGTGTGGCCTTCCTTATACCAAATATGGAGCACCCCACTGATGCGCCCTGCTCCCTGGCCTGCCATCTGCAACCAACGCCTGTGGAAGGGAGCACCCTGATGGACGTAATCGCCTCCGAGGAGCCCTTCTGGTCCCCAGGGGCATGTGCAGACAGATCCAATGGGGAAAATCAGCGTCTAAGACCACAATTAAGCCCCCAGTGTGCAAGAAGGCTTTGAAGAGCCCTGGTTGTAGTTGGAAGGATAGGAGAAATGCTGTAGTTGTGGCTAAAGAGCAACCTACTCTCATCTTCCATAGCCAGAAAACAGGTTTGCTGCAAAAAGAAAACACTGCCTGTAAATACAGCAGCACTAGTGACAGGTTCAGGAAGCAGAGTTCCTTCTCCCAAGGTCGGGATGCCCTGGAGCATGACAGAAGGGAGGTCGTGGCAGAAGACCAAGGTCTGATCAGCTCTACCTGTAATGGCTGCTGCTCGCAATTCTCATGGTCTTGGAGCAATGGGGACGTCAGCACGATATCCTCCTCTGCTGTGGGAGAACAGCTCTGGTAAAACCCAGAACTGCCAGTAGTTTCTTTCTTACGATCATCTAGGACGAGGTTGTCCAGGAAGGTGAAAGTGGGCAGTACAATACCCCCCCCTTCTCTTCAAGAGAGGGATGTGTAAAAACAAAACGTCTTCAAAGGGCACCTGAAGGCCTGTATTGGAAGGGAACTGCAGGGAACAGAAATGAAAATCACAGAAACGGGGAGAGCAGATGAGAATTTGATGGACAAATCCCATTTCTAGGGCAGAAAAATGCATCAAAAAATTACCATCTGTGCAGGAGTTTCTAACATTTGGTTTGCTGTGAAAGAAGGCAAAGTGACTTCCACCTTTTAAAAAAAAAACAAAACAGTAATAAAAAATCCCACTGTGCCCTTCACATTACAAACATTTTTAATAGCTTTTACATAACCTCCAGATTTGGCCCATTCAGGCAGCCTTGGTTTAGGTGAGGGAAGGTAGCCAGGCACGAACTGTGCTCACTGGATTGATGAACTGTAGAAAAGCTCGTGAGACATTTCCACTCCTAATTGCTTGCAGAAAGCTTCTGTGACATGTGTCACCGTCCACCTTGAGGAGAGCTTGGCCCACGGGGGATGGGGACCGGCATGCTGCGCTGCCCCTCGGAAAATCGGTTTGCCTGGGAATGCACAAAATCCTCAGCCCTCGCTGTGTGATGCTCTCCCGCCTCGCCTTTTTGCTTCCAAAGTGCTTTGTAAGAGGAGACTGGAAGAAGGGCATAGCATCTCAAATGTTGCTAATACCTGGTGAATTATTCACAGTGTTATGGAGCAAAAGGCTTTTTCCCCATTCTGGCTATATAATTATCTTAAAGGATTTTCACCGAGTTCTGCGCTGGCTGTTACAGGGAAGCTGCTCTGATCTCAGCATGCAGCTGCTACTTCAGCATCCCTCTTGATTTGAGCGGATCTTGGGCCAACATTGAGAAATATGGGGATGCATCTGTCAGTGATAGCGCCTGCGTGTTTCTCTGTGACTGATCTGTATACTTTTTCACCCGTCCAAATTTTGCAAAATTCGTTTTAACGCTTCAGCTGGATAGTTTTCCTGTTGATTTGCTATGATGTGAAAGGAAATGGCAGCCTTTTCCCATTGGTGCTGATAAAAGTCATGGTGATTCTCCTCAGAAGCCCCCACCAGTTGTGACCCTGCTGAGGAGTGGCGAGGGGAAAAGTAGGTTTTCTGCTTCCCCTCACCACTCTGCTTTTCATTCCTCCCTTGCATTGGGCAGTGTTGATGCCCGGTGCTCCTATGCACCTGCAAGCTGCAGAGGAGCAGCTTCAGGTGCCAGACTTGCCTGTTGCCTTCTTGCAGAGAGGCAGAAGCGAGATGGGGCAGGAGTGAGGGAGTTTGCCCTGTGCTCAGCCTTGCAGGTTCTCAGTGGTACGCACTTTCCTCTTTCTGAGTGCCGAGATCCAGCTTGAGAGAAAGGAGAGCTGATACCAAGACAGAAACCCAACAAATCTGAACTCCCTCTTCTGCACTTGGCAAAGGCTTTGTGACGGGGGGGGGGTGGAAATAAAAGAAACAAATATGGGGAAGGATTGCTCTTTTCTGTCTTTGTTTTTAATCTCTCTTTGTCTTTCTTTTACTTTGCTTTTGTCCCTGCTCGCTATAGTGATTGTTTTTATCATGCCCACAGAAGCAGGTTTTGGACAGAAGCTCTGCACAGCTCCTGCTTCATGTCAAGTTACTAGCGTATAGTGTGAGCAAAGCCACCGAGCTTACAAAGGCACGGCCATGGCTGTCCTGCATTTGTCTAACACAGTAAGATCATGGTGGACTTCATCAGGAAGTTCCTGACAGATCGTGGTCCCAATCAGGATCAGTTTGCTGCAGTAATCCCCAAGCATTGACATGCATCGCCAGGGCTTCAGGTAGTCTGCAGACATGTGATATCCAAGACCGCCTTGCCATCAACCAATCCTCCTCCAGGAGTTAGGCACAGAAAACACACCCTGTCTGCAGGTCCGCACACCTCCTGTGCAAGTCAAGTCCCCTTCTCCACATGTGATGGATTTCACCCATCCCACCGAACAACGTGGACCCTGTGCTCAACAGGGTGAAGGGTTGTGTCACACACCCATGCCCCAAAAGATACTTGGGGAATGAAAGGCAACTTCTGCTCATCTTCTTGTTGAAGGAAAATAATCTGCATGCTGACATTTTTCCTAGTGTTGTAACCACGTGACATAGGAAGGAAGAGACAGGTTCCACTAGAAAAACTCGTATTTTTTTATATTGTCTGATCATTCAGATTGTTGGGGGGACCAGGGAAGCTTCAGCAAGGCTCTGAGGTGATGATGCTAGCTACAGCCCACTCCAGTGATAGGTATTTTCTTCCTCCAGTGACAGTTTACCATCCCCAGGTTCCAGAGATCTGCTTGGTCCTCCCTCCTGGCTTCCCACCAAGCAGCTCTCCACAAACCTACTTCCAAAGCATCAGGTCTCAGAGTTGAAGAAGATCAGTCTGTGCAAACAAGCCTTTGCCAGGCAGTCTTGACATATTGGGAATGTGTGGATCAACAGACTTTTCTAGGACTGATGTCCTTTATTTTACTCCTAAGGGGGGTGGGGGGGGGCTGCCTTTTAGAGTCTAAAACTTGCAAGTAACAGCTCTGGAAAGCTTGCCTTTTCTGTTGCTGGGTTGGAGCAGGATTTTGAGGCTCAGTCCCAGACACCAAAGGGCTAGACCTCACCTTTCACAACATTGTACCCAAATACATAGTATCTTCCTTCTAGGTTTTACATTTAGCTGCTTTTGTTGTCAGCCTGTGCTAGATTGGCCACCTTCAGAAGACTACATATTTTAAGTAAATCCTGCCTTCCTAAAGAAACAGTGGGCAAGCGTGGCCCATGTGCTTTGGACTTATGATCCCAGGGACCAAGGAGCTCCCTCCCAGCTCTGGTACTCAAGCTAGCTCAGTAGCTAGCTCAAGCTGGCATGAATGGGAGATGACCTCAAGAGTCATCTCAGGAGTTGGCCAAGGAGCACATGAAGATATTTCTTGGAATTCAATTCTGCATTGGGTTTATGGAAATATTCTAAAACAACTTTGGTTTTGTTATATCTGCTCCCCCTTTCCAAAGGGCTTGTAACAGTTAGTACCTCATTAAAGCTAGAAGCTGATAGAGCTTTCAAGTAATTACTAGTGACAAGTCTAAAAAGATAAAATAGAATTTGGTTTCCAACGCTGAATGTTTTCTTTGAAGAGGATTGCTAAGCAGTTCCTTTGCAGCTTTCTCATCTGAGCTGTAGAAAACCTTCTCCTTTAAAGCTGATTATTCAGTTGGAAAGCAGGCCCCAGTTAGTGTGTAGCTAATGTTTAACTCAAGATGTGCTTTATATTTAAAGGCATTAGCCTGGGAGGTATGCACCGCCTGAGGAAAGGAGAGTGATGTAACTACTGATAGATGCATGGGGGAGAAAGCCGATGAAGAGCCCAAAAGAATGAATCATGCAAACATTGCCTCATTGTTCAAGACTGCTCATTTCTAAGGCGTTGTAGGATAACTGGAAGGGTATTGCAAGAGGGCAGGTATTGCACACACTGGGGAACTGGAGCATGATTTGGGGATTGCAAGTGAATGGTAGCTGCTTCTGAAGGCTCTCCCTCAGTAATGTACCACTAATATTTTAAGAAATGCCTTCCTTAAAAATGTCCTTGTAAACTCTGAGCTCTGTGAACAGAGGGATGTGAAAATTTGTTAATTTGTGCCTTTTACATGTAAGTGCTTTTAACTCCTCTTCCTTAAGGAAAAAAGACAGCATGAGTTAGCAAACAACTTATACCACATCTTGCAGCAGGGCTTAGCAGCTGCATATAGGGGAAAAGAAAAAGATTTTGATAGGAAATACGGAGTTTAATTGTCTGGATTGTGCTTGTGCAGTGAATCCTCTGGAAATCCTTCATATGACCTGTGGGACAAGCCAGGACATCCCAAACCAAGGCGGGCACTGGGCACTGCTGTGGGATCTGAAGGGGGAACCATCTTTGGAAGAGAGGTCAGCAGGGACCAGTGATGCCATGAAAATGCCTTCAGCTGGGCAGGCCTATTATGGAGATCTTCTCAGGTATCCCCTTCCAGCACATCTCTATTTTTCTTTTAACCTTCACTTTCTGACACTCTCAACTTGTTTGCATCAGTGTGTATGTTAATGTGATACGCGGAGCCCCCAAACAGCTGTAAAGTTCATATAGGGAAGAGAAGAAGGGGGAGTACAAGGTCTTATCTTCTTCCTTGGGGCAATCTCCAGGTCACCTTGCAGGCTGTGAAACAGAGGGGGTCTGGCGAAGGAGTGAAAAAGCCAGAGAAATCAGAGTTGCTGACTGACTGCATAGTTGATGTGGGACTTGAGGCTTATAAAGCTTTCTCTCTCCACAATATGTCCTGCCAGGATGTTGTGAGATGGATGGGACCCACAAAATGTTTTATGTGTCTGTCTCAGGAGGCAATACTGAGCTGTTTCCCAACAGATGGTGACTGCTTCACGGATGTAACTTGTCAAATGGACTCGAGCATCAAATGAGAGTTAGGAAAGGGAAAAAGGGAGAGGAAAGATCTAGTTAACTTCTGCCTCTCCCAACCTTGTACATTAATTAAGCATGGGGTACAAAATGACCTTAAGCAGTGTTACGGGACATGTGCTAACGCAGAAAGTACTCATGTTCCTCGGAAGACCAGCTGCACTACTTGCCTGCCCGTGTGTAAACTTTAAATAGGGATTACTGGGGTCTAAGTCCTAGCAAGAAACACAGAGGATGTCTTTTCCTCATACTCATTAAACTTCCAGGAGATATTGAAATGCAAAGTTACACACTCCAAGCAGCCTGGGCAGACAGAGAAACCGTGTCTGTGTTAATGAAGGTAGACCTGTAAGGTTTGCTGCATTTACGGCTTTGACCATCCAGACTGGTTTATACTCCCTATATGGAGAAGAAAACACAAAATAGACAGCTTTATTTATTTCATCGATAAATGAAATGGTTTTGGGTGGGAATTATTAGTGCTTGGGCCAGAGCAAGGAGGGAATGTCTTTAATCTTGTAGAAGTGAAGGGGTAAAATTTTCTAATGATGTTCTTATAGTATGCTGCAGGGACGTGCTGGAAGCAGCCCAGAATCAAATAGGTTTCTTCAATGTATCAGTTTTCCCATTTGCCCCAATCCATCACTCCAGAATTAGCACCGGTATAGTGAGGACTTGTGAAGCTTTTTACTCTGGTAATGCGGCAAGAAAACAAATGCTTTCCTGACTATTGTGCGTCAGCTAGGAAAATGTGAATAATTCAGAGTTTGGTTTCTCTTTTTCCTCTCTCCTCCATTCTTACCCACTTTTATTCACATGGTTTCTCCAATTCCCACGCTGGGGGGCATGTATTTTTACACATGCAGTTTGTATCATGAATTTTTGGCCAAAAGGAAGGTTTCCATGGTCCCCTCAGATAACCTTTGAAAGAAGCCTCTAGTGTAGCCTTCAGATAAGGGCGAGGCACCTTGGCTTTCCTAAGGGATGCTACGGTGACTAGTTGCCTGCTGGTAGAAACAAAGCTCTAGGAAGAAGAGAGGACCTTTATAAAACCTTCATCTGTCAGCCCTCAGCCATGGCATCAACTGCCCTGGTTGTCTTCTGGGTCTCCTGAGATGTTTCTCATTTTCTCTCTTACCTTCCTGGTCTCTTCTTTTTTTTTTTTTCCACATAGTTTCTTTGAATCTGACTCAGGGGGGCGTGGGGTTGAAATATATTCAAAAATTAGTATCTGGTGGCTGAGACTTCCTGTTGTCTTGGATTTTTTTTTTTAATTCTCTCAGGTAATTGCCTCATTCAAATCCCGAAGGACCGCTCCACCTCTAGGTTAGACAATTAAGTGCGCATATCTCCAGGCTCTTTGCCTTTCTGCTAAACAAAAGACTCTAACCCATTCTGTCGATTGAGACCAATTGCTTATAAAAAGATGGAGAAACCAAAGAGTGCACAGCAAGCTTACAGAAATAGCACAGAATCTTCTCAGTGCATACAGTGAGCAAGTACTTACATGGTGTCAGAGTTTTCTCCTTTCCTCTCATGCTGCTGGTAGCCTGGCCATTTTACTCTGAACAGCTGGGTGAAATAGTGGAGGAGTGGGAATCTGGATGTATTTAGTTTAACTGTACCAACTGGGACCTCTTCAAGGATTCATCTGTTTAAGATGCAAGAGTATCCAGCGGGCATTAGGATGACATAGAGATTTCTGTCTTTGCATATTCAGCTTGAGATATCCTACAGAAGTCAGTTTTTTAAAGGTCCCTAATATTTTCCTGTCTGCCAGATGAGCCCCATAGAGAAGTCTCTGTCTGGACCCCAAAATCACTGTGGGGAGCACAGACCACCATAGCATATTATGCAGCCTGTACATAACCAGGCCTTTCCCTTCATGACATCTTGCCAATAGCATAAAAGTTTTTGTTTTTTTTTTTTAATCCAGAGGCTCCAGGCTGATGTTTAACACAGATGTGTTAAAATCTTGTAGAAATTGCCTAGGAGTTTTTGATCCTTTTTATTAAAAAAGGTAAACAAACCCTGGGAGATGTAAGTCAGGTAGTGTCATGAGTGTCTATTTAATAACAAGGTTTGTGAGGTTGTAATTCCCATGGTACCGCCCGGCTTCTGCTTGCTATAGGTGGTTAATTATAGCATCCACAAGGCTCCCAGCAGTGGAGCAGAGGGACACAGCGCGGCCTTTTTCTGTTAGACTTTTCCCCCCTCAGCCTCCACTCCCCCTCCTCCCTGGAAGATAAAGAAGCAAATCCCAATTTAGTCATCAAGTTCTGAGACATGCAGTGAATAATTCAATTCCTCATCTTCACACATGGACTCAGCTGTATCAACAAACTCAGCTGTTTCTGCAGAGCGCGCAAATACATTTCCCAATGTTTTTTAGGCATGGGATATATTGCTGTAGTTGAAAAACATGAGATGTAAAGAGAGAGGGGTCGCAAATGCTTTGCTGGCGAAGCGGCTGGGTGGAAAGCCAGTGAGCTCTAGCTGCCAGACATGGGACTGGGGCACCGTGAGACACCGAACCAATCGATCAGTGAATCATGCTAGGAGGAACTCTGAGCTACGTGGCCGAGAGGCACGTATGGGATTGGGGGAAACGGTGACATTTGCCTCCTACAGCTCTTCTTGACACCCTGTTCAATGCGTCTGCTTTGCAAAAGCCACCAGACCCCAAAAGGTACGAAATTAGTCAGGTTCATGACACGAACGCATAGCTCCAAGAGCCTGCTGGCCACAATAGACGTGCAGAGGTTTTGGTACACATGTGAATGCTGCTGGACCCCTGAGTCAACTTGACTGCAAAGCACAGTCGGGATGATCCTTATTTTCATTAAAGATGAGACTTAGTATACAGAGTCTGGCTGATCAGCAAGGGCAGTCATGTTGTAACTTGGCAGCCTGCTGGTGTATCCACCTTTGAAGGTGGATGACTGCAGAAATGCCTCTGCACTTCCCCCTGCCTTAGGGAGGTGGGCTTTGGGCAGAAATGCCCTATCGGTGGAGTTCAGTTCATTCCTGTCTGCAGCGTTATCTGGGATGCATGCAAGTACACGAATTTGGCTCTAACATGGGCTTTGATGACCCTTTTGTCTATTCATTGCAATTCATCTGTTGTACACTAGTATGTGTATCCTGATGCTAGCTACATTTACCAGAGAGTAAGTACTGTGAATTACCTTCCACCTCCTGCAAAGAAAACTGCAGTATTAATTGAGGGCACCATCCTGTGTGAAATCATAAACGAGCCATAAGGAATGACCATCCCATGGGTATCAGTCAAACAGTGGAGTTAAAATTTACACAGGCTAAGAACATATCTGCAGGCTCTTCTGGGATTAACTTGCCAGCTCTTGTGGGTTTTAAATTTAATCTTTATTCTGGATGCTGAGAGATTCCTTCTTGGCTTGAGTTCTGGAGAACAGTGTAACGAGAAAGGCAAGATGAGCCAAGGTGTTTGATGCAAAGGGGAGATGGTGTCTCCCTCTACTTATTTTATTTTAAGAAATAGGACTTGGTTCTGATTATCAACCACCCTGTGGGTCTTGCTGCATGGATTTGGAAAAAAACTCATGCATTGAATGCATTATCAAAATGGAGAACAGTGTAATTTTCAGGCTGAGTAGACTACCTCCTTTCCTGGCTGGGGGGTTCCTTGTGCGGTCTTTCATTGCCTGTTACAAAACATGTCAACTCATTGACTGGCACACACCAAGAGAGAAGCTCTGTGTCAACAACGTTGGCTTAGAAGATCAGGAAGCTTCAATTAAAAGAGTTTATTTGCAGCATACAAACATGCAAGAACAAATTTCTAAGTAGTAGTAAACTAAATGGACAATCAGTCACACCCAGAAATAAATCCCATGACTAAACAATGCAGTACAGTACAATGATGGAGGTGGCTCTGCAGGAGAGCTATGTGTCAGATCGCCCACTTCCATTAGCCTCAGACTGGATGTGTCGTGACATCTGGTGGGATGACGCTGTCGGGCAGTCACAGCTCAGAGCTGGTTCCTCTGCCTGTGTCATTGCTGTGGGGCAGATGTGTCCCACGGTGTCATTGTAACCGTCCTGGTTTCAGCACGTACAGCCTGTCTGCACCCAGCTATAGGGTTGATGAGCTTCATAGCAGGTCCCACGGTTGGGCCCTTCAGCACCCAGCAGTAGGGGACGCCTGGGAGCACGTCACACCTCCCTCCCTGCCTGCACAGCTTGGTTCCCTTCCAAAGAAACTGGGGAAATCCAAACCATGGAGTCAGGCTGCCACCAGCCCCTCATGGGCCTTGTCACCAGCCCCACGGGTACCACCCATGTGTATCTCAGGGTGTGCCCCTGAGGTGGGACAGCATTTTCTCCCTCGCTGCACTTCTGCAGGGAATCCTTTGTGCCTGGCTGAAAAGTGCTCAGAGGACAAGTCCTCTGAAGGTGCAAAATGGGAGTTACCAGTTGATGCTGAGATGGGTTAGTGTCCCAGGATGTAAGGGTCTGGGACGGGTGCGCACTTGAAATCTCCTGTGCTCTGTTAAATTGCTCTGAGCTTTGGGGGCTGAGAAACTGGGCTGGCTCTCTCCTGAGAAGCGTTTCACATTAGTGTCCCGTAATCACTGCGGAAATAAAACTAGGTGTTTGCATAAGGCTGAGGCCATGGGTGCGTGAATGGGTTAACCCACAGCAGCTCAAGTTGTTCCAGTTTCCAAAAAGCTGTGAATACATATATTCAATTGCAAGGAGCCATTAAGCCCACCCAGCCAGGATTTACTCCTGGCTTCATCGTGGGCCTTTTTCTCATATGATGAAACACCTCACCTTTTGATACACAGCCTGCTCCCTTCTCACACCTCGGAGTGAGAAGCCTACTTATTGCGCCGCTCCTGCTGCCGCGCACTTTGCTCTGAGGTTTTACCTTGAGTTCAGTGTTTCCCTGTGTGTGGCCAGAGTCTTTGCTACATATTGTGAACATAAAGGTAAAAGCCACCCATCTAGCTGAGAAACAAATGTCGTCTGCTGTTACACGTTCCTTGCAAAAAACAAGACAGAGTCATGTTGCCTGGCGTCTCCCTCTGAAATAAGTGTGTTTAGCGTAGTCTTTCTTCTCCTCTCTCCTCAGATTGAAGGTTTTCCCTTTGCATGTGCATAGGGACAGGTAACAGATGTGAGTGGGGGCTCATATCACTGCTGGGTCATGTTTGGGCAAGGTCTTCCTCCTCTTTATGGCCCAGGAGGACAATGGAACCTGACAGTCATTCACTTACTCTTGGACCCCCTCAAGTTCTGTGGGCCAAATTTGTCCCTTCTCACCTCAGTTTCCCCACAGGCAGGAGGGCTTCCCACTGCTGCAGCTCCCACCCCTGCCCAGCCCTGCTGCTTCCCCGTGCCTTGCAGGGATCTGGTAATAGTGATGAGAAAGTTCCTGGTCCAAACCCAAACGCTTATTCCCAGGTAATTATTTAGCACCATATCAGCACTTTGCAGCCCTGATTTTCCTGACTGAGAGACAACTAATTAAAGGAACAGGCACGGCATGTATTTATTGCCAAATGGGTAAAACTTAATAAACAGCAATGACATATTGGTTCATTAGTATCTCCTTCTGCTATGTTTCTCTTTTCTTCCCTGAAACAAGATGGGATGGGCAAGAAAGCTTGAAAGCACCTGGAGAGGAGGGCATTAACGCTGAAGGCATTCCTCTTCCAGAGGAGAGCAACAAAGCTGGTGAGGGGTCTGGAGCACAAGTCTTACAAGGAGCAGCTGAGGGAACTGGGGTTGTTTAGCCTGGAGAAGAGGAGGCTGAGGGGAGCCCTTATCGCCCTCTGCAACTGCCTGACAGGAGGCTGTAGCGAGGTGGGGGTTGGCCTCTTCTGCCCGGGAATGGAGCATAGGATGAGGGGAAATGGTCTGAAGTTGTGCTGGGGCAGGTTTAGGTTGGACATTAGGAAAAATTTCTTCACTGAAAGGGTTGTCAGGCTCTGGAATGGGCTGCCCAGGGAGGTGGTAGAGTCCTCATCCCTGGAGGTATTTAAAAGAAGGATAGATGAGGTGCTTAGGGACAGGGTTTAGTGGTGGGATGGCAGTGTTGGGTTAACGGTTGGACTTGATGATCGTAAAGGTCTTTTCCAACCTAGACGATTCTATGATTCTATGAAACTGTTCAAAACAGGCAGGATACTTGCTCTGTAGATGTAGCTACGTTGAACCAAGGACGTGCAGTAGCATCCCACTGATGTGGCTCTCAAAGACGCTCGGCCCTGGCCCAGAGGCAGTGGTACCAGGCAGATGTGGTCATTGCCTTCCCTACTTCTTTCCGCATCCTCTGCCCACCCCTCCCAGGAAAGAGATGGGTTTTAGCCCTGGAGCCAGCAGGGAATATAGATAGATGGAAATTGCCCCCACTGGAGAGTGGGGGGTGAGCCCTCCCCACATGGCAGGCTGGCTGGAGCCAGTGACCCGTTTGGCTGGCTCTGGGTGCAAGCTAGCTGGGGCAGGCAGGGGAGGGATCTTTCCCCACACAGGGTGCTGCCCTGAATTTTTTTCCCCTTCCCTCATCCCAGCTGTCATCACCTTCCTCTGCAAAAGATGAACATCTTGTTGTAAGGAGGATTTTGCCCCCTCCCCCACTAGCAGGCAGGATTGCTGGGTCTTTTCCAAAGGCTCCTGTGCCACATCTGCTCCCTTGGAGGATATTCATCCTTGGGTCAGAGTCCCTCTCCTGCCAGATCACCTATGGAAAGCTGGGATTCCTGATCTCTTCATGAGGCTGAAGGCTCCTTTCTGAAGGGTCATAAACCCCATGTTTGGGGAGCCCAGAGTTGTCCCTGCCCACCCAAACCTGTCTGTCTGAATCATAGTTTCTGTTGGGAACATGAAAAATGTTGAGAGTTCTCAGAGGCTGATCTTCAGAATCAGAGGAGGAGTGGCTGGCTAGCTTAGAGAGCCCCAAGATGAGCTTGCAGACTCATCTGAAAGGCAAATTTTCACTCTGAGAGGGATCTCAGTTCATATCTCTCTCCTTCCAGCTGGTGGGCTCAAGTTAGACAACAGGAATACTGGTGTCTGAAGGAGGCAGCCATCCCAGAGACCTTCAACCAACCTTCACCCCAAGCGGTCTATCCCGGGGCTTCTCTAACCCCATGTCATGGGTACATGGTTACACTTGCCATGTCCTTCTGACCTGATAGATATTTAAGTAGTCTCTTCAAGGTAGAATTGCTTCTATGGGAGGAAACTGGTTTGAACAGTTTCCTTGTCTCTGGTGTTAATGCCCTCCTTTTCAAGTGGGATACTGCTTTCATGCTTTGTTGTCCATCCCATAGTAAGGAAAGCCACTCTTGTTTCAGGGAGGAAAAAAGAAAAAAGATTCTTAGTCCTCTGGAGGAGAAAAGGCTGCAAATGCTGACTGGAGGCAGGCCATTCCTTCAGCTGCACAGCAGGTTCCTCCTGCGGTTGCGTTTGCAAGAACAGGCGGTGTATGTGCAGAGATCATACAGAAAGAGGGAGAGAGACCACCCAGTGCCTTTCGCACAGGTCACACAGCTTAACACAGTTACATGGACACAGTAGTGCAGGGAAGTTGTGTTTTTCTATAGGTCTTTAGTGGGAGAGGGAGGCTAGGGTGTCATTTTGTTCCTAAGTTGTCCAACACCTGCAATGCTATCAGAGAGGTGCCATGAGAGCGTGCTCCTCATGGGGAGGGAAGACACAAACCATAGGTATAATCAGGGGAAAAGCCCAAGGTAGAGAAGGATAGCTGTTTGGAGAGGGAAGTCAGCTGGATCTTATTGTAAGGATCACAGCTTAGAGGTAGGTGGGTCCTAAACAAAACACCTGGGAGAAGATTGATGCTATATGAGGATGGTTAGGTACTACTGCTTTTATTTCACTGCTGGAGGCTCTTCAGGCTCCTGAGCTTCAAAGACCTGGTCTTGTCTGTCTTCCATTGGAGAAGCTGCTCCCAGTTGTAGAGTTTGGAGCACCTTTATCAGGTTTGGCTTTTAGTGGAGGAGTTGGGCTTTGGGTTGGAATACAATGTAATCTCTCAGACAAGGCAATCTGCTTTATTTTATAGACTACAATTGGGTTATCTTCTCTTTTGTTATGGAACTAAATGGATGTTATGTTACTTCAGACCAAAAAAATGTTAACTTGACCCCTATGCTGAAAAGATATTGGGGGGCGAGAGGGAGGAAATGGCAGCTACCAAGCCAAGTTCTCACATGAAGATAACAGTGGGATCTACCGGTGTGGGTCAGTAGGGTATCCTTGTGGTCCTCTCTGGCTGGTTAACAGTAACCAGATCTCAGAGCTCAAGGCAAGCTAAGTGGGGAAGCTCTTTAGTTTGTGTTGTGGAGGGCATCAGGGTAGGTTGTGATGGCTTATAGTAATGCTCCTCTTGAAATTTGGTCTCACAATTGCTAATTACTAGATGGTCTTGGGCAGAATTTAAAAGGCTGTGTTATTTTCAAGCCCCTCAAGAAACAGAGTAAAGGAACATAAGACTTGTGAGAAATTGAGCAAAACAGTTGACGCCTCTAATGTGCTTGTACGCATACTCTCCATTCACAAGAAAGTCTGAAAAAAATAGAAATGCATGCTACCATTAGTCTTCACTTGGGCTTTTTTCAAGGACACCAGATTTCTAGGAGGGAGAAAGAAAACCTTCAGAGAAAGCATTTGGCTGCCACTAATGAAGCCCTTAAAACAAAATCATTAAAAATAAAACTAAGGCAGGTGAAAGAGTTAAAAATTGACACCAATAGTGAGCATGGCAAACATGGTAGTCTAGGGTTTCTGGAGCACTAATACTTGCCTGTTGGCCTTTCTCACTGGACCATAACCTGCTCCTTGAGTTATTCTGTGCAACGTGTTAATGCTTTCCTGAGGAGAAAAGTATGTGAGCTCCACTTAAAAATTAAATGAAATTTAAACTTAAATTTAAAAATTGCAGGGAGGACCTATGCAGGATAGAAGGTGATCTTCCTCTGTGGGGTTCCTCAGCAGGTGGAGCACATCATACACCACCTGAGAAATAGATAAGCGCTCATGTTTGGGCCAGTTCCCAGTTTCTTGGTATTTCAGGTGGTGACTTGTGCCAGAGCAAGCCTGACCGACCAGGATGATGCTGTTGCTGCATTGAGCGGTGCTATACAGTGCATGACCAATGTGTGTCCTCTAATTACAGTTCAGGGATCAGAAAGACAAATTCCCACCTGTATTCACACAGGCCTCGCTTGCTGTGTAATACAGCAGCTCTTCAGGGAAGATTGTTTTGGTGATTGTTTTCCACCAGTGCCCATGTGCTTGAATTATTGGGTAATAAATAATTTGAATGAACAATACCACAAGTGTCAGAAATCTAAAGTCAAGTAGAGGCCAAGAAAAGAAGCTGTGAACTGGTATCCCTTGTCCCTGGAAATGGGGAATGCTAGGGAGAGATACAAAACCATCTACAGAAATCCTAGTTTACTCCAAGGAAATTTATTTTTAATCTTTTTGTGGACTTGAAGATGTATGAACAGCAAGATGAAAATGAGTTTTGAAGTATTATGAGTATGCAGTACTTACTGCTCTGTGCCGAGACATTATTCTGAAAGGAGAGCAGAAGTCTGACCAGATCGATGTAATTATTTCCCAATTATTTTTTTTAAATAATGTTCTCTTCAGATAGTAGAATTGTTCAGTTATGCTCAGGGACTGTATTGGCTAAACTTTTAACAAATATTACCACCTGCTGGGCATGCTGCAGCAATGCAGCTTCTAACCATTTATTCCAGCAAGTAATGAAGCTCCTCCCTGCCTGAGCAAGGCATTAGGTCTCCTGGCTTGGAAACTTTTCTGATTTTCTACCAAATATAGACCCGTTGGCTGGATCACTCCAGTGAGAACTGGAGATTCACGTCTTTGGGTGAATTTAGTACTGAGCGACCTTGGTTTGAGTTTTGGTTTTCGTGCTTGGAAGCCCTGGCTGTGTAGGACTCACACAAAAGGTGTTTATCACTTATGTCTCAGTACATTTTGCTATTTAAAAATGTATGCAATATGTGGCTCCTCAGGTATTGAGCCAAGAGCTGATCCCACAGCCTGTCTTGATTGTACAGAGCTGTTGTCTCGCCCTACTGGAACTGCTTGGGGTGCAGTGGGAGGGTAAGCTTCTGCCATGGGACACCTACCATTGGCCCAGTCACATACGGTCAAGCTTGGCCACTGGTCAGGGCTGGTTAAAAACCACATTAAAATTCAGTTCTTTTCATTCTCCTCCCTCCCCTAGGCTAGAATTGGGGGAAATACTGTACTTTTCAGGCTGCTTTTGCAACTACAGCTGCAAGACTGGGATGCAGAGATTAAGTACTCCTTTATAAATCTCTCAGAGGCTTTCAGTCCTCTTGTGGACATCTGAGTTCTCAGTTGCTGGTTGGTGAACAAGCAGGATATTGGCACTTTGAGCGTTCCCTCCACAAAGCAGAGCTCGCTGGCACCCATGACTCTGCAGCCGTTACCAGTTTATAAATAATTCTTTATATTGTGGTTGACTTCCCCAGCTTTTTTTGTATTGCAGCTTGCTCTGGACTGGTCTAAGGCCAAGCCAAAAGGCTGGTGGGAGGAACAGCTGTCCTCCCCGTTGGACTAAAGGGAGTTGCTGAATGCTCTTTTGTTTAGTCATATTCACAATAATAGAGTCTGGTGCTTGAAAGATAGACCTACAAGACCTGATTGACCAAGAGAGGCTTTGCTGGGGCAAGTGGATGGCAGGATGCTCTGTGATATCTATTTTTATGGAATAGCAGCAGCCTACAGCTAAGAGAGGATAAGATGGGAAAAACAAGGCAAAAGCTTCAGGGCGGTGGTCTGATGGTGTGTGTGTGTCGTGTCTTTTTCTCTTTCATTTATAAGAAGCAAGGCAAAAGCTTCAGGGTGGTGGTCTGATGGTGTGTGTGTGTGTCGTGTCTTTTTCTCTTTCATTTGATTCTTGATTTGTCAAACATCAGGCCTTCATACTTACTTGGAAGCAGCAATATCTGCGTGCAAGGATATGGCATTTCCAAATCTAATTTTATCGTCCTGATTGGAAGAGTCCCCACAGTGTTTTGAGCTTAGGGCGACTGCTGTCTCCAGGAGTGATAGGAGAGGGCAGCAAGAAACTGGTCAGGGCTCCAGCAGATCAGGAAGCCCCTGACCTCTGTGCTGCTCCAGGTACTTGGTTTCTGCCTTTCTTCAGCACATTCTTCCTCATGCAGTGATTTTTTTTTTTAACTTTTTTTTTTGTGTTTGTGACTGCATTGCCTGTGGTGATTGGTGTTTACCAGCAGCTACACCGCAATGGTACAGACAGAAAGGATGGGATCTTCTGTATGAACATCTGTCTTCTAAGGAACAGTGCCTCTGGCAAGAGTATCAAGCCTATTTCAGGGATATTGCATTTTTTTCTTCTCTTTTTCCATCAATAATTTGTTTTGGTTTTTTTAAAAATCATAGCTGTCTTTGAAACATACGTAGGAGGCTTTCATGGCTTTATAAGGATACTAGCTGAAAGCAAGTTTTAGAGCACTCGAGAGCCTTATCTTCCACAACTGTATGAAGCCTCACAGGGCTACTCAAACTCATGGGCTCCTCATATTTAGACAGAGCAGAAACTGCTGCTGGGCCAAACCAATACTTCACAGAGCAATTGCATATGTTTCTTCTTCCTTATCCTCACAAAGATTGTCTTACCTGACCTGAAGAGCCCAGGCCAAGCAACCACCCCACACATTCCCAGTGTGCCCACCCAGCATCAGGTTGATTGTTTGGCAACCCAAATGGCTATAAACCCACTCCAGGAGTAGAAGAGGTGCAATGGGCAGCAAAGCTGCCAAATTTGGGGGTTGACATCTGGGAGCCTTGAGGAGCTATATTATTTATGTGGTTTGGATCTGAGTAAATTAATTTTGACCATTTCCATTGTGCTGGGGACACTGTTCCCTGTGAAGGAGCCAGGTGGCGTGGCCCCAAGCCCGACTGTCCTTCCTGTGCCCAGCAGTGGTCCTCCACCCTTGTCCCTCAGCAGCCTGGAAAATCCCTCCTGGCCTGGTGGAGCAATCCTGCTTCTTAGTGCCCTCATGTCCTCCTCTGTCACCAAATTATAAGATATTTTTCCACCTCTAGAGGACACTGTGGCCTGCTGTATGCTCGCTCCTCTGCAGTGCTCCGGAGACAGCAGCCCTGTTCAGTGGATGCCTGGCAGAGGTGGCACAAGCTGGTGGTGGTCCCATCATGTCCAGGTTGTGAAGGGGCTGGGTGGTTGTGCAGGCTTGAGTGGCTCTGCCACCAGCTGCCAAGTGTCAGGGGCAATTGGCCTTCTTTGCCTGCTCTGCCCATCATCCTACAAACCCACGAGGCTCTGCTGGCTTCTGGGGCTGGCCAGGATAAGGCAGGGACTCAGAAGTGCTTTGTAGGTATGGGAGGATGTTTTCTTGCTCTTAGCACACATCTTTCCAGAGTTCCTCTAGCTTTTGCCTTTTCAGTCCACTGTGAGGATTTGCTTCTTTCTGGGTCTCCAGTTCTGATCTCACTGCTGTTTCCCCCAAACCCCCCTCCTCTGCCTGTGATAGCTGGCAGACAGGGAGCTCTTGGGCTGAACACAAGCCCAGGGAGCTCTTATTTTTTACTGTAGGACTGCACTGGTTTTCATCTGCTTACTTGTGTGTTCACAAGCCTTGGTGACTTAGACTTGGTTGTTTTGTTTGGTTTTGTCATAGTGCGTGTGTGTGCCGTCCCCCCACCCCGTTGGCTCATTCTGGTATTTTGCATTACAGTAGGGGAACTTAAAGTTTGCTGAAAAGATGCCTTTTGGTGTTCAAAGGAGTTATGGAGTACATGAGTGTCATGATTTAACCCCGGCCAGCAACTAAGCACCACACAGCTACTTGCTCACCACCTCCCTCAGTGGGATGGCGGAGAGAATTGGGAAAAAAAGTGAAACCCATGGGTTGAGATAAAGGCAGTTTAACAAAAGTTAAGAACAACAACAATAATCATAGAATCATAGAATGTTTTGGGTTGGAAGGGACCCCTAGAGGTCATCTAGTCCAACCCCCATAATAATGGTAATAGAATATACAAAATACACAAACCAAGTGATGCACAGTGCAATTGCTCACCAAACACCGATCGATGCCAAACCTGTCCCCAGCAGTGATCACTGTCCCACCGGGGCCAACTCTTCCCAAGCATGACGTCGTATGGCCTGCGGCAACAACTAAAACATCAATGCGTTATCAGCATTATTCTCATACTAAATCCAAAATGCAGTGCTATGCAAGCCACTATGAAGAAAATCAACTCTATCCCAGCTGAAACCAGGACCATGAGCAGAACAAATTTTAGAAAGTAGTGGTGTTTGATCAGGAGGTGTTTTTTTTTACCTGGAAGTAGACAGGTGTATGATCATAAAGCAGTAATGCTGCTAGGGTTCTGGGGGAGCTGCAGCACAGCTCCAAGTCGTTTACAGCACAGGTGCCCTGGAGCCACGTTGCTCCTACTTGCAAGCTCCTTCCATATTGCACGCAATAGCCTGTGTCACCAGACTCCTGTGAACCACTTCTCAGCAGAGCCAACCTGTGATGTTCTGCACCGGGTATGTAGGGGTGCAGCTGGGGAGGTCTCTCTGTGATGACAACCACCACGACAGTTTTGGATGTAACAGTGGTCCCCTCTCAGCATGTCTATAAGTAATGTTAGATGCCCAGTACTGGCAAGGCTGATGTTTTAAAGTCTTGTGGTCCTCCTTGTAGGTGAAGAAATATCCTGGCTTTGAAGACAGGCTGAAAGAGTTGGGCTTGTTCAGCCTGGAGAAGAGAAGGCTGCGGGGAGACCTGATTGCAGCCTCTCAGTACTTAAAGGGGGCCTGTAGCAAAGATGGGGACAATCTTTTTAGTAGGGCCAGCTGTCACAAAACAAGGGGTGATGGTTTTAAACTGAAGCAGGGTAGGTCTAGACTGGATATAAGAAAGAAATTCTTTACAATGAGGGTGGTGAAACACTGGAACAGGTTGCTAAAGAGAGGTGGTGGAGGCCCCATCCCTGGAAACATTCAAGACCAGGTTGGACAGGGCTGTGAGCAACCTGATCTGGTGTCCCTGCTCCCTGCAGGGGGGTTGGACTAGATGACCTCTAAAGGTCCCTTCCAACCCAAAACATTTTATGATTCTATGATTTAAAGCTAACAGTGCAGTAATGTTATTTCATTTTAATTGAATCAGACACAAGGCCATTTTGAGGGAGAAGGATTTCTGTTCTGTACCAAAGTTTGGCTGTGGTTTCTGCATCCATGGATGAGTTCTTCCCACAAACTCTATCCTTGCCACAAAGTGTATCTCTAGCTTTAACTGAAATCCAAACTATTTCAGGGCTTTTCCAGAGTTTCACAGTGAGATCACAAATCCATTGGAACCTGCCATTGAAAGCAAAACCAGGCAAGAGATACCAAAGAATGACTCATGATAGAACCCCAAGTTGCTACTGAATCTGGGGTTCAGCATGTTGCTGGTGATAGACCATGGGTTGCAGAGCAGAAAAGCAGATTGAGGCAGGGGAGGTGTGTGTAGGGGGGATGATTTTTTTTTTTTACATACAAAGAAGGATGCAAATTTTCATCAAATTATCTAGCTTTGATTTTTGAAACTGGGGGTAGGGGGCAGAAAGAAATGGCTTCCTGTGCAAAGCAGCCTTTTATAATTGCCAAAGTTGGGCACATCCTTGGTTTCCAAGCATTTTGCGAGGAGCAGTAGTGTAAAAACTGTGCAGGTGGTAAACCTGGGCGCAAAATAAGTGGTGAGGGCAAAAGCAGATTGTGTTGCTCCTGCTTTGACACCACAGAAACCATCTGCAGAAGTCCTATGGAGCAGGAGGGGATGGAGTCACTGTTTCCTACCAAATGCAGGCACTCAGATGCATTAGTGTGCCATTGTTGGTATATCCAATTTTCCAATGCTGCTTTGCCACCCTGTGCTTGTGATCTGCCTCCCCTCCACCAGGGAGGTGGACGTGGCGTGGTGGCAGTGGCCTGACCTTTCCCACAAACGCTTTTCCCGCAGCCCTCAGGACATCTGCTGGCCCTGGAGAGTCTCGAAACAATGCAGGTTTCCTGGCCATCTATGTGGGGGTTTTTTCCTCTTAAAGGAAAATAGGTGCTAGAATATCTGCACTCTTTTCCAGCTGCTTTGTCCCAGTGTTAGCACGGCTGTGTGATGTCTGCAAGGGAGCCTGCAATGATGGAAAGTCATGGTGAAAATAAGGTGCTTTAGAGGGAGCTAGGTAGGGCCAAGCTGTCTTGCTTCAGAGCAATGCCCTGTGTAGTGGGAGGTTTCTGCACAGCAGGAGTTTACCTGGTCATGCTTCTCGCACAAATTGGTCAGGTTTCTCTCAACAGTGGCTCTCCTCGGGGGTTTTTAAGTCACTTCCCTTGCCAGTCTCCGCACTTGTACCATATCCCAATACCCCTTGTAGTCTGACCTGCTGCAGACCTGACTTCCACCCACATCTTTTCCTGAGCTCAACAACTTATTTGATTAAACCGTATCTCCGAGACGGACATCTGTTTTGAAAACTGTACTGGCAGAGATGTTGCTTTGCTTGTTAGCCTGTGCCCATCACGGGATACCCTGTGTGGGCCTGATTTCAGTGCCATGGGTAATTTTTCTACTGACTTTCATCATGTTTTTGAGAAAATTTTCCTGCTGTGACGATACACATATTCTATAATCTAGTCTCTTCTTACTGTACTAAGCAAATCAAACGCTTTAAATTCCACTACAAGGCAGCTTCTGCAGCTGCTGAATCACATTTGTGGGTTGGTGTTTTTTTTTTTTTGTTACACCCTCTCCAATTTTTCAATATCCTTTTTACAAATGTAAACCAGGACTGGACATAATATTTCAATATTTGGTCTTGCCAAAACAACGTGTATGGAGTTAGTTGTGGTAGGGTGTTTTTTAATTGTTTTAAAAACTCATGGTCTATGAATGGTAACATTTAGCATTCTTTCTTAATATGGTTCCTTCTGCTACCTCAAATATACTGACTAAATCCTTTCCCCTAAAACATTACTGTCTGAGGTTTGATTAAAGCTGTGAAGCATGCGTGTGTGAAAGTGGTTCTGGTAAGTGATTGTTCATGGGAGCTGGGAATTATCACTGTTTACATTTTTTTAAATTTCCCCAGAAGGTTTGATGTGTACTATGGAGAACTCGATTTTCTACAGGAGCCAGCTGAGTCAAGCGGCTGGAGCGGGGAGGGGGAGGAGGAGGAGGAGGGGCGGCAGGGTTTTAAGGTAGTTTTCTCTAAAAACTGCAAGAGGGAATATTTTTAAAAGCAGGCAATTGTCCATGTGCCAGTGCTCCCCGATATGAACAGATGGGAGGTCAAAACCCAACCGTGCTCTTTCTTTGTGGCTGCCGTCTCGCAGGACATCCTCTGGCTGGTGTTTGATTGACTGGGAAGAAGCAGGGTTTCATGTTCGCTACTACAAGCTCATTCATTTGGTAACACTATCTGTGATCCTCTTTGAAATCCCCAAAGCAACTGTTAATAGCTGGGTCCCAGGAAAAGCGATATGGCAGGACCAGCCCGTGGGGAGGCCAGTTGCCTAGCATTGAGGTCCATGTTGTGAAACAGTTGGCTGAGCCATCAGACTTGCTCAGCTAAATGAATTAAGTAATCGCACAGCCCTGCAGAGAATATTAGTGAGGAATTTCCATATTGCAGCTCTTGATATTCCCGCCTCGCAGCCCTGTTACCACAAATACAAGGCTTTGGCTGAGCAGGCAGTAATTCGATATTAAATGAGGTTCTTATTAAGCAGATGCAATGAAATAGGACAGAGTTTTATGTTGCATTAGTCAACTAAATGCTTTTTATTAACATTCATTAGGATGAGGGATAACAGAGTGCAGGGTATTCTTTAGCCAAAGCTTGACCCTTCAGAGGGAGGGTAATTAAGCAGCTAAGAGCTTGGGAATAGGAGCTAGGCCACACACAGCAAACACGCAGCAACTCGTGCTCTCCCCCTTCTGGGAACCAAGTCTGCAAAAGAGGTCATGAGGAAACTTGGGGGATGGCCCGCTCTGCCCGGGGATGAAACTCCTCCTTGTCTCATTCTCCAGGTGTTAATTTGACAAATCACAAAGGCCTCTTGGAAAGTAAACCATTTGCGCAGGCACACATTGCTCTTTCTTTTGGACTGAGTGTATCGGGCTGTCAGCCATGGAAATAATGTTTGGTTTTGGTTTTTTTGTTAGGATCTTTTTTTTTGGCTCATGGAGCTTCTTGGGAAAGATGGTATAAAAGGAGATAAGAGCTCTGACTCTTAATGTTGATCTGTTAACAAATGTGCACAAACGTACATGTTTGTCAATGTTGGCTCCACCAAGGTGGCAATGACCATGTCAGTAGCTTCCCCACAGGGATGCCCCTGCTCCATCAGGGAAATGGAGCCAAGAGCTGGTGGGAAAGCCACCCAGAAATCAGAACTGCTTCTCTGCCAACCCAGGCTGGTTTTATAACACAGCCCCCAGCTTACTGGTACCCAGCTTGCTTTTGTCCCATTTATGTTTCTCTGCATTAAGCTTTGTCTCCATTTCTCCTTAGCCTGTGCACCACATTCAATGAATTGTTCCGCCTCCTTGCTGCATGCTTTTATCCTTCATATTAGACACCCTAGGTCCTATACCCATGAGATGCTTTATGGATTTGTGTCAAGCTGGGGTTTTTTGTCTTGGTTTTCTATCCTCTGGCAGGATTCAGCAAAAAAAGAGAGTGATAACTTTATGAGAATTCCCAATGCTTGGTGTGCATGTGAATTTGTGGTGGGTGGCTTGCGTCTTGTTTGCAGCAAACCAAGAACTCATGCCCTCTGGCCTGGACTTGCTCTGGTCCTCTTGAATTTGAAAACATCCCCAAAGCCTAATTGTTTTGGAGGGGATAGAATTCATCCAACACTGAGGCCTTGGCAAAGCTTCTCTCCTAAATAAATGTGGTGATAAGTGGCTGTTTTAAGTTCTTGTGAGTCCTGATGAAGATTCAGGGGTACATACTTGCGGCGGTACTCTGTCTAGACCACTCCCTAGCTCTGCGAAGCCAGTCCACAAGAGGACATCAGGGTCTTCTCTTTCTCCAAAACTGAAGTGTGGTTTCCACACTATGAAGTGAGACTAGAGGTCCAGGTCGGGGATCTGGGTAAGTTCCTCTTTTAAAGAAAAAAGAAAAAAAAACAAAAACAAAAGGGGGGGGATGAAGGTTTTGAGTAGAGCAAGGGCACAAGTGCAGCCCTGTGCTACCAAACTGTCAGTTCTGCCTGTAACGCTGGTCCTTGCAACAGCAGT
>NW_009258284.1:1207434-1233820 GCF_000687185.1 Egretta garzetta
CAGCAGGAGGTGCCGTTCTCGTTGGAGCTGGAGGAACCTATTCTTTTTCCCAACTCTGGGAAAGGAAATGTCTTGATTTAGAGGATGAAACAGGGCTGCACCTGCAGTGGGGATGTGACGAGTTGCATGGGGTCAAAACAAAACAAACCCCTCTGCAACCTTGGATTGACATCTGAAAGTGCTTTATTTTGCACTCCTGCTGCTCATACCCCCTTGCAGTTGCCAGGGGCTGGCAGAGGTAGCTGCATGCATCCTGCCAACCAGCGTGTCCGAACCCATAGGTAGACCTTGGCTCTGCCACTGCAGCCATCGTGCTGCTTGGACCTCCAGCCATGTGCATAGGACTGGCTGTGTCTTTGGCAACATAAATGTAGACATAGAACTGGGCACACAGATATTTGAAGACTATTTCCTTGAGGGAAAATGTTTCATTTTTTTTTTCCTGTTCTAATTCGCTAATGAAAATCAAACACAACTGTACTCACGGGGGCAGCTTGGAGTGTGCACAAAGATCTAAGGTATGTGTGAGAGGGGCAATGAACCAAGTCCAAGCACTGAAAACTAAATCTTCAGGGGTAAAATACTAAAACCATGCAGTTTCAGCTGCAAGGGGTGTTTTGGATTGAGGGGTTTTTTTTTTTAATTTTGGCAGATGCCAGGAGCAGTCCAGTATTTCCTCATTATCCCTGTTCAGCACTTGATCTTCCAACAAGCCCTGGCTTGATAAAGTCTCCTAGTACAATTGTTAGCAATTGCCTTTTCTGTGTTAATTTAATCCAGCAGAATGGTTTTCCTATTGGATATTCTTGTTTGAGCTGCACTCCTTGGCTTCTTGTTGGTCACAGGTGGTCAGGTGTTTTTTTCTTTTGGTCAATATAACTCTCATAATCAGAGGAAGTGCTTGAAGCCACTGAGCCTTCCTGAAGGGGAAGGAGCAGAAAGGTAGCAGATGAACCAGGAAGGAGAATCTTGGAAAACAAACTGGAAAATCTCATTTTCTTTATTGGGCCATGAAGCTTTTCTAGGTGATGAGTATTCCTATGAAACCTGGTCATATGTGCATTTTGTTTATCTTATGGTTAATTAAAAGAAGAAAGCTTCAATGCAACATTTACTTGTGCACGTCTCTCTTTGTGAAGCTTTAAGCAGGTCACTTGATTGTATCTGCCTGAGGCCTCTGATTCCCTGTCGTCTTTGTGTTCACTGCTTATTGATCTCACAGCATCCATGGGCAGAGCATTTTCAAGTGTTATCATGGCTAACGGCACAGAGCAGAAACATATTTGGAAAGCCCTGTGGACATGGTTCTCATCACAAATTTGTGTGACCTGTTTCATTGGGTCCAGTGATGCAAGGCTCCCTATCAAGCTTTAAAATAAATAAATAAAATTTAAATCCCATCTTTCTTAAAATATGTCCCTGCTGGCATGACCTCCAGAGTGAGAGGTTAAAGCTTGTTTTCCCCAGTTATCTATGCCAATAAATAGTTGCCTTCTGAAAGTTCATGGAGATCAAGCACCAAAGGGCCAGAAGAACATCTGAACTGAATTCAGTCTTGAAGGTTGAATGGTTATCCATGGAAATAAGTTTGTGGTATTTGCACAGCTCCTGAAAAAAAAAAACAACTGCCTTAAATTCATCACTAATTTGCTTTTTAATATTTCTCTTTCTGTATGTGATTTCCCTACTGCCTTTCCCCTTGGTACCACTCCTAAAAGTTTATCCTCTTCTATGACAGTGGTGCTAAAATACCGAGGTGACAAAACTGGACAGCCCTTGATTTTCCACTTTCAAGTGCTCTCTGTGGGTAGCGAACACCACAGGCTACACTGTTTTGATAGCTGCTAGGTCGCATTACCTGTCTATACCATGGCATTGTAGTAGTAACCTGGCAGGTCAGCTATTTCAATGCTATTTCCCTTCGCTACCTGGCACCAGCCATACAGCATTTTTATATACTGAATTATTTATGGACTCATAATTATTTAGCATCAATATGTCAATGTTACAATGCCCTTGTTGGCCATAAAGGAGCAAAATCTTTCTTTAATTAAAATTACATGGTCCGTGTCAACTTTCCTTGGACCCAACCTTTTAAAACTGAGTTGGGAGTTTGAATTCCAAACCAAATACCTGTGTGTTAAGCAAAGACTAAATACAGAGCTTTCTTTCAGTGAGACTGGTCTTGGAAGCCAATAATTTTATGTGTTTTAGGGAGGTTTATGTTATACTGGGGAGTTTACAATGGACTTCATTGAACTGTAGACCACAGTGGCAGTATTTTTTTTATAAGCAGCTTCTAATAAGGAAGCAGCGTATAATTCAGACTGTCAGTGTTCCTGTCTAAAGACAAAAGCTTTCGATGCCTCAATGATGGTTTGAAAAACTGCTGAATCTTGAGAGCAAGCTGGTAATGAAGGTCATAGACAAGTTTGTTTTAAATAATGCACAGCTGTCTTTTTTTGAAAAAAATATTGCATCATTTGGCATTGTAGAAATATACTGAACCACCATATAATTTAATTACGTGACCACCCTGCAAGTTCCATGAGCCAAACTCGATCCTGGCATAAGCGGGTGCAAATCCCTCTGGGAATTGCACCCGCTTACGCCAAAGCTAAATTTGATCCAGCGGTTTTTTCCCCCTTCTACCCGAGAGCTTGAAGGTATGGAGATGCACTTCATACTGTGCTGTACTTGGAGCTATTGGCTTTTTTCCACACACAGAACAACGCTGTACTTGATGCTGAACTGCCTTTTGTTATAGTTTTTGGGAGAAAAACAAACAAACAAAAATGTCTCTTGAATGCAGTACATAAAGGTGGTAGTTAAGTATTTAAGGTTATCATAACCAGAAAGCAAACTCCATCATTTCCTAAGTCCCATCTGCTGTGGAAACAACATCCAGTAGAGACAGAGATGGCCTTTGTAGAGAGGGACCGGGACAGATCAACCATCTATTATATGTTTAACAAGACTGCTCACTTGATGACACTCCTGTGATACATAGCTTTCTGACTGACACTTAGAGAAGTAATTAAGTCTGTATTTGTTTAGGATCTTTGCTTTATTCAAGGTGTGAGGCTGCCACTCTTGCTTGAAATTGGCCTTCACTTCTTGAGCAGTCTCCTTTGACAGGAAAAAAAATAATTCCCTAAGAAACTTCCCACGTGCTCAGTGCATGTGCCATGCAGCTGCTCCACTGATTTTTATTCCCCCCGCCCCCCTCCCCATCACCTTGTTATGCCAGCAGGTTAGCTGAACTTTTAAGACTTCTCTTAAATTTAAAAAAAAAAAAACAAAAAACTAGAGGGCTTCTTTCTACATGGAGAAAGAGACATCTCGGAATGAGTAAGGAAAATCTTTGGGAGATGGGTCTGCTGATGTGGAATGTTCTTAACAGCTTTCTTTTAAACTAAAACCCTCTACCTACCTAAGGTTAACCGCTTGCTGTACGCATGTGAATGTGTGCAGTCCCACAGGGCCCAGAGGTGGCATGGAACAGTGTAGAAGGTGCAGAGGAGTTCCTTCAAAGTTTTTAGTCTTGCAGGACTACCTAGATAGCTTTGGCTCACTCTAATCAATGACAGCGAGGCAGCGCATGTATGCCAGGCAGAAGGACATCACCCTGGCTTTCTCATTTCCAGAACTTTATTGTAAACACTTGACTGAGATGGAAATCCAGCAAGATTTTACACATGATGTCTTCTGAGAGCAACAGCTATTGTCAGGAGAAGCCTTGCTTGTTCCAAACACTGAGAAACAAGAATCACTACTGAGTACAGAGGCAATGAAAGGCAAAAAACCACATCAAACAGGCACCCAAGGTTTATAAAATAGGCGCATAGTCATGACCTTCCTACAGTTGTACAGACATGCACGCACACATCAGCCCTTAACTTCAATGAGAGTAGCTCACATGTGTCTCTGGACAGATCTTGTCCCTAAAGTGATTTATGTCCAAAAGAAACTTGGGCTCTGATTCAGGTTCAAATTGGGTTCAGCATGGAAAATCCTGAACTTGGAGCCAGACCCTAAAGCAGCCCTTCAAAGAGGCAAACAAACAGACCAGACCAGCTTTTCTCCCTAGCTGGAACTCTCTAGCCTTACGCTTGGGTGTAGCACAGCCCTCTGCCTCCCTCCTAACTGAAACACAATTATTTTTAAAGGGATCTTTATTCCACCCAGGAGAATACAGCACAGGCAATTGGCTAGTGATGGTGCCTTGGAGCTCAGCCACCTGGGGAAAGTGTGAGACTGCACATGGAGGCAAAAGGAGAAGGCAGCCAGTGATGGAGAGACCCTTCTGCTGCAAGAGCCTGGGAGATTCATCCCAGAGACTCCCAGAGGCTTAAATCTCCTCTGCTTAAAGGGGCTGATACCATGTTGTTTTTACTGAATAGGCTGCTGTTGCTGGTTAATTTGGGGGTTTTTTTGTTTTTGTTTTGCTATTTTTAACACAAGTAGAATGTCATCATGCACTTATTTCAGGCTTGCCTGTCCCGCTGACAGTGAGGAATGAATGATTGCGCATGACCGGGCAAAGAATGGGCTTTGGGAAAAAAAGGTCAAACAAATGTGACCTGTCATTTTCCTGACAAAACAGCGAAGGTGCTTAGATTAGATTTATCTGCTGTACTTCCTAGAGCATGTTGCTCACTCTTGGTGAAAGCTGTTGAGTAACCCAATTAAAATGCCGTATGCTATTACAACTAAGAGCATCCAGTTAAAATTCATCCTACTGCAAACCTCAGCCCAATTAGTTTAGGAATAGTCCAGCTAAATTAATTATAAGCTGTAGGACAGCCAATCACCTATCACTGAGGAGTCATGTCAGTCTTCTACCTGGGTTCACTGGTACCTTCATCTTTCGTTCGAAGCCCACCCTGCTCCAGCACAGCAACCGGGCTGACATCTGCCTCAGGATATCAGCAAGCACAATCTCATTTTGGAAGATATCTTTTTGTACTTATCAAGCAAAATCTTGCAAGACTTTCACTCAATTGTTTGGTTTTTTGGTTTGTTTTTTTTTTTTTTTTTTTTACTTTGGCTTATGGACACTGTTCAGACTGAAAAATACTTTTGGAAACCCAACCAAAAAGACCTGTTGTCTTGCCAGATTTGGATTTCTAACCAAATGCAGACGTCTGTCTCCTTTGGAAGCATATCCCTCCTGTGCTTCTGAATATAGGTGGGGTCAATCTATCTAATGATTTCCAAATATTTGCACTCCTCAAAACTGACTTGTTTTTGAAATAGAGCAACCACCTGCAACACCTGTTTGACAACAGGACTTGAAGGATTTCCGATAGCTGAACTGTGTTTTTCCCAGCTGCCTACAAGTGCTGTGGAGCAAATCATTGTTAAAAATCGCTCTCAAACATATTCATGTTTTCTAAAAGGTACTCATTCCATCTGTGAGAAGTATATGAGCAGCTCAGCTATATATTGCTCCCAAATTTTCAATGTTCCTCTCACAGAGGCACTTTACATCACCTAGTTTGATGGGTTTCCGTGTTTCTATACTTTTATTTTAGCAACAATCTGAGCACCTCCTATTACTCAGGCATGCATCCAGGTATATCCTAAATAGCTGGAATTTTAAATCTTGCCATTATCTTACTCTATACTTCCTCAATTTCAAGGGGTAGGTCACCATTAAAAATTACATTAAAGCAAGTTTACTTTTGCTGTCTCTTTCAGGATTTTTTTTTTTTTCCTCCTCCCACTCTGCAAATAAAGCCCAGGAGTTTCATGAGAGAAAGCAAGCATCAAAGTGTATATTCTGTGCTATCTTATGCCACAGCAGCATTGCCATCCACCCTGAGAAAGGGCTATCTATTGCTGTGTCTCCACAGGCCCCCTCTGCTCACTTTCCTCCACTGGGGACCAATGCAGTCATGCTTCTTGCTGCGTCCTGGCTTGGGCCAGAGTTATGGCCTTTCCATTCACCTCTTCGCAACTTCTGCTCTTAAGCAAATTACTTTCACAGATTTACAAATGACTCTGTACACAACCCTGATTACTCGCTGTCATGAAGTAGGTGAAGATGTGAGATCAGGGAGAAAGGTGAATCCCAGTTAATACTAAAATCTTAAGAGAAATAAGTGATGGTTTGAAAATGTGCTTGTTCCTTGCTGATTTACTGTCTGGCCTCATTATCACCATGGTATTTCCTTTGTCTGTTTCCTGTTTTGAGCCTTGCTTGTCGCATCATTTTTGAATGAACACTGCAGGTTTTTGGGGAACAAGGTGCTGAGTTAACACAGCACCTCTTGGAGCATTCAGAAAAATAATTCAGACATCAGAATTTCCCATTCATTTTTCAGATTCAGGCCAACTGACCTGACTGCAGTATCTCTGCTTCAGAGTCTGAAGGTGATAGTCGGGGAAAGCTCATTTTCTCCCCAACTCAGGCAGGGACATTTCTTCAGAGAGACACTGCAAGCAAGGTGCTAATGAGGGCTGGCTGTGTGGGACTGATTTGTGATGTTGGCATCCACCCATCAGGAACGATGACAGATCCATCAACTTGTTTTATTTTAGCCATTAACAGGGAGAGCAGCTTCTTTAAATAGCCCTATAGTAGCAAGTAAAACTATTACCTAAATCAAAAGCAATTGCCTAAGTGTTTCTCTATTTATACAGCTGGAATACTTTAACTTAGTATCAGCGCTGCATAGCCATACAATTAGCAAACTATCTTCTAACAGATATGTTAGAGGGAATGACTTGGTAAAAATATTAAGGAAAACTCAAACTTCTGAGTTGTACAAGGTCTTCATTAACTTCTTTGGGTTTAGCTCTCAGTGTCTTCAGCTGAAAAATGTTTGTTGCCATGATTGTGCTGATTATCCTGGGACCTTGTCTATGGGCTGCTGTGGCTGGATTCACCTAAAAATCAGAGTTCTGCTGAGGCTGATGCTGTTCAAAGTTGTAAGGAGGTGCTGTCCTTACTCCAAAGTGCTTGTAGTCCAAGTATTTGGAATGGGAATGAGAGGTAAAGAGACCTTCTTCAGGTAATATTCAGTGAAAAGCAGAGCTGGGATGAAAGCTGTAGCCTCCTGACTCCATCTGGTGTCCTACCTGTTTGCATAGTCTGCTCTTAAGGCAGTGTACTGACTCCCTTTCTCGAGGACTACTGCAAGGAAGGGCAAGTGTTCAAATAAAAATTATGTGTTCCCATTTAAGAGTTGGGGGAAGAGGGGAAACGAAGCAGGGCATTTGTAACTCATCCCTGGGAAGCCCTGGGCAACATAGAGAAAAGGGATCTAGAAGCTGGTTCTAGACTTTATTGCAAGATGCCCTCGGCCAGGCGCTGCCTGAGCAGTTCAGGGGGGCTCAACCTGCAAATTGGTTCATAAAGCAGAAGAGGTTTTCAAAAGCACCAAGAGGCACTTAAGCCGTTACTTCTCAGCAACACCTTTGAAAATCTCTCTTAGCAAAGCCGTAACTTCACAAAGGCACAAGGCGAGTTTCAGTTTGCAGCCTGCCCCCCTGTTCAGCAGCAAAGGGTGTTTGCTAAAAAGCCACCCACCATTTCAGACATGATGCTGCAACCTCTCAACTCAATGAATAACGTTTAACAGCATGAATTTTATTATTTTGGCTTTGAAGGTCCCCCAAGGCTCCAAGTTCATAGGCAAAACCTCCCAAAATACCCAGCGAAAGTGCAAAACCAGAATTATCTTTGCATCCAGCGCACCCCTGAAATTTACTGGCTGCTTATATTGCTAACTGCTACTGCTGGGAGGAGTCCCATAAATAACCTTGACAATGTGTGGGTTTTAGGGAGAAAAGCATTGCATGAATAACGATCCATTTGTAGCCCAGAGGCTATGTGAGATCTCTGCTTGCTATTCCTTACTGTATTTATTCAGGAGAAACTACCTCCACGAAGTGGGTAAAAGAAAGCAGGGTATGTTCTCCTTAATGTTGAGATGAGGGGTGGTCAAGCTTTTTATTGTGTAGACAAGGGCTGAATGTAAATGAATCTTCCAGGCTAGCAAACTTCAGTCCCCAAACCTGGAAGATTATTTGCGGCACATGTGTCACTTTGGACGAATACAGGCGAGAGAGACACCAATTTCTCCATATACAGTAGATTCTTCACTCCAGCAGCCCACATGCTTTCCTGAAATAGTCCCATGTGGGTTTCATTATAATTCTTCTGGTTAAAGACTAGCTTGTCAACATGACCAGGCCACCTCAAACAGATCCTACGGTATTTTTTTTCCGGTAAGAGAGGCAGCCAAGGGAGGAAAGAAGATGATACAGAGGAGTATTATGTCCTTTTGAGGTTTGTTTGCTGCACCTCTGAGTAGAGAGACCACAGTAAGGAAGACAACTTTGAGTTAAAATAACACACAGATGGAAAATTGAAGGATTCTCTACTGAACTCACCTATTTTTTTTTTAACTGTTTTTTTTTAAAAACATGAAGTCCATGTTCTTGTTTGCTCCCTTGATTCAATATCCAGTCTTTTTTAGTACAACTTCATTCATCTCAGTTTCTCCAAACTACGCCACTTTTTTTATCAGCACAAATAGTTGGTTTTTTTTAAATCTTCTTAGCAAATTAATTGGCAATGTGGTACAGCAAGCTTTTCTACTTCTGATGTCTCAGGCTCTACAAGCATGATCTCAGTAAATGTTAAAGTGGGATAACTGACCTGAACATGCAGTCATGCAACGAGCGAGTACCCATATCACCATGATATCTCTTCTGGTTTTTAATTTGTTCCCTTTGCATTGAGGTTTAAATGCAGACATTTCCAGATGGTTCCCAGGGCTATCCTTCATTAATGAATTATTTTTATATTGAAAATTCACTCTGAAATATTTTTTCTGATAAAACTGCTCACTCTAACTAAAAGTATGTAATATGACGGCTTACAAGAGCTGAGCCCAGCAATGTGTTTATCTCTTTTTCTTCCAAGTGCCTCTGGTGGTCTCCTGCCCCATTCCATATGCCTGTTTGTTTGTGGAGATGGACTCAAGGAGTCCAACCTGCCTGGAAGATTAGAGTGACTTCAGTCACAGGCAACCTTTGATTTTCCAGATCCAATATCAGCCAACTTTTCATCTCTTGGAATACTGCAATCAAAGAGAAGCACTTGTTCATTAATTCCTGCAAAGCGCTAATAGGAGCAGTGACTGCCAAAAAGGGCAGGAGGACCTTTCACATTGCTACAGCTACCCAGTCAACTTAGACTGACAAGAGGAGAGGAGAGGGTTATGTGAATGGAAACAAAATGCATTTGACCATAATTAACGTTCTGGCTTCATTATAATGTCTGGAACGCCTGCAAAACTGCCTGCTAAATTCTGGTTGCATGCTCTCCCTTTTTGTGCAGATGGCAAAGGTTAGGGCAGAGCACAGCTGGAGGTCTGCAGCAGAAACTGCCTCGGTGCTGTGGGTAGCCACTAAACAGCCCAAAATGGATAGCTGACTGGCCGTGGGCACTCTGGCCTCTGTATCACATGCACAAGACAGGGCTGAGGGTCCCAAAATGTAAATACTGCTCCTACTCTGCCATTAAATGTTGAGCAACCACCAGCAAGCTGTCATGCGCTGACCCGTCTTGGTTGGGGTGCTACTGAAACAGGAGTCATTATCACAGCCCAAGGTCTCAATTTGCACAGAGCCTGGGAAGCTGGATGTTGGATGTCTTTGCGTCCTAGCTCCTATTTTAAGGTACTTCCTTTTTATAGCATAATTTCCAGGTGGGGGGATGTATTTCTGTACGTTGAGTCTCCTGTTTTCCTTCCTCAATAAGAGCTTTAAATAGCATGTAAGAATTGTCAGCGGGTAGCGCTTTTAATTATTTAGAAATTATTTTCTACATACAGAACTTGTGACCGTGGAGCACCCATCTGGGCCACAGGCTGAGCTGGGTGGTGAGGCTCAGAGACAGCCCCACAGTGACACACACCCCCCCCAGTCCCCTTGGCATCGCTTTGTTCTCCTGCTGCTTTCCCAAGCCGGAGGGAGTTGTCTTCAAGGATGCTCTCACGGGTGCGACCAAGCAAACCTGAGCTGCAGGCTGGGACCACAAACTCTTTGTGTGGATAATGGTGATCTCTGTGCCCTATCCCCTGTCTTCAAAACATTAAAAAGGACATCCCCACCCCACCCCCCAAAAAAAGCACTGGGAATTTGCAGGAGCTGTGTTAGAGCAAAAGAGAATCTGTATGTTTGGATTAAGCCCTCTCTTTCCTCCCCTCTTGAAAGGGAGAGCCTGCAGTGTGTTATGTCAGCCTAGATTTCAATACCTTCACATCTTTACAAAGAAACAGAAGGCTGCAATGAAAAATATGCTGGGCTCTAATTTTGGCCTGATGCAGACCATATCATCTCACTTGGGCTGTTGAGAAGATGGTATGATTTGGCTTGGATATATGCCACACCTTGTTGTTGCTCCCATCAATCAATCTGGTTCATAATCATCATCACCTTTCCTGTCAAGGAATGATTTTTATCTAATGACACTGTTAGCCGAGGCCCATCCCCTCTTCTGCCATGGCCACCTAGAGCCCCAAATAAACAACGTATTTTTCTCTTTTTTTACTGTTACCCAAATGTCCCTTTTCTTTTTTCCCCTTTCATTGCAGATAGGACAAGCAGCAGCACCATTTCAGAACATCTTTATTCTGCTGTAGTAATCAGGTACTTTGGACACAGGTGTCTTTATTTAGTCTCTTTTTTAAGCTATGTTCCACACTGCGTACTGGTCCAAGGGCTGGTTTTCATTGTTGAGGGATTTTTTTTTTTTTTTTTTTTTTGGAAAAGCATTTCCTTTTTCACCTTTCAACAAAGTTGTCAGAGGTATCATACATGTTTCTGTGTATCTCTATGTTTCCAGCTGTGTGTTGGTTACCCACTTGACTGGCTATACTTCAACCCAAAGGTAGTTAATTTTACAGAAACGTCATTCGTGAAGTTGGCATGGAAAGCAGCCCTGAACTTAAAGTCTATGCTGGGAACACATTCCCATGGTTGCCTTTTCTTTTCTTTTTTTTGCCAAAGACAACCATGAGATCTGTACCTGCAGTGCTTTATTTTTTTTTCCCCTCTCTTTGCAGCTCTACAATGATACTTTTGTGAGCAAAAAAATTTTGGTAAGAATAGGTCTCCTGAACATTTTAATTAGAAATGTCATTTTTCCCTGATGAGTACTAATGAAGCAGATTAAGCATGATCAGTTGCCAGAAAAGCACTGGAGATAGTGGTGGTTCTTTGCACAGGTGGCACACCAGAAGACCTCCTCTGCCAAGGAAAGTAGGTTATATACAGCTGCAGACCTACAAAGCTGGAGGTTAGCTCTTGACGGTGCATAAAAGAGCTCAAGTTACATGTCATTTATTTGGCTTGTGGGCTTGAATAATTTTGCATTGGTAGAGCAGGGAAGCTGTCTATAT
Organism: Egretta garzetta; assembly: GCF_000687185.1. Taxonomy (NCBI): domain Eukaryota; kingdom Metazoa; phylum Chordata; class Aves; order Pelecaniformes; family Ardeidae; genus Egretta; species Egretta garzetta. Next base: position 1,218,855 of record NW_009258284.1, read on the forward strand.
GCTTTGCGTTTGGTATGGGGGTTATGTATATATTGTGCACACGTGAATTGTGGCAAACAGAGGGACACTGGGTGTCTTTGCATTAGTTGTAGCTACTTGTCTTTCTGGGAACTACAGGTTCATAAACCAGTGGTGAAAAAGTCCTGGTATGTGCGGGTGTCTGGGGAGCCATAAAGCAGCTTTTCTATCCTGATCCCATTCCCTCTCTTAATATCTCTTTTTGCTGCCAGCTAAGGAAGCAGCCATCCGCTACCCTCTAATGTGCCAGTCAATAGTATGAGTCAGGATGGGGGAAGAGAAATCGGCTGCAAGCCCAAGCCCTGTGCTATAAGCCCTTTCATTTCACATCTTCTGAACCGCCAGCTGACCCTACATGCCCTGGCATTCCCAGAAGGTCAGGTTAGTCTTCCATGAGACCAAAGTGACGATCATCATCAGCTGAAAAGGACAGGGAAAAGCCCTACTCCAAAGCCAGGATGATCCTGAGCGGGATGAGAACATAGAGGTATCCCCCTTGGAAAGCCGAGCCAAGCTCATCATGTACCCATACAGGTTCCACAGCAGACCATGGAGAGGATGGTGATGGCAGCCTTTGGGAATTAGCATCCCCCAACCATCGGCCACCTCTGACAAGTCAGGCTTGCTTGTGAGCAAGGCCGTAAGGAAGGCTACCACCTCTTGCCCTTGTGAGTTGTGAAGATAGGAGCAGTCATCCCCTGCTTTGCACCTGCAGGGCTCCTCCATCCTATCGGGCATGTAATGGCCCCAGGCCCTGGGTTTTTGCATGAATGGGAAGGCAGCTTGTTTCTTGTGGACCGCAATGGGTGTTTTGCCCAGCTAAAGGCTGTGGACAGCCCATCTCTGGGCACAGGCTGCAGAAAAGGAGCTTTGTCCCTCTGGCCAGCCTTACCTGGCTCCATAGGGTGAGGGTGCTGTGACGCTGCACCCAGGGCACTGCAAGGGCTTTGATCAGACCCCAGGCAGTAGGGTGGGGGTGGGGAGGTCTCCTGGCAGGCTCCATGCAGATGGGGCCACTTCTCCTCTCCCCACTGTGCTGCCAGCAGCCCCACAGTATTACTGGCTTTGATTTAATGTCAGTGAGGATGAGTCAGGTCCTGGATGCCATTACGGATCTGTGGTGTCTGCGTGGGTTGTGTCTTGTAGCAGAGACATTTCATGTGATTTCATTCAGACTGAGGATGGCTCTGCTCTCAGGCTCTCAGTCTTCTTAGTGCTGCACGTAGAAACTTTCTTCTTTCCTTCACAGCTAAGAAAACAGCTGCAGGAATCAAATTCTACCAACCAAATTTCTGATTCCAAAATATCTTTAATCCATGACACTATATAAAGAAAATCTATTCCTATTTGGATTATTTGTCATTGGAAGGGAAAGGTGAAGGGGTTTACTGTGGATTTTCTTTTTCTTTTTTTTTTTTTTTAGGTAGGAGGAATTAATATTATAGAAACTTTCTATAAAGAACAGGAAAAAAGATTGAGACTGTAAAATGCCAATTGCTGAACCAGGACAGGGGATATGGGAGGGAAAAATTGGAAATATAGTACTCTACTTATTTCTTTGAAGTCTGACAAGTATCTATGACAAAGAATGAACACAGGAAAATATTTCGGTTGTATTAAACTAGCCATGCAAGAAAAGAAATGCAGCAGACAATTCTTACTGCTTGGAACATAGAAGAACTGCCAAAGTCAGCAAGCCAAGCAAGGTACATAAATTCTGCGGGGAGCTGAACAATTCATTTATAGTTGGACTAATAAGCCCTAGGTAGGGTCGTATTTCCTGAGCGTGCATGTGCAGATCTTGTAGGTGACGTGGTTTTTCCTTTGAGCTGGGCAGAGAGCAGTTTTCCTGGCCTGCAAAATTTTGAGATTTCAAAACATGTTCCTTTTCCACCCAGGGAAGAAAGCTGTAACTTTTCAACATGCTTTGTTAAGCAGAAGAAAGAAGGAGATAGAGGCAGAGAGAAAGGAAAGAGAGAAAAATGCTCTCAGGTACCCCCTCTTTCTTGGGGCTGCCAACAGCATGATGGTACAGCTTGCACCTGCAGGGCCTCAGAGCTGCCCCTTCCCTGCCTTTCTCCCATCATTCATGGGATCTGTCCCAAAAAGCTGTGTTGGTTCTTCACCAGTAAGTCTCCTGTTGAAGTGGGGTTTAAAGGGGGACCCTCCTGTCCCTGGGTAGTGCCCCAAACCTCAGGTCTCTGACTTGCTGTTTCCATCATGGAATTAAGAAGCTTTTGCTGCCCAAATTGTAGTTGAAACTGGTGTGCTTATGCAAAAAAGTTAAGGTTTCAATCATATGGCTTTTTTCAAAAAAAAAACAAAACAAACTTAAAAAAAATTGTCTTTCAAAATAAATACCTGGACCTGTTCAATTTTTTCTTTTTTTTTCATGTGTTTTACTCCATACCTTTTCTTGAGTGGCCCATATGAGAACAGGAGACTCCAACTGCATGGACCACTTTGAGCAAGAGCAGCTGTTCAGTGGAAGGAGGCATGGACAGGTCATAAATGAATTCTTGTCATGTTGATGTGGTTCTACCTTTCATGCCCCTTCAGCCAAGCTTGCTTTTGTGCTGTATCGCAATACACAACAAAACACCCCTCTTCCTTCCTCTTTTTCACAAGCGTTAAATCTCACCCTCTGGTGGCCAAGTGCAGAAACCAGTCTGACTTAGGTGAAGGGCTAGGTGGGAGTTGCTTTCCTGGATCGGGAGCCAGCAGTCTGGTGTCACATTGGTTCCGGCAATACCTTATCGTCCTCTGGTTTCTTCCAAGGCTGTTGCTATGACCTGTCATACTTCTCAGAGCTGTTGGCTTTCTTTCAGTCATAGATGTACCTTCTGTGCAGGGCATGACATCAGCTGAAGCCTGGGGTGTGTGTGTGGTCACGGGCTGGTGAGCAGACCCAGGGAATACCTCTGGTTTTGCCAGTCCCTATACGACTTTTTGCCCCCATCTCAAGGGTTTTTTTCTCATGTCATCTCCTTGTGTTCTCTCTCTCTTTACTGTTTTTTGTGGGGCTTTTTTGTTTGGTTGGGTTTTTTACTGTGGAGACAGCGAATGGGAAACACTGGAGGCGATGAATATCTACAGGTCCATTATCAGCCATTTTGAATTTCAGTGCAGGCTATCGCATAGTCACAGTTGAAAGAGGCAATGATCTGAGTAGCTTTGTAGCTTGCTTATCCCACTTTATATCCTGTTACATGATCCTGCTGCAATATTCTTCCCCCATCTTCCTTATTCTCCGAGTGCTCTCTGAAATGATTCTTATCAGAGAAAACTCTGGAAGAAGAGAAAGAGCGTCTGCCTGAAGTGCAGCCCGGGTGGTGACACTGGGGCTTGCACAAGAGTAATGGGATCGGTAGAAAACTGTTGGAATTATAGGCCAGGCTTTCAAGCATGTCTTACAAGTGATTTCTGCTGGTCAGGAGGAGGGAGGACTACGGGAGGAATGATTAGCTAGGGGGACAGGGTCTTTGAAGGCTGGTCTTAATGGATGGTTTAAGTGGTTTTAATGGATGCTGAGGATTTGCTTCAGAGAAGAATTACAACTGACATTAACTGGGAGACCAACATGGTGTTTGGTATGGCTCATTTTGGGGAGTTACTGAGGAGTTTTATTTAAGGATGTAAATACAGAAAAGTGTCAAGAATGGAGACATTTGCCATAGGCTCCTCGTATAAATATTTGCGCTGAGAGGATGACCTTCCCTAGCTCCTGTGTAATTGATGACACCCGCCACTGCAAGAGCACTGCGCTAGGTGATTTTGGCACTGGGCTGGGGCTACGAATGCTGTTTATTCTGCTTGCACTGACTTGGTAGCAAAGAGGTACCCTCAGGACCAGGGCTATTGGACAGGATGCCAAAGCAGGCTGGGCTGTGCAGGCCTCCAAGGGGAGGTTTAACTAGGGATGCTTGGGTCACGTGCTGCTTGTTGCTGATAACTGCATGTGGCTCGGGCATCCTCTTCAGGCATGTCTCGGGGCATTTCACGGCACCACGCCTGGGTTTGGTGCTGCCCTGGGTGTATGCTGGCAAGATGCACGGCCAGAGAGGTGTGTGTGCAGGCGAGGTGCTCTCCTCTGCATCGTCTCTGTTTGCCTATGCATGCTCTCATTGGAATCTGCAGCTGGCTCGCAGTGCTGGGACATCCCAAAAGGCAGCATAGACAATGACAGAAGAGTTTTTGGAGGGAGAGGAGACTCTGTCTTATGCAGAAACCAGGTGATTCACGATTGTCTGATGCAAAGACCAGCACAAGGTTGAGACCTGGGGCATGACCAGGCACGTGTGTATGAGAGCAAGTGGTTTGGCTGCGCAGCACCAGCCTCACGCCCCTGCTGCAAGTGAGGCTTCAGGCAAGGATCGATCACGCTGGTGGGGAGAAAAGCACCTGAATATGAGCCAGCAGCATGCTCAGGTGGCCAAGAAAGCCGACAGCATCCTGGCTTGTATCAGGAATAGTGTGGCCAGCAAGAGCAGGTAAGTGATCATGCCCCTCACTACAAGAAAGACGTTGCATTGCTGGAGCGTATCCAGAGGAGGACAACAAAGCTGGTGAGGGGTCTGGAGCACAAGGCTGATAAGGAGCGGCTGAGGGAGCTGGGGGTGTTCAGCCTGGAGAAGAGGAGGCTGAGGGGAGCCCTTATCGCCCTCTACAACTGCCTGACAGGAGGGGGTAGTGAGGTGGGGGTCGGCCTCTTCTCCCAAGTAACAGGCAATAGGACGAGGGGACATGGACTCAAGTTGTGCCAGGGCAGTTTTAGGTTGGACGTTAGGAAATATTTTTCACCAAAATGGTTGTTAAGCATTGGAATGGGCTGCCCAGGGAAGAGGTTGATTCCCCATCCCTGGAGGTATCTAAAAGCTGGGCAGATGAGGTGCTTAGGGACATGGTTTAGTGGTGGGATGGTAGGGTCAGGTTAATGGTTGGACTTGATGATCTTAAAGGTCTTTTCCACCCTAAACAATTCTATGATTCTATGACATCCTGGTGCCATCAGCCCTTGGTCAAACCCAAGTGGCTTTGCAAGCAGCCAAGGGGCCCGGCAGCGAGGACGCAGTGCGCAGGGCAAGCCGCAAACGAAGCAGCTGGGGCTGCCAGGGCGCAGCGGCTGCTGCTCTCATTTCTCTGCCGAATATGAAAGTTGAACCATAATCCCCATGTGACACATGACCATGAGACTCCGGCTGTCAGAGCATTTGCGGTGCAGATGGGGGCAGTTGCTACGTACTGAAACTTCCTTGAATTCCCTTGTGCTCTGTTTCTATTAATGATGTTTCATAAACAGATTTGTGTTAAGGTTTTCATTTTAGTTAGCTTAAAGTGTGTTTTCTTCTTTTAAACACATTATCATTTGAGTAAATAAAGGGTTACTTTCGGAAGCACCTGAGCTTCTATAGTGAAGGGCCATAACTGAGAGGAGGACTCCCTGGCTTTTTCTGCATGGTGGTCAGACGCACAGTGGCTTACCTGGTTTTGTCAGCAGATGGCCACAAAAGGAGATGAGCTTTGCGCACAGCACATTTTACAATGTCGTCCTCTGGGCATAAATTACCACCCTCCAAACTACCGACTGAAAGTCAGCAGGTCCTTTTGGCGACAAATTAATTCTCTCAAAGCTGGCCTGACAGCCAGCCTGAAAGCTGCCACAAGCCGCTTCCTGGCTTTCCTCGGAAGGCTGAAGAAGTCAAATAACATGAACTAACTGTAGCTGCCACATTAAAAAAAAAATTTAAAAATAAAAGAAAATAAATAAACCCCCCAACTTTTCTAGCAGAGCTTGCAAAGGCTGCTTACTCATCACATTTAATCCTCTTAAAAATGTGTTGGCCTCTCAAATAAAAGCAGCAACATCCAATACTCATGACATTGCATGATTCTTCCACTGAGTAATTTGTATCTTCGCCTGCTCCAGGAAAGACAGATTTAAGTCATGACTTGCATTCTTCTTTTTTTTCTACTTCTGCAGATATAAAATGAATAATTCATTGTTCAGAGGTATGAAGCTAACATGACTAATCATCTGACATTGAAATTTATTTTTTTTTCCCCAAAGACTTGGCTAGTCTGTGCTCAAGAATATCATATGGATGAGATGATCGTTTCTGACTCAGTCCATCCAGGTTTTCAATTGTGGTGCTGTAAACACAGGCAGAACTCTGATGAGCAAATTGGCAGGAAAAAGCCAGACTGTCTGAAAGGAAGCAAAATTGAGGAGGACAAGCATTAGGCTTTGAAAGAGATTCAGGCACGTGCAGTGTGACTTGTTCCAAATGCATTTCGTAACAGTTTTATTACTCACCTAAATCAGGAGACATGTGAGTGACTCTAGCCAAACTGTAACTCCCCAGCCTTTTTTTTTTTCTGTTACCTGTAAGAGTAAAACCTGTGTATTATTAGTGTAATAAATCATAGGTGCTTCCATCAGACTTCTAAGCATTAATCCTTTTTCCGTATATTCCTTTGGGAACCTACGTTGATCTGATGCCGTGTAACAAAATTACTATTTACTGGGCAAGCAACTGGTATAAGCCTGAAAAGAGGGCACAGCATTGAATGTAAAGGGAGGTGATTATTGCTCTTTGCCATATTTAATGCTGAACTCGGATGGCTGTGTATAGGGTGCCTGCATAGCCTTTGGATGTAAGTGCCTTTGTGCCTTAGCTGTTTCTTTCTCTTGATCCTATGGGCCCCCAAGTGTTACACCTAGAGGAGGAAGGCACGTAGTTGCTCAAGTGTGAAAAAGTAGTCACGATGGACTAACGTAGGTAGTAGCCAACATACCATGTTTCTTCTCTTTCTGCCTCATAGATGGAAGGTCTTGCCTCTCCTCTTGTTTGTGTCTGATAAAGGCAGGCTTTTGCTGAGCTGGGTCATCCTTTGACAAGGTGTCTGGATCTGTTCATCCAGTTTCTATACCTGACAGTGCTGCCAGCAGAGTCCGCCCAAATGTCCTGCATTGCTTCAGTGGATGGTGTAGGATTTCTGGAATACCTGAAGCTGTACAGAACAGCCAGTCCCATCCTGAGCACTTTCAGAGCAGCCAAAGGGCCAGTAATTGCTTCATTTTCCTGCTCCAGCAACCTCTGCTGTAATGCTTTAACGAAGGGCCAGCTGTGGAAATGAGATTCTTTGACAAATGGTGCCATTCGTCATTTTGTTTCTCAGCAGCTGGTTAAGTGGGTGTCTTCTTTCCCCTAAACTTTTCCACTGGTGCAGGCTTTGCCAGGACATGGGAAGGTGTTCTTGGCTTTGTGTCAGAAGTGTGAGCAAGGAAGTTTCTCCATGGTTTTTTTGTTTTTTTTTTCTTGTGTCTGAGCCTCTTAATATTTAGATGCATCAGTCTTTCATTCGTCATCTGCTTCATGGCAAAGCCTGGAAATACGTTAAAGAAAACCGTAATATTTTCTGAGAAATTAGTAATTCTGGAATGAATGTGACAAATTTCATCTTGTGTTTGGCTGAACTCTGCCTGAGTGACTAACTGCTCTGGGAGAACTTTCCAATTGTCCCTCTTGAAAGTCAACCTCTTTGAATTAATTCAGCATCCTCTATTTTAATTAAGTATGTGACAGCTTATCGTTAGTGTGACAGGGAGATAAGAGGCTGTTTGTTTTCCTTTCAGTATTATACAAACAAGCTAATTATGACTCATGCACAAGACGTGCCCTCAGTGCATGATAAGGGTCACAAATGATAAAGCATTGACTGGGCTATGTGCAATCTTCTCTTCTGGGTTAAGCAAGCAGGGACTGAGTAAACAGAACACAATGCTTTTTCTTCCTCTATCATCTTAACAGTTCCTCCCTTCCAAGGAAAGCGATGTTCTTTTAAATCTTATTTTATGCTGAAATAAAGAAGAAAGAAAAAACTAAGTCCTCTATGCAGCAGGCATCGCAAACCCAATCTGTTATCTCACCCTGACTCTGCCTTTTTACAGATTCCTTGTTTTCAGCTTATTTGCAGCGTGATTCCTTCCTGTCCCCACTACTAAGATTTATTTGGCTGCGTTTGGAACAAGTGGGTGCTCGTTTTGTCCTACCACCCTGAAGCATGCCGCCATGGCTCTTTCTAATGGGCCAGAAGCTGAGTCTTTCCTGCTAAACCCTTGTAAAAGAGAAAACATCAAGACATACAATATGCAGAATAACTTGTCAGCCACAGAAGAAGCATATGTTTTCTCTTCTGGAAAAAGTGTTGTTACTTGATGCTAATTTCTTTGCTTTTTCTTGTATCTGTTGGACAACCACTTTGACCATGGCAATCCATGTAAGATAACAAATCCACTGCAGGGCGTCTGAGTATATGGAAGAAAAATAACACAGGAACTTGCAGAAAGAACAACCAGGTGCAGATGGAGCTGAAGCAGAAATATTGGCGACAGATGTTCTTCCTGGCTTGCTGGAGGAGTACGCACCAGACAGCATCTTCATCATGCTGCATGACATCTCCTGCTTTGGAGAAGTGAGACGTTACATGATGACTTTTACAACTGCGTAATGCTGCCAGAGGAGGTGAAGTGCTGCAGCACCTCTGCCTGTAAACACCTTCTCTGTAGCACCACTGATTGGCAGGGGGACCATAAAGAGAGGGAAGGCTCTTTGGAGAAAACATGCACCAGAAGATTATGCCGTTGACTTGTGAAGCTTGGCAGCTACCCTCCTTATAAACACCTTCTCGACTGGGCGGTCAATTGTAAATAATGAAGGAACTGAAAGTGATTTGACCAGAGCAGAAGATGAGACAGATGTCCACACCTGCAGAAAAAGAACTCTTGCTACTATACGTGACGTTGTGCAGGGTAGGCTTTGCCTTCCTAAAGAGTTAGGGCTTGTTGCATTTCTCTGTACTTTCATTAGCAAATAACGTAGATGCCTTAAGGAGAGGGTAACATGCACCTTCCCAAACCCACAAACCTTTCTTCCTCACCTCCAAATCTCTTCAGAGGAGAAGCCAAGAGAAGGCGGCCCTAAGCTTTAAGAAACTTTTGCTGCTATAACTTCCATAGGGTTTTCATTCCCCGTAAAGCTATTGCAAGATAGGTGCACACATCCTTCGATGGGTAGCCTAAGCTGCTGCTGAAGTACAGAACATAGATTTATTTTTGGTATAAGAAAGAAGATTTTGACTTTGCAGCTTGAAAGTTAGCCTTTATGAGCATTTTTATGATATGACCCTCTTTTTCTGTGCATATTATTATCAGGTGAAATAAGGTTTTCAAAGCATAATATAAATAAATATTTGCATTAACAATCAAGAGGCAGGGCTTTGGGCTACATACAGTTTCCCTTCTTAGCTCAGAATTCCTCTTGTGCTGTTGGAAAATCTTTGTGCTGATAATCTCTCCTGGGATCCTGCAGGGAGGTGACTGCAGAATGGGTGCAAAAACCATCAAGATTAAATTGGTAAAAACCAGCAAAATAAAGGAGAGAGCAGCATGGCTCAGGCTGCCTTCACTTAGAGCTGGAGCTGAGAACCAAACAAGAAGCTGATGCTTCCACCTCTTCCTATTGCTATTTCAGAACAGGAAAGCCTTTATCAGTGTGCAATCCTTTGCAGATCAGCCTCCATCACAAAGACTGTCTGGAGTTTTCATTTTTCATTGGGATTTTTCCCTTTTTAATGAATTTTCAATTTTTAAAATTAATAAGAAAGAATTCTTCATGCACCTCAAAATAAGGCATAGGGTGTTGTAGGCATTCTTGCTTTGCTCAGCAATGCTATTTGAAGATCCAGCAGAAGTTTTTAAAAGGAAAGATTAACAGGAGTTGCGAGGAATTGACACAACATTTCATGAGTGCCAGAGAAACACATGGAATATCTTGTCACCAGCTTTGGACAATTTTGCAAAATTGCTACTCTTCTCCATGCCAAGCAACCATCCATAAGGTAAAAAGCTTTTTGGTTGATAAAGAAGGAAAAACAATTTTCCTTGCTCCAAAACAAAAGCATCACGATAATCAAAATATTGCCATTTCACCTCACTGTTAAAAAGGTCACAGTTTTGGCTGGAGGCCACGTTGCAAAGTGATCTGCTTTGTCACTTGAATAGGTTGGCTTGGATCATGAAAAATTCTAAACTAAGAGAGAAAAAGGGAGAGCACGTTACAACCTGGGAAAGGAACAGAGATTTAATAATACTCATTCCTGTTTGTACAGTGTTAAGGCAAGAAAGAGAAAACAAAGCCCTTTGCAGGATCTCCATGCAAGCTTGGAAGGCATTTCCATGAGGCTCGTTGCTTTCTTCTGTTGTACTGGTCCTGACCAGTGTGAACTGTGCGGTGAGGACGTTGTGCCCACTTGCCAAGAATAACAGAATGGATGTGCAACACCACACTAAAATTTACACCAGGCTGACAGACACATTCATACTCAGCTGGTTGCTCCTCAGGGGCCTGATCTGAACACTGTCCATGCAGTTAAGTTGTTCTCACTGTTTTATAAAAAGTCAAAAAAACCTCACCAAACAAAAAAAAAAAAAAAAAAAAAACCAAGACACAAAAAACCCCCCAAAACTCTTTGTTGAGGGAAGAAGGTGATAGGAGTATGGGAGCAAGAAATTTGTATGTGTATATTGGTGTGTGGAGCAGAAGGGCATAGTCCATGGTGTGCTTAGCCATACGTAGGTGTGGCTGAGGGAAGAGGAAAGTGTTATGTCTGCGTGCAGGTTGGAAACCGCTGGGGTTTGCATTGCAGATGGCTTCATACATGGCTTTTGGTGGTGGAGGTCTGCAGGGACTAGGTGGTGACTGAGCTGGGTGGCCCCAGACTTGCCAGGGAAGCCACATGGACCTCTGCCCAGCTCCAGAAAAGCACGCCAGAGGGAGAGTGACCCAGATCTCCTGTGCTGGGCAGGGGACGAAGGCCAGGTGGGTGCTCAAAGCTGCTCAGGGCAGATGAGGAGGGTGCAGTGTCTTCCAGACAGCGTCTTCATATGTGAAGACTATGTTGGGGAACAACAAAAAAGCAAATTATGATCGGCCTGAGAGAAGTGCTGAGAAGAATTGAAACTGGGAGGAAGGAGGAGGGTTTGTGCCGTCATGGGTGTGCCAGGCTCCTGGTGCTCTGGTTCCATTAACGCCGTTTTCTCTTGAGCCACCGGCACTTGTCGTCTTAAGAAAACCTGTACGTGGAAGGGGTCTCCAAAGCACTAGAGCTGCGGGGAGCAACCATGGAATGTACTGGGACTGGGGACAATGTGGCCCATCCAGCTGGGAGCTGTCAGATGGGGGAGAGGAGAAAAGGGCAGACCTGCACGTGAGGGGAAGAGAGAAAGAATAGACCAAGAGCTTGGGGCTGCAGGTGGGAGAACGAGTAATGACAGTGAGATTTGAAGGCGTAAGTTGTTCTGACACCAACTAGTTTTTAAAGGACATTGCATTTCTCTTGGATGCATTCATTCACATATCTAGTTTTCATAGGGATGTCCCAGCTCTTCTGTAGTACCAGCAGATCTGGGAAATTGGGTTTTTTCAGCAGGTAAAGAAACCTTTCATGGATTTTATCTGTGTGTCTTTCTTCAGGGAAAATATGAGCTTTTTTCCTTTTTAAATTCCTCCCCTGAAATGTACTAAGCTTCTCCTCCTGCTCTCTAAGCAGCTGCCCCTTGGGATAGGAAAAGGAAATTAAACAGCTAATGGTTATGCTTTAATTAGGCTTTATTGGAGTTAGCACAGCTTATGCTCTGCATATGTGCTGCAGAGAGTTAGATACTTAAAAAATCCTGTCTTTGCTATTATGAGTTTATGAGAAAGGAAGCCCAAGGAAGATCAATACATCCTCTGTGTAGATTACAAATGGTTCATGACGTATGTCCACAGGAGCTGTTTTTAGTGAGGGTAGTCTAGTTATTATGGATTTGACATGAACTTGGCCTGGTGCCCTGAGGGAATGCAATGTAGGCATAATTTGGTCTTCCTGTAATTGTCTATTTAACTTGGCAATCCAGAGTAATTTTTTCCTGTGAAATGAGACCGAGACGTCACTAAAGCGGCGGTCAGATTAATTAATGAGACATAATAATACTCCTAATAAAAGCTCATGAGCTGAATCCTCTTCCCTCCCCTTTCCTCTCCTCCCCTGCTGTCCTCCCCATGCTGAGAATGCAGCTTCCCAGGAATCCATGAGTCACACTTCGTAAAGGAGTTTCTTCTTTAGTTGACGCAAACAATACGGCTGAGAAAAATAGTAAGTGCAGAACCATCTGTTTGATGAAGTCCTTGACATTTTATTTCATTTCCCCCTATTGCATATTAAAGGAAGTAAATAGAAAAACATTGGCTAATTATACCACTGTTTACTGATTGCTGGGGCGGCTTTTATTGTGTTTATCAGAAGCGCTAGCCTGTCCCGCAGCCCCAGCTTCAGCATCCTCCTTTGCTTTGGGCGAGGCGAGCACAGCAGCAGCCATGGTGCTCCATGAGGCTTTTGAGCCCTTCATCTCCTAGCGGCTCACCCGGGGGTGGAAATGTGCTGCCTCTGTGCAGGGGAGAAAGCTGGAAAAAGTGGTGGGATTGCGTGGGTTTGGGGTAACGTGCTGAGCTCATGGCAGAGCCTGAAGCTGAGGCTGAAACCCTGCACCTGAGGTTGGGCACTGGGAGGGAATACTTGCCATTTCCTTTTGTAGGGCCAGGATTTCTCACTCGGTGTCTTGGCTTTGCGTTTGGGCTCGTTAAAGCTCGATGGGGAGGCCGAATGGCAGTGCTTTGCGGTGACTTTGATAGCGTGAGCAGCAGCTGCCCTCTGCCCTTTTGAAAGAAATCTCCTGAACGGGGCGCTCTCACGATCTCCTTCTCAATGTGCTGGACCATGTGCTTGTTTCCCCACCTGGTTCCCCTTGTGTAGGTATAATTTTATGGCTTAAAAGTGGTCTCTGGATGGTACAAGGGACGAACAGTAAAATGCAGGGCCTCATCCCTCCCTCTGTTTGGGATTTGGATTTGGCTAATGGTCAGAGCAAGCCAATGCTATTTGAAAACAAGTTGGTGGCCAAAGGCCAGTTATATTAGGCAGCTATTTCCTTTGCAAAATCTCAGCTATTGGCACTCGTTAAAAGTCACAGTAATGAATCAAATGGCTGTGAACTGAAGTAGTTTTTCTCCCACCGCACCATGTAAGGCCAGCGTGAGAGCAACTTGGCCTAGCCCGTTACTAGGAAGGGAAAGATCTGCAACAACAAGGAGGACACAGTGACCTTATCTAGGGATGAGGACGCTAGGAAATTCAGAAACACCAGCTTGCCTTTGGATGGGAGTTCAGTGCTGATGAAAGAATCTATTTCTGGTTATTTCCTTGGCTACAAAAGACTTGATGAATTTTCCAGTCCACCGTTTGGACAGATTTAAGTGATTTTATTACTTATACTTCCATGAAGATTCTATCAGTAGCTCTGGTCATCCTGATGGGCTGGGTGTTTTGACTCTTCTCTCTAACATCAGCTCATTTGGACAGGTTTATGTTCCCTGCACTGTAAAACTCTCAGTTCAGAACACAAATAGTGGAAGAAATATTTCTCCATGGCTCTAACCCATGGTAACACATATGCTAACTTGGCTCCAAGGGGTGCGCATCACATGTTGGCGTGTGTTCTCAGACGTTATCATGAAAGGAGTTATTTTAAAGCTAGAGGAAGATGGCTGTCTGATTGTGAAGAAGATACCCCGGGTTCACGCCACCGCTTGAAGTACCCAGCACGTGGAAACCGTTCACTAGAGCAGGCCCCAAATGGCAAGAGTCATCTTCCAGACTCCAGGATGACAAATCTGGGAAAGGTCAAAACCAACGCACTGGCTGGGATCCATTGATTACACTGAACGTTGACGACACAAAATAACGTCGCTTATATGGATAACTTCATAGAGCAGTTTTATCTTCTGACAAGTAGAAGTGTGCAGTACAGAGAAGCCTCTATTGGCTCCCAGTTTGTGTTATTTAGAGAAGTCTTGGTGTTTGCAGCAATGGTCTTAGCTGGTAGATAAAAGCACACGTGTGTTTCCTTCCTCGTGATATCTCTCATTCTGTCTGGTGGTCTTTTGTGTCTTTGTGTCTGTAAATCCATTTTTGAAATGTGATTGTACATAAAGGAGAAGCAATAGTTAGCTTCTGGTTTGTTATGGCTGCTTTGGAATTTTTTTTGAGGACTTTTCTATTATGCTAATAGTATTCTGTTGATTCAGGGGAAGGAAAAGATATCTTTCTTGGAATTATATGTAAGGTCCAATAGTCTCCCCACTATGTTTTCTACTTGATTTCTACAGCGATTTAGAATCAAAATGGGGGATATAGGATGCAATAATTTCATCATATACTTCTCATATGTAAGAATCTTGATCCAAAATAGATAAATCTTGCGTATTCGAAGAACTTCCAGTTTCCATCCTATAAAAGTATGGGCTAGGGCTGCATCAGTATATTGTGGTAGAGAATAGTCAGGCAGTAAGTCCCAAAACAACCTTTTTTTATAAAAGCATTAATAATGAAGCTGTGGAAAGTTTCTTTCCACATGGTTTGCAAAAAAGGGGAATGGATTCCAGTCACTAAAATGTCACAAGTTTATTTCATTTTATTCTGACTCAGACCACTTCTCACTCCATAAAAATGGCTGTGTAAGGTGTACTTGTGTGTAATGTCCTCGCTAAACTTTCATAAATGACGTCAAACACACAGACTTCTCTTTGCGGACACCCTCAGCAAGGGGAAGTAAGCAATCGCCGACAGAACTGGCAGAGCTCATCTGACCGGCGTTGTCAGTCGCAGACCATTGCTGCAATGCCTGCTGAAGCACGAGCACTGGAAAGAGCATGCTGGATGGGTGCTACCTCGCTGGGGTGCCGCCAAGCTCAGAGAGCTCCAGGACAGACTGAGGATGCATCCCACCCCAGCACACCACCCTCCTCAGAGGGATTTTTGACTCCTTTCTGCCCTCAACCTGCTCGTTT
>NW_009258284.1:1234116-1243067 GCF_000687185.1 Egretta garzetta
CCAACCTGATCGTTTCCCTACATCAGGTGTGCCATGTGCCATGACTGCTCCTGGGACTCCTCCAACTGAGCAGCAGAGGCTGGAAGACACTGAAGACACCATGAACCTGCGCTACTGCAAGAGCATGTTGTGCCTTAAGGGCTTGTTCAAAATTTAAATCTCTTATCTTCAAATCAGACCCATGGCATGTTAGAGGTGGATTGACATGAAACTCAGAGCCTGGAGATAACCTTTGAGAGCCGCCTTCTAGGCTCATCAGTATAGAATATTTGCAGTCAGCCCAGGTTTGGTTTCAGTTGTGCTGGGAACTTGTACCACTGCCTAAACTGGGGAAATTCCAAGCACATTAATGGTTTGGATTTGTTTCTTTAAGTCTCAAGGACTTTTCACTTGTATATATAAATATTTGTGACAAATCCAAGACCTTGTTCCAACATGTTCAAATGCATCCAAAGGTGTGATAAAAAGGTGAATGAGGAGCTCACCATGACCAGAGTGAGCTGTCCTCTGCTCTGCTTTTCGGAGCGATGCTTTCCTGCCGTGTGCGTCTGGGGCTGAGGGCTTTGTGCTGGCAGTGGAGCAGACAGCTGATCCCTTCTCTTTGTCATCCATCCCTTCTTATTTTATTTACAGGAGCAGCTGTGTACCTGTGGCTGCCTAGTGGCTTAGTCGGAGGCAAGGTTTTGCAGAAAGAAGCAGAAGCACAAGGTGCACCCCCTGGGTCATGGGCCAGGCAGAGCCGAAAGGGCTGCAGGAGAGGCGAGGGAGAAATGCTGACAGGTTCCCCGCTAGCTGATTAGTAGCACCGGCGTGCCTTCAGAGGAGCTCAGCCTCCGCTCCCGTCCCCAGCAGAGGGGATCCACTGTTGCTCCCAGCAGGAGGAGGAGGAGGAAGGAAGAGAGCTTTATTCAGTCACGGTAACTCCTCAGGCGCTCTGCAGAGCAGCTGGATCCCGCTTGCTGACGGACAAGGGCTAGATCGTTCCTGCAAAAAAACACTTCAGGTGCATGGGCTTGACTTGGATGCATTGGTGTAGTTCCTGGGTTTGACGTCGCCCTGTTTGCAAGCTAACATAAGCAAACACGTTCTTTTGATCTTCCACGCAGCTTTGCGGTACTACACTTGCAGCTTCATGCTTTCTTTCACAGATGTCAGATTCCGCTGTCACATGGGATCTGTGAGAGAAACTGGTTTGTGTGTTTTTAA
The DNA here is from genome assembly GCF_000687185.1 of Egretta garzetta. Taxonomy (NCBI): domain Eukaryota; kingdom Metazoa; phylum Chordata; class Aves; order Pelecaniformes; family Ardeidae; genus Egretta; species Egretta garzetta. Next base: position 1,235,323 of record NW_009258284.1, read on the forward strand.
AGGAAAATTACCCAATTAGTTTGATGGAGTTAATGTGGAGATGGTGACCTTTACATTCAAAGTTGTTATGCTGCAAATGTTCCAAATACATTATGTGCTCTGCTAACGCCGCTGACAGGTTCTGCATGATTAATAGTGTTTATAAAGCGTGTACAAGAGTTTGGGAAGCCTAGGATAGAAGAACTGGTAGGGGATTTATTTTGCACTAAACATGATAAATACACGGTTGGACTCGGAGTATTTTTTTTCTTTCTAGAAACGACTTAATGATGGAAGAGAAAAATCACTAATTCATTGAATGAGCTGTTTAATTTTTCTTGTAAGAAAAATAAAAGCAAAGCTCATCGGTAGTGGTTGGTCCAATATGTACACTCAGATTGATCATTTTTAAAGGAAGACTGATGTTTTTAATACATGCTTTTTACTTTCAGACTGGCCCGGTTCCTGCTTTTCTGGAAGGCTGTAGGAACTATTCTATCAACTGCAGCAGGTTGTGGTATTGCCAGGGGCCACATGCAGCTTGGAGGAAATTTCAGGGTGAAGCCTGACATGTAGGTAATGGAGGCAGGTGTTTAAATAGGGAAAAAGGTATAAGGTTTCCCTTTTGTGCTACTGTGAGGATGATGTGGGAGACGTTATTCAACAAAACAAATAGGCAAATGCAAGTTGTCCCTGCCTATTCAAGAGACATCTTGGAAAGACCCTTTTTCAGCTTGGTTTTAAAACAGATCCTCATGGCTTGCTCTTGAGCTGTTTTCCACTCTCACAGCGTGTCTGTGTACAGGATTTTCCTCTTCTCCACCTGGTTCCGTGTCAGGGCTCCCAGCCCTCCCACGCATGCCATGCTGTCTTGCATCACGGCTCCCATTTAAAACCCTGCCTAGCTCTGAGGGTTACTGGGGAGCCATTCCTTGTTTCCAGAGGCTTAAGCTGAGCAGAAGTCATCCCTCTCATGCAGACCAGTGCAGATGGGGAGAAGGGCTCTGGGTGCCCACGCAGGTGTGCCCACTGAGCTCCACGTGGAGGTCTGCTGCTTGGAGGGACGGACGCACTGACTTGCTAGATGGACTCTAGATTGTGATAATATAATGTTTATAGCCACAAACTTTCGGACAAGGAAGGGGAATTATTTCTACATCACCTTGTGGCTCACGCTGCACCAGCGCAGACACACTTAACTGAATCCACTGATTTCTTATTCGCGAGATAAGGACGTGAGTAACACTGAAGCTCCTTTATACCATTCTGGCAAGGCAAAAGCACTTAGAAAGGAGCAAATTTTGTTTACGCTCACCTCGTAGCCTCTTAGGGCTGTTAGAGTAGAACAAGGAGGGTTTTATGTAAATGAGTAGGGTATGAGCGTTGATCTTGTGCCTTTCATTCTACCACACACATTAAAAATAATAATAATCCACAAACGTTTTACGCTCCAGCTTTTCACTGAGCCAGAACTCGCAAGAAGTACTCAATACTTTCACCGTTAGCTCTGCATTAGCTGCCATACCAATTTTTAGAAGGCTCAGGGGAAAAACAAAAACATTTATAAAGGCATTCTAATTTTTAACATAAGCTCGGGCTTTGATTGTAAAATGTATCTCATTTGGTCATCTTGGTTTTTAAACTTCATACCATTCCCTAAATTCATCACTCGCTGCAGCTGCTCAGCACTTAGCACCTGTACATTTACCCCTGTGAGACTCCAGACTGAACCAGAAGATTTTATAGGCGTTGAGGCTAATGGCTAAACTTTCAAGATTTGTTTTTCAAATAAATGCTCTTTTTTCCACATTATACTTTCAGCAGGCTGGAATAGTTAGAGGTTGCTTATGAGAAACCCACCATAAGGCCCTTTAACGTGGGGATCTAAAGAGAACCAGATTGAACTCCCTTTACAGAGTGAGAGTTTTTAAAGAACAAACATTTAATGAGTATCTCGTTTCTGCATTAAATACTGAGGGTCTTTTAAGCACAGGTTTCGACTGATCTTAATGAAGAAAAGCGAGGGAGGGGTTGCTCTGTATTTCATGCTGTACTATGAGAAACTGGAAATCTAATTCGTCTCTGATTCTTTTTTTATTTTTGTGGACATTTGAATTTTATGTTTTTCCTGTCTATGCATTATTTTATAAACCTTCTTATCCTTGGTAATCTGGGACTGTTTAGATTCCCTTCTCTCACACACACAGATATTCTGCTTATGCTTGAGTGTACGGTAGAGCCCTTGGTTCCTACTGGTCTTTGCTTTACTGATAACAGAGTGGCAGAAATGAGTCTTTAATGTTTCCCCTTCCAAACGTTAGGAATAGTTGAAGCGTCAATCTGGAGCGAAAGCTCTGTTGAGCTGATCTCTCCGAAGAGCTGGATCCCAAATGCCCGTATAGGACAAACCATGAGAGGACGCCTGGCTTCCAAGGCTGCTTTCATTCTTCTTGGCTCTCTGTCTTGGCAGTTCAGTGAAAGAGGAGGGAGGGAGGGAAGAAACGTGCTTGAGGCTTCCCTGGGTCTCTAAACATGAGCAAGGGGAGCCTAAATCTCACAGCCGAATGGCTGAAATCTGGCAATATGGGACCTGCATGTACTTGAGTCTTTCTAGCGTTCAGCACCTGCCTCAAGGCAATCACACATTTATTTGAGGTGGGACTCTAAGCTAGGACTAAGGAGCCCAAACACGTTACAGATGGACTTCCACAGGGGCAACTGTATAGGGTAGATGTTTTCCAGCTAACCAAAACCCTCCTCGTGGGAAAAATAACAGATCAGGAATAAACAAAATTAGAGCTATTAACTATTCAGGCTTCTGGGTAAGATGCAGGTATGGCTTTAGTATCCTTCCAATTTTAAACAGCCATGCTTTATCCATAATGTAAGCAGTGGCAATATTTTTTCACCAATTATGTGAAGTTTGTATTTGTTTTGCCCAGAACTGCTCAAACCTGTCATATATCGGTAACAGCGTTCAGTGAGTTTCCCGGTCTTGTTTGACTAAAATCTTATATAAGATAAAGACTAAATGACTGAAGAGATATGTATATATAGTACCTTTCAAATGTTGCTATATGTAGCTGAAATAAATGGCAATTTCTCTATAATGCAAATATTTTATCTACTATTTTCTATTATTTACAGCCTTTCTCCCCTGTGGTTTCTGTAGCAACCTCATATTTCATTTGTATATGCTTTTTGCTGCGGTGCTTATGAAATATTGGTGTATTTATTGTTTATCTTCTTAGCTCCTTCTTGCATTTGAGCCAGAACGATAAACAGCACCGACGTTTTTAATCATTGTTCAGAGATTGTTAGATGACTTCATCATGAATCACTGCAACTGAAGGGAGCATGAGGGAAGAGGAAACTATTATTAGGCAATATATTATCAAATGAACTGTAACAATTTCCAAGATCTCTTCAGAGAATATTCCGCATGAACAGTGTTTTCCTTGCAAAGAATTACGATAAGCGTTTAATTTTTTTTTTTTTTTTTTTTTGTGATCACACACCATTGTTAGAATTCTCCAAGGAAAATTTTTTAGTCCTTATTCTTGGTACAGCTGAGAATCTGCTCTCTCAGGTTTCCTTCAAGGAGCAAAGCAACTCTGCCTGTCTTGATGTGATGATGAGATGAGACCCTACTCTAAATTCACCCTGTTTCAGGCTTATAAGCACATTTGTGCAATATTTGAGTTTCCCTCTTACCTTTCAGAACTTCTGCTGCCCTCCAACAGAAATATCTTAACTGTCTTCCTCACAGAAAACCATCCATGTTTTGGCTTCCTCTATGCATAGAAAGTGCCTAGCATATTTTTTGAAAGTAAGTGCAGGTTAGGGACGTGTGTGTAAGATTAGATAACAAGATTTACTGCCTCCCCACAGGAATTAATTGAAGAATGTTCCATAACAAGTGCATTAGTCATCATTAGCCCCACCTCAACCCCGGCAGCAATTATTGCTTCTTTTCTTGAGTATTTGTGTTTTCCTAATTGACGTGCACATTGAAAGTCTTTGCCATAACATTGAATTCTTTGCAGGATGGTTAATTTACTGATATTGCATATCCTGTAACAGACTTTTCTCAACTGCTGCCCACATGGGAACTCACCTGGAAATATTTTTAACCCTTCCTTGAGGGTGGACTATTCATTCGTGACTGCTATAAGGAGATTTCTGTGACACAAGGAAAAGCACTTTTTCTGGTGCAGTGCTAAGGAAAAATCCAGTGGGTTGTGTGGCAGCTCGGAGAGAGGCAGTTTTTATGGGATATAAAGGCCTACTAGGAAGATGTCTTGGATCCTTACTCAAGTTGAAAGCATCTTCTTGCATACTGAGAACCAAAAATCCCCAGTCATTAGATCAAGGGCAGGGAAGATGCAAAGGATTTTGCAGGGCTGGTTTGGGGTTTGGGTTTTTTTTTTTGTTAAGATGAGGTTTGATACCAATGAGGCCAACTGGATGTACATCAGTGCAGATCTGGTGTAAATGGGAGTTCAACAGAAGTGTCTGCCTCCTGAGGCATCCGTGTTCCTCATGGAATTAGCCAATACTTTCAGAGAGAAATCTGCTGTTACTGTGCATGGAGAAAAAAGGCAAAAGACAGCTGCCAAAAGCTGTGAAATCCTATCCCACTCTTCCCCATACCCTGCTTCTAAAAGATCTGTTAAAGACACTGTTTTAGGAGAAACAGCAAACATTCACTTTTTTTTTTTTCCTCCTGTCTGTGACAACAAACTTTTCCAGGGCAAGACCTGGATCCTCTTTGACCTCTCCCATCTCCAGATTCCACATTTCAGTGGTGTTTTGAATTTGGGGTCTGAATGTTTTTATTCCCTCCCCTCCATACACACACACACACCGGAATCCACTTTTAAATGCAGACCTAGCATTTGGTTCCATCTTCAATCAGTAGAAATGAGAGTTTAAATCTTTATTTTTGGCTTCTGGCTAGTCTCTCTCATCTCCCCTCTTTATTTTATGGAGACCCTAGATTGTGCATGCAAGTGAGTGCGTTGCATGTACCTCCCTCCCTCCCTCTCTCCCTCTCTCTCAGCTCTGATTTTTAAAATTATATGCTAAGTACTAAAGTACCCAAGGGACTTACAGAAGGTAGTAATTCAAGGTCGAGCTGCTTCGGATCAGGACACTGGCTTAAGCAAAGGATTCATGTACAGCATGTGAAGGACACACCGTGAATTGTGCCAAGAGCTGTTTCTCTTAAGGGAAGACTTTGTGACTTGCAATTATACGTGAGTTAATGTCACGGTGCAAACTCAGCCTCCACCTGTAGTGCTGGCAGGTTGTCGGGATCCTCAGTATTGCAGCCCGGCATTGAACGGTGTCCATGTGCTATTGCCAGGCTACCGACTCAATTCAACCACTCATCTGCCTTGATGCTGGAGGTACCACCCTGCCAGTGTCCTCTGGGAATCAGAGTGGGAAATATCCCCATATCCTCAATCATCTGTCTCCTGCTTCGCCTTGTTCCCCTGCTGCCCCTTGACTTTGTGGGTTTCCTTTGGCAAAGGTGTTTTCCCTGCTCATTTCTTCTCCCCTGTCCTGTTGCCTCAGACTGGGAAGCCTGCAGAGCGGAGGGTCTGGGATGCTGCAGGTCCTGCTTCAGGTCGCCCTCTGAATGCTACTGCCACACAAAGAAATACTGGCTAGTTGACACAGATTTTTAAAAAAAGCATTTGATGGTGCATCTTAACTCCAGATGTGACTGGGCAGCCACTTTGCTGCCTCGTCTCTGTACAAACGCTGCCGACTGCGCCGCAGAACGGCTCCGGTGCCTCTACACCAAAGCTGTCACAGCTCTACTCGCTCCTTCCCAAAACAAAACCAGGTAACAGTTTGGACCAACCTAGGGATTAAAACACCCACTCTGGGCTCTGGAGCACTACTTTGACTACAGGCAGTTATCTGAAGGAGACGTGTATCCTACAGAAGTCTTGGCATCTCGTTCCTCTTAGCCGATAAATTAGGTTTGTGCCTTGAAAACTTCAAACTGCCCCACAAGCAGGGATTTTAGTTTAATCAAAGTTGTTGATGGAATGAATGCTGCTCTTGATGGGTTTCGGGTTTTTTTGGTGGTTTTACCTGTATAGGGCAGGCTGTCTCATCTTCTCTGGGTGTCAGCCTTTGCTGGGACAGATTAGCACCCTTCTCCCTTTGACTTTTATGGTGAATTAATTATTGGGCCATTCAGAGTAAGAAAAGCTAAGGAAAGGGTGCGTTGTAATCTCTGTGAAATGAGTCCTGCCTCTATTCTGCCATGGTTGGCAATCTGCCAAAGGGAGGTTAATTATTGCTTCTTTTTTTTATTCTCTTGTATTCAGGTGGATGAGCAACACCCACCCAAAGCTGAGGTAACTCAAATATTGCTATGGTACACAAACTCAGATATACCTCTTGCAAGCAGCAGAACTTTGTAGACACTGTATCTTTTCATTGCTGTTTTCTAGAATAGAGAGGTTAACAGGCTTTCAGACTGCAGTATACCCTTGTAACTGTCTAGTCTGACCTATTTTGTTACAAAAGCCATAGATTTAATCCAGTGATTCTGGCTGTTTGCCCAACAAATTGTTTTCAAACTAGGGCATATCTCTTTGGAAATACATTTGCTCTTCAGTTAGAGACTCCAGCAAATGGAGAATTTACCACAGCCCAGAGTAATCCGTTCCAAGTGACTTATTCGCACTCTTATAAGCTTACAGTTTATCTCCTGTTGAAACATTTGCTGACTCCCAAATTCCAACCACTGGATCTTCCGCTTTCAGCTACCGACGGAGGGACTCTCCTATTAGCTCTCTTCTCTTCACAAAGGTGCCTGGGGACACGGCAGCAAGTTGCCTCTTAGCTGCTTCTTTCCCATGCCCCACATACAAACTTCTTTCAGGTTCTCATGGTAAAGGTAAGGTCAAATTGCAGATGGATATGGCCATGTCAGCCTTTCAGCCTGGTGGTCTGGGCAGGGCATAGCCCACGATACGCTGCATATGGGCCTGAAAAGCTGGGAAACCACATGGCCTGTGCTGAGTCCCGTGTCTCCGTCGCTGCATTAACGGCCCAAATTAGGGCCAGTGGGTTTGCAAGAAGTGCCTTTACTGGAAGGGGAAATACAGCATCATTCTGGCAACTCTTTGAATCCTCACTGTAGTGTCAAGAGGCTTTGTAAAGGAGGGACACCTTCCCTCTTTGCTGCGGGCAGGCAGGACTGAAGCTGGACTCCAGCAATCCCCGTCCTTCCCAGCTTACAGGTGCCCCTCTGCTGCTTTGGTAAATCAGAGGGAGCAGCAGCACTGGGAAGGAGACCCCATCTGCTAAATGAAGGGGCTGAGAAGGGAGGGCGTTCCTGCAGCACCTTTGCTAAGCTTTGCTGGTGTGAAAGCAAGGGGTGAAAGAAGAGGAGGACCACTGAGGAGCCATATCCTGGTCTCAGCTTCTCTGCAGGGAACAGGAAAAATGGGAAGAGGACCTCTAGTGGGCTGGCTTCTCTTTGAAACATAGCAGCGATGTGGCATAGTGTGGGTCAGGAGAGAATCAAATTGGTGCGATGAGAAGGGGAGGAAGAAATTAAGTGGGTTGTGTGTCTCAGAAAGCAGATGCAGAGCGCGGAGCCAGAGGACGGTGTGGGACTGGAAAGACAAGGGCTGAAGGTCTTGGAGAAAGGGGGTACTAACAGGGAAGGAGGGAAAGCAGATGGAAAGAAGGGGAGGGAAAGCCTACGCGACTGCTGAGACCAGTGTGAGGTTCAG
>NW_009258284.1:1243166-1261586 GCF_000687185.1 Egretta garzetta
GAGGTGCAGCAGATGGGGCTGCAGCCTTGGGATGCTCGGCAGGGAGGCGGGGGCTGCCCCTGCTCCTCTGCAGCGGTGGTGGGGGCTGAGCTGCGCTGGCTGGGGGCAGCTGAGGGCTCAGCCTTTGCTGGTGGGGGGGCTCCGCTCCTCTGCCCTGCACCGGAGCAGAATGGGGGGGGTTCAGCCTCCCTGCCGCAGTTTCTTTTAATTGAAAGGTTGCCTACCACCATCTCCTGCATAACCAGTGGCACATTACCAGAAAAATACCCTTCTATAGGGGTTTTTCCCCTCCCAGCTAAGCTGCTACATGTGTTTGTTTTTTCCCTGGAAGTACCTGCATTTTGGGGATGGGTGAAGTGATTACGGTATAGAGCCTAGCCTGCCCTTTACAATTCTTTGGCAATCCTTGATATAAAAGGCAGAGTGTATGAGTAAAATAAATATGAAAGCTTGCTTTCTGCATGGGCTGTCAGCTAGCTGCAGCGTGCGTAAAGGCATGATTTCTCTTGCTGTCTCACTTACTTTGACATTAAGCACAGATAGACTCTGCTTTGAGGACTTATAGAGAGCTGTTAGCTGATCTGGCATTCTTAATTCCTCCTGAGCGCCAAGAACCCTGTCCCAAGTTGCTTAAGATAACCAGATGTTTAAGTGACCTAAACACTTTTATAAGTGGTACTGTAGTTTGTTCAGAGCTGCACGACGTTCTGGGTGTCCTTTATTCTGCTTTGGCTCATTTCCCCAGAGATTTCCCCCCAACTTCAAAAAAAGTCTGGCCCATTGCTATTTTGAAATTTAAGTTTTATTCCTCAGCCTAATAAATGATTGACCGATTTGATTGACGGTAATTTATTTTCCAGTCAGCACTTCCTAGCTCTTTTGTATGCAACTCGACAGCATGCACTTCTTGATAAAATGTTTTGGGCAAAGCTAAATAAGAAGGGGAAAGAGGGAGGGAGGGAGGGAGGGAGGGGAAGGCACTTGCAAAGTGCTGGAAGATTTGGAGGAATTCCTCTGCGGGGAAAAACAACAAAGGAAGGTACCAGGAAACCAAGTATTAATTTCCCGCACCACCATTAGCCTGACACCTGTTAGCCCTGACCATTACCCAGAGCTGAGGGGGAAAAGGCTAATCTCTACCACATTTATATCAACAAACTCAAACAAAAAAGCTGCCTAATTATCCCATTGAACCTGTGTCAGCTTTAAGGCCGGCTCGGTTTCCCAGGCTGGACGCCTGCCAGGACCAGCAAGCTGGGGTTCATAAGCTGCATGCTAATGACAATGTCCTTTCATTCCAGCAGCGGCATAATTGCCAAAAGCAGTTTACAGGCTCATTATTTTTATAGTCATATTTCAGATGATGAAGTCAAAGGTCAGCCCAGGGTTTGCTTGGTAATGCGTTGGAAATAGTTTGTTTAGCAGAGATTGCATCTCAGTGATAATGGTGGGGCACTTAAAATAGCTGCCTGTTTTTCATGGGCTGTAAGGGGAGGATGGCTGAGGAAGGAAGCAAAAATGACGAAGATGGACTGAATATGGCTAAATGTTTAGTGGCTCTGCTATGCCTATTTTGTTTCTGCTGTTGCTGCTTCTCAGTAGTCAGCCTGACAGTGATATGATGTCCAAAGCCACGGGATTCATTTGCTTATGGTAGAGAAAATTTGAAGTCCAGGTCTCATAGTTTACATAAGATATAAAGTTAAATTCATAGATTTTGGTCCAAAGATTAATTTATCCCAAGCATTTCAGCTGAAAGGAGTGAGGGGAACGGTCGTTGCAGTGTTTTAGTTTCCTTTATTGCAGGATCCTGACATTTGGGATTGAATTTGCCTGTATCCAAAACTCAGACATGATTTGGATTCTTTGCTCTCATTTGGTCAGTGATTATACCTGGTTTCAGTGGCAGACGTCAGGTTTGGATCGGTGCTTTCCCACAATTGCACTGACTGCTCAGGTCAATCGTCTTCATTCGAACCAAAGTTAACTCAATCTCCTCTGGCCATCCTTGGACTGGCAATAAATCACACTTTCCAAGTACGTGTTCTAAAAAAAAATAAACTCCCAGCTGTCTTTGTTAATTTTTATTTTTTTAAAAAAGGCAGCCAAAAAAAGGAGGAATTTCAGGTCTTCGATTTTTTGACTACTGAGAAAATTTGGCAGTGACAGCTTTAGGGAGAAGCGATGAGGAAAACAGGCAAGCTAACTCTCAGTTTGTCTCCAGATACCTTTGGAGGAGTGCACGAGGTCTGAATTAAGGGCATGCTGGCATTTCTGACTGTTTCTGCCAGGTTCTCCTTGCTAAGCTGCATTCTGCGTGAGCGAGAAACCCAAGCAGACCACCTCCCATGCTCCGGAGGGCATGCCCTGGGACAGCCGGGATGGAGGGCACGTTGTGCCCACGGTGCTCCTGGCCCACGGGCAGCAGCCATGAATTGCTGTTGAATAGGGAGAACCAATATATTCGCACGATACTAAAGCTTGCAGCCTACGTCCTGCGTGTGCATGCGATAAAAGTGAATCCTTTAAATGCTTGTGTTAGTGCACCAGCCCGAAGGAGCATCACAAGCCTGGGTTGTGCCATAATACTCCTTGGCTGCAGGGGCTGGCTACTGAGGTGCATATTTACGTGCAAAGCAGTAAGAATACAATTAACAATGACGCACGGAGAAAAATCACTGCTGGTTGGCATTAGTTTGATGGTTAATGCAAATTTATTATTTTTTTCTAACTTGCTTTCTCCCCATCTGTGCTGGAGCCATGTCATCCTAGGCTCTGGAAGAAGGAAAGTAAGACCTACATATTTTTCTGTTTCCGTGGTTTCTATCGCTGTCAGTCTGGCACCAGTACACAGTTCCCAGAGAACATCATACTGCCGCTCTCCGGGTAGGTATGTAATGGCAAAGGAAGTGAGCCCAGAAAGAAAGAGCTAAGCTGAGTGCACAAATAGAACACCATGAGGAAAAATAGGCACTATTTTTGGCCCTTACAGCCCATCCTTCCATCCTTTAATATGGCAATTTCCCCATGGGCCAAATGACCCCTATCCAGCAAGCTCTCATGCAGAAACTTCAGATCGAAAAGACCTCCGTATCTGTCTGAAATGGGAATCCAAATGTTGTCACCTGTCTCTGTCTCAAATACCAAACCCTTGTGCTTGCAGAAATCACTGAAGATGATTTTCTGTTCCAAGGAAAGCACAAGCAAAATGAAAAATGGTTGAAGGCAGAATTCACATATTCAAACCCAAGTATGTGATGCGAAAGTTAAAGGAAGGGCACAGAAAAAGTGTTACTAAAATACCTCTCCCAGCTTCACTGTGCGCATTAAAAAAGCAAACGAAAACGGCATCTCTCTTTAAACTACGGTTGAATTATAGTTACTATAGTAAAACTACAGGAGCTTGGTGCATTATATAATAATAAAAAATGCCAGTTTATTAAGTCAAACAGTAAAACTATAGTCAGTCTCTGCTCTAATACAGTAATGTGGCAAACCATGCTGACTGCGTCTTTATAGTTTCTTTAGCATCTGCAGTTAGTTACAGCAGTTTTACTATCTACGTTTCAATATACTCTTCTGATTAAAAGTCCTCATAGGTTTTTTTATTAGATTTTCTGTCTACATATGTTTGATTCACCAAGACGTTGTGAAATAGAGAAAGTTGCTTTGAAAGTTCCCTTGATGTCTTGAATTTTTTGTAAAATATAGAAATAGGAATAGGATGACGGGAGGAAGTGAAAATCTTCTTGAACCTCCACTGTAGCATATCAAATTGTGCGGGCAACTTACCCATGGTAGATATCATGCCTGTGGTAGAAACCAGTTTTCTTCAAAGGCAGCTGCATCTGGTCACTGGGAGGCAAGGGAGCCAGACTAGCCTTGGCTGGGGCCAGTTGGCTAATTCTTGTATTTTGATGTCGCAACTCGCATAGTCCTGCAAGTGTCGTAAGAAGATATGGAGCAATTCAGTTGGGATTAATGGCTAGAAACCTCTACTGACTTCTCTGCCAGGACAGTTGACTTATGTTTGAGCTGAACATGGTATTCTGGCTCAAAAACTGGAAGCATGGGTTAGCTGGGGAGGTAAGGGGCCAAAAATATCTAGAGTTTTTAGATCCCTTGGCTATAGAATAGGAGAGTCCAGTGAATATTGCTCATCTCTTCCAAAGTCAGGATGTGGAACTCAGCACTCCACTGTCTGTATTTCAGGTAAGGCCTTGGAAAGGGGGAGGCAGTGGACATTAGGAACCTATTACTGTGCTTCTTATTAAATTATAATTTTCCTGCCTTTCACTAAAGTTTCCCTTCTCTTGGTTGCTGGCTAGCTTTCCTCATCCATCAACCCATTTGGTGTTCTTGTTAAAGTGTGCCATGCTAAAGTAGCTCTTCTCTGCTTTAAAAAAAAAAACAAACAAAAAAGTCTTGGCTTCAGAGAAGCAAGTGGAAAATATCCTGTTGATGGCATTGGGCAGGGAAAGAAATGGGCCGATTATCAGCTTGTAAAGGTGTTGCCTTGTGAAGTGGCCCTGACAGTTAGTGAAGCTGCCTGGGGTTCATGGAGGTTGCTGTGGTTGGGGGACGCAGAAGGGACTTCACAACAACATGAAGTCGTATCTTGGAAGCGGGGTTTATCATGCGGGGATACCACCCAACTTCCATTTATTTCACACCCCATGGGACAGCATAAAAACCCAGGGGCAGATGTCACTCACCTTTCTCCTTCACCACTTCTTCTGGCTGGAATACAGAGACCATTCTTGACTGGGTGTAGCTCAGGCAAATGCATGCGTGCCAAGCTTACAGCCTTCTGCTTGATCCATAGGGAGTGCACCCCTTCCTCACTGCCTAGCACAGAACAGCAATTATGGGGCCCTCCTCTATTTTGTATTTCCCTCTTCATCAACGATGCTCCCTCAGGATGGCTGGAAGGTGATGAGACACCTTCAGTGTCTGTCAGCCCTCCACTGATGGACAGTGCAAGTGATATGGGGAGCTGTTTTCAGGAGCCAAGGTATGGACAATAAATTACAGCAGACACGAAAACCTGAAAGCCATCCACCTGGAGGAGGGGGCAACAGCCAAACTGAAAACTTTCAGGGTGTTCTGGCTCTAAGAGGCTATCAATCCAGCATTACCAGAAACACCAGTTGTACAGTTTAGATACTCATTTGTTTCAAATCATAGAGAGCCATTTCAGGGACCTCTGTGCCTTTCTTTGTTACCTTTCCTCTGGGGACCTTCTGGGTTTGGCAAAAATAATAAACAAGGGGGTTTTATGGGTCATGCTATAGCTTTAGAAAAGTCAAGATGTGTTTTCTAGCACCAGTGTCGTGTGACAAAAATGAGGGATCAAAGAATTTTTCCCATGTTCTGTGTCAGAATAACTTAGACGAAGGAGAAAATCTCATTTACATCCTTTTTTGCTGCCTCACTGCAAAGCTTCTGACCCCCAGTCTGTCATCCCATCTGCATTGCTGCTTCAGGCTTGAAAAAAAACAGTATGTGGTGCTTTTGGTCTACTTTTAACAGAGACACAGAGCGCCAGTGGAGGTCCTGTCACAGGTTTTCTGCAGATAGACAGCAAGGGACATGAGGACAATGTAGGATGCTTCCCTTTACCTGCAGTGCAAGCTCTGATAAGATTTTTTTTTTTAATTATTTCTCCTATATTTTAATTAAAACATTAATTTTGTTTAGAAATTAACTGATTTTTTTTAAAGAGCTATTTTTTCATTTTCATCTGAAAGAACACTAATCATGCATCTGTGTTCAAGCCAAACATTTTCTAGTTTTGGAGCCATTTTGCGTCATTGCAGCACAGCTTTTAGTTGTGCCATACGTCAGACCTTAATGCAAATAATGAAAACACGGGGAATTCTTAAGTCCAACAAACCAACCCCATCCTAGGCTGGCTCAGAGCGAAGGCTAAGCCCACTCACAGACATAGGCACAAAAAAAGCCTGGTTGCTTTTAGACTGACAGGCAAACTCAGGCTGGAGGTCTTCTCTGGATCATCTATTAAAATTTCACCAAACCAGGCTCTTAGGAGATTTCTTATAGGCTGGCAATGTCCCAGGAACTTCTCTTCAGGTTATGGTGGTGGTTTGGGAAAATTGCAGTAACCACCTTAAACTAAACTTTCCAGGGACAGAGAATCTGATTTACTATGTAGAGGGTTTAAACAGGCTAAGGTGTGACTAAAACTCATCTGGGTGCTCCAGACAGTGGTGATAATACAAGAAAACCTTGTTGCCAGGTTTTATGTGAAGTGAATGTGCTACATGTACCCCTTCCTCTCCATCACTGAGGAATGTTTACGAGTGCCTCATGTAAAAGCAAACTCCCAAAGCTTATCTGCAACTGAATCTTTTGTTTGCAACTGCTTTAAAATGGAGGGGGAGTCCTGTGCATTGACACCAGTAAAACCATTAGATAAACAAACCTTTATTTCCTACATTTCCTTAAGACTTCAGATCCTGCCTTATTTTTTTTCTTCCTCCTAATGCTCCGCTCATTAACAGGTTCATTTGATTCTTTCCTTGGGAATTCACCAGAGTTTGCCCTCAATCTCAGGGCAAATAGTTTATAAGTGACCTGCCGGATGGTGTTCGTTAACTGCTTCAGTCCCAACGGGACACTGATATACCCTTAATTAGGATGTGAAGGGAAAAGCCTCCAAGTGTTCCAAGATGACTTGAGAAAGTTAGCTGAGAAAGCCTAGCTGTTCATCTTCCAAGGTTCAAGGCAAAAGTGGAAAGGGAGCGGGAAAAATATCCCGCATTAGGAGTGAAAAGGAAAAGCAGAAACATTAGGACGGCCGTTCCGCAGCCTGTCACGTTTTCTCTGTTGGTCATTTATTTTTATAATGTTAAATGAAGAGTTGAACTCTCCTAAGAATTATATTAGGGTGTAGCGTGAGAGCGCTTTCACGTCTGTCCTGTTCCCCTTCAGGTACAGATACCTGACAGATGAGGAGAGCAGAGCAGCGACGCTCCTTGCCTTGGGGCAAGCACTTGTTAATTCAGACTCGGGTCCTCCAGAAAGACAAGCGCCATGCGGCGCCTTACGTGGTCGGTAGGGTACCAGTCTGCCGAACCAGCTGCAGCCCAGCAAGGCACAAGAGTTCAAACCCTGATACTCCGTTCCTGTGAAAGGCTGGAGAATTGGGCTGGGGGAATTTGACTTTGGAGCCATAGTTTAAGAAAATGTGCCCGTTCAGTGCCTTTAGGCGCCTTAAGGAGTCCTCCACTCCCACAGAAGCACTTTCCTGAACCGCGTTTGTTGTTCCGGCCGTTGGTGACATTGCGTGTCTCTCTTGAGCTTGTTACATTTGGTTGAGATTTAACACACTACTGTGTAATAATAATAATCCTGTAATGTAATAACATCAGGGTTATTCCCCATAACACAGAACAGATGGTGGCACCCTGGAAAACGGTGCTGTATCAAGCAGTTCTGAGAGGGATTGATTTTTCTTCTTATCCTTTCTTCCTGAGAAATTTTCTTCACCTTCCAGTACTTTCTGAAGGGCGTGATTTGATTGATTGAGGTCCTGTTTATGTATTTTCCATGGACCGGTGGGTACATTTTTCAGCCCTCCCTGAAGGAGAGATGGATGGGGATGCTCTCCCGCTCCCAATTACCGGGCTGCAGAGCCATGGTCCCTCCTGCCCGTTACTCCAGCCAGGGGATTTGCAAACACCCCGTTCAGAGGGTCCAGCCAACAGCTGTACCATGCAAGGCACCACGCAAGGCACCACGCTACTCAGCCCCACAAGATAGGGGCATTTGGGGCTTATACAGGAGCCAAACAGAATTGACAAATATATGTGCCTGGGACTATGGGTTGCCAAAGGTGCCTGTGAAATGGGGCAGATTTACAGCTTCCAGGACCTCTCTGAAGGTTTCTTAAGCTCCTCAGTGCTTATTGGGGAGGGGTCCCCCAGCTAGCGCTCCACAAAAAGGTCAGGAAGCAGGGTAGTCTTGTGGGCACGGGGCTCTGCGGGGTCTATTTCTTGCTGGCTTTGCCATTATTCTGTGGATAACATTGCTTTACTCTTGGCACCTGAAGTATCTGAGTCCCTAGCCCGCACAGCATGCCTTTAGCACACCTTTAAGCAACCACATTCTGCCCAAGCCCTGTTCAAGTGGCCCTGAAGCCCTCCTGCAGATCTGAGCCACGTGGAGCTCAACCATGAAGGTCTGCTCGGCAGGGAGAATGGGTGCACTTTAGCTTCACCTGCTCAATTCTGTCCAGCATTAAGCTTTGCAGATGTAATCCTAAAATATTAACACTGGGCTGGGCTGAATCATCTTTTTTTTAGGGCTCTTCATGCGTTTCCCAAACGTTAATTTACCTTCCTAGCTACCCTTGTTACCCAGCACATTTCTAAAGGCTTGTCCTGGTTGCTTGTGTGTTTTACAGCCATGCCACAGACCTGACTGCATACTACACATTAGTTTTGAGGATAACTTAACATATATTTGATCTGCTCGCTCCCTGTTGTCACTATTGCAAGTTTCCCAGAGAGGAAGAAGTAGCCCAGCCTATAACCTCTGCACCTTCAACCTCGTCAGTTATTACTAATGGTCCTCATTCT
Organism: Egretta garzetta; assembly: GCF_000687185.1. Lineage (NCBI taxonomy): Eukaryota > Metazoa > Chordata > Aves > Pelecaniformes > Ardeidae > Egretta > Egretta garzetta. The sequence goes on from NW_009258284.1 coordinate 1,251,770, forward strand.
CCTTCTCCTTCCTCTACTTGAGCCTGGTCTTCCCGGATGGGAATGACTCCCCTTCCACCCCCACCTCTTTTATTATTTCCAAGACACGCTATGCATGAAACTGCAAACACCTGGCAGACATTCCAGGGAGCGATCTGTAGTGCGTCTCCTGCACTGCGCAGGCATCTGAGCTGAACCTCGTTTTAGGGATCCCAGAGGTCCTCTCAATCAATAATCCATGTATTTTTATGAGAGCTGGATTACAGGGATTTGCAAAGGGGGTGATTAAGTAATGCTTCAAAGAGCAGTTACTACTAACACCTGCAGCATTAATAGGGATCTATTAATAGAAAGTGCACGATTTAGGAATAATCCCTTATTCATAGAAATGCCCCCTGATTTATGCCCTTCAAAATAGACAATACTTTCCATATATCCAACTGGATTTAGATAGATGTGACTTCAACATCTGGCTGAGTGATGACATCTCAACTATGCAGACGTCATGCAGGGGGCCCAGAACAGTTAGCTAGAAAAGGGATAATAATCATGCTCCTTACATTGCTCACCACCTGCATGTTCACGCTGTGTGGAAATGGTTTCCTGTGCTGATCTATCTCAGGTGGTTATCTGCAGGTGCCCCACCGAGACAGTCGGAGCACTGTCAATCACTGCCTGGGCACCAGGAAAACCAGTATTAACTCTTTTGCTGATGTGATGAGGTTGGACACAGACTCAATGTCTGGGATGCAGCCTATCCTACCATGCTCCTGGAAATGTAAGGCTGTTGGGTTTCCCCCCCAAAAAAAAGACTTTGAACTTAAGATAGTATGCATATAGAGATCTTTTTTTAGAACAAGAAAAGAGCTCTCCAAATGGTAGATCTCTCAAGCTACTACTAACATCTTGCACTTAGCCAGCACCTCTCCCTAGCTCAGTGCTGCCATCTGAGGCATGCAGAGCCATCGGAGGGTTGAATTCATCCATTGGTTTTGGTCTGTACTGGGGTTTGTCCCTGTTCCTCTCAGTAATTTTGCTTTTCATTAAGGTGACTCTGCTCTGCTGGCTTGCTCTGTGTTGCACAAGTTAAATGGGACCAGGGAACCAATCCGTATAGAAGGTTTGCAGCTTTTCTGAAGGCAAAATATTAGCACTGCAAACAAATAACTGGGCTAGATTCAGCCCAGCTGAGTCCAAAATGTTTGCTGTCCTCGATGAGCAAGGTGCTCTGGGTTCCTGTGGATTTTGACATTGGGACTCTTCTCCTAGCTCAAGAAATAGTCTCTCCCACTCCCATTTGGACTTGCACTTTTCACTTCAGTAGGCTTGCTCTGGATTTCTGCCATCATCCCTGAGAGCAGACTGGATACTCGGCAGCTCCTGGACAGCTTAATTAAGGGCTGGAACTCAGCATAAATCCATGCAAAACTCTTTATTGTTTGCTTTTGTTTTGCTTTCAAGGCAGAGATCATGATGACAGGTCACTCCTGGGTACTCTATAAATTATCTAGGGGGAGAAAGTAATTTTTCAATGACATGTAGCTGTTACTCCAAACCAAACTTTGATATACTTCTGGGTAAAGTCTGTTGGGAATGTCCAGGCATTTCCAAATCCTGCCGTTTTTCTTGTCTATTTGAGTGGGAAGCAGTTTTGTTTTGTTTCGTGACGTTCCCCACTCCAGCGTACTGCACAGGTCCTGCACCACTCCAGTGCTGCCTTTCTCCACCTTCAGTGCTCTCAGAAATGCTGAATTTAGCCTAGCTGTGTCTAAATGCAGTCAGTGTCAGGGATGGGTGAAGGTTCACACTGATTCCTGCTAAAGCTGAATCCCAAATACTTCTGCTGGTGCTGCTAACCTAAAAGCCCCACTTTTAGGTTAGCATGTGAACAGCCACCATGAATAGTTCCTGTCACCAGAGACCCTGTGCACATACAAAGGCAGAGCTTCTCTGGGGGCATATGGACCCGATGTCCAGAGCCTAACCATCAAAAAAAAAAAAAAAAAAAAAAAATTATGCTGGTGTGAAAATGAGGGTGTGATTTGGCGGCTAAAATGAAAATGAGATAGCCTGGGTATATCTGTCCTGGTGGAGGTGTTTAATTAAAAAGTGACCTTGTAATGGTGATGCAGTCAGGTTTAAATGTAGGCAAAGCAAGCTTATTTGTTTCTCATCACCTGCTTTGGTCACAAAGTGATAAAGCTTCTCCACTTCTCCCTCCCCCATGCCTCACAGCACTGCACACTTAGACACCTAATGCTACCTGTGGAAGGCCACTCCACCATTTATTCTACCATGAATAGTTGTTTTGAATGGGAGAGACAATTAAAAAGTCCTGTTTATTGGTAAAAACTTTCTGACAAATATCATAGTACATAAAATAATGGTGTGAAAGACCCTTGGAAAAGGTCCGGTCTTTCTCCTGTGCCCAGAAAGCTCAAGCATACCTACACTTAAATGAAGTTAAATGACTTCTGTCATTTAACCCATCAGTTCACGAGTAGGATGTATCTCAGATTCTACAGAGGGGCTGTAAGGTGCAAGGAGACCCAGGATGGATTAAGTTAGCATGAAATGTATGTAATCGTGAGATCAGGATCCTCTAATGGGCAAGGAATGTGCAATGAAGTAACAGAGAAGAAAGCTACTCCTCTTCTTCAATACACATCCTGCTGTATTTTCCAAAAAGAAGGGAAGAATTAGAGAGTAAGGAAAAGTTACCCTGGCCCTCTGGAATGCAGAATGTAGGCTAATAATTTATATCTTCGTCAAACAGAATTTGCTGGTGGCTGCTGAGATGGCTTTTTTGGTGAGGTTTTTTAAATATGGGTTGACTTTCTGTTCCTGCTGGACTGTGTTCTTAGCAAGTCACTTGTCGGTACTTTAAGAATTTCTAAAATTCGCCTTTTGCAAATCAGGTAAATCATAAGGAAATTTTGTTGGGTTGTGGGTTTTTTAAATCCTTTAATGGTTTTGCTTTTTTCTTGCTTTTTTTTTTTTTTTTTTTTTCAAATGACTGGTGTCCAGTCTCCGCATTCCCTGCAGGTCATGAGACATGCAGTGTGTTTAGCAGTGATGCCTGCTGGAGGAGTTTCCGTCTGCTGCTTGTCATTATAAGTGATGTGCTGCTAGGCAGAAAGCTACAATTTGGCTGGTTCATGTTTGTCACTGCCTTCAAAAGGGAACCTCTTATCTAGAAGCTAGGGGAAGAGCTTTCCAAATTCACTGTCTTATGCAAGCCAACTAGAGCTTATCGCTCCCCATGTGTCTTGCTCTGTCTGTGGACCCCATCCATTTCAGGCTCTGAGCTCTTCTTTCATGGAAACCATTAAAAAATTCTCTTTTTGACTGAAAAAAAAAAATAATCTGATTTTTGGTGTGGGAAAGAGGGACCTATCTTTTGCACTCTGCTTTTTACTAGACCTGTCCGGTTCTAAAAGACTGAGAAATTACTGTCAGGAAAACCTTAGGATGAAGAAGATGGTAATTTCCCCTGCTATTTCCTACCCTTCCTTTAGGTGGGACAGAAATGTGGGCATGCTAAGGAAAAAATGCCCAAGAGGGATGAGTCTTGGGTGCAGATTTTTTAATGAATCTATCTTTAAACAAAAGCTGTTTGGAAGGTGGGAGCAGGTTCCCCAGGGGTACAGCCAGCATCTCACAGGTGGGAGGGGGATCTGCAGCCGGCCAAACACCCCCCAGACAGCCGTGCCCGTGAATGCAGGAGGTGGGAGAACAGCAAAGTCAGCAGTCTCAGCCCCCGGGGGGAAGGAAAGCTGCTCTGTCCTGCGCTTGGGTAATCGATTCTCCTTACCTGAGCCCAACCCTCCCCCCAAAAAACACGCATAAATGGAGAGGAAACAGGATCCAGCCCTCCCAAGGGGCAGCAGGTATCCTTGTAAAACAGGGTCTTTATGGGATGAAGGAAAAGAAAGTTGCAGGGGCCCCATCTGTGCAATAAAATATTTAAATATACTCTGGGACAGCATCAATAACTATTCATTTAAGCCAGGCTTGCTGCTGTTTTCCTTTTTATTAATATTACCCGGTATTAAAAAGACCAAAAGTTAGTAATCCAGCCAGCTTGTCTGGCTTTCTACCCAAGTCAGCCATCAATCACCCTACTCCACTAGTTTGTGCCTTGATTTACCTGCCCAGAGGCAGGACAGAAACCTCATCGGAAAAGCAGTGACTGTGCAAAAGGGATTTGGATAGTTGGATATTGCGCATTGGAAGGACACTAGGAAATGACTTAAAAGCATTGGGTCAGTAGAGGTACGCTGATTAAGGCAAGCTGAAGGTCTGCTCTTTTTGATCATTATTTCAATTACATTACATCCATTTAGACTGGATTTTCACCTTATCTTTACTGTTGTTAATAGACCAGAGCCTACCCTGCTGTAAAGAAGCATAGCTCTGTTGGCTTTCTTGGATCAGTTGAAGACCCTGCCAGAGTAAATGAGAACAAGGCTCCAGCCTGTTGTAGGATGAAGGCAAAAGGTGTATTACAAATTATAGGATTGCTCCAAGGGAAGGCACCATTGCTAGCTAGGGACGTGTTTCCAGGAAAACATCTCACATTAGATCAGTTTATGTCTTCGAGACTCCTGAATGCACTTCATTTTGTTCACTTTCTCAGTGTGCGAGTGCAGCCTTTCCACTTAAAACAGCCATTTTTTTCTTGTACCCGCTTTGTTTTAAAACCTGGTTTTTCTGGGAGAGAAGACAGAAGGTCAAATAACATGGTATTTCCTATAATTCAAAGTTTAAATGGAAGTTGAAACATCTGCAGAGCAGATCAACACCAGCATTTGCAGCTCAAGTCACGTGCATTTAAGAGAGACACCACCAAAGAAGTGCTGTGCTCACTCTTCAGCTCCTTTTTGGATGATTGTGACCTCTCAAAAATTCACCCTAAATTCAGTTTTAATCTGTTTAATGACTGCTTCAAGAGACAGCTGACTAAGGTTACAGGGACATCACCCAACGGGAGGTTCTTTTTTATGATCTTTGCACAGCAAGGTGTTGCTGCAGAGCCCAGGACAAGGGAAGGGTCCAAATTACAACATTAGACTTCGAATTTCAAATATCTTGAAGCTTGGAGGGGGTCAGTTCTGGGTCTTCATTCATCTCCTCCTCTCTTCAGAGCTCCTAACAAATTTTAGGCTCTTTGCTCAGGTGCTGTAGGCTTTTACTGAAACATTGAGGACTCCAAGGACAGAGGACCGATGTTACTCTGCGCACAAGGTTTCCAAGAGCATCATAACATGAGGAGGTCTTTTTGTTAAGGAGCACAGGTTGCCTGAACTAAAGATACCCTTGCCAGCTGTTACTGGTGTGTCGTCTGCACAAGACAGAAAGGGATTCTGCTTGCTGAGCTGAGATACACACAGCCACCAGCACCTCCTCTTCTTCCTCATCCTATTCCTTCGATTTAAGTCAAGGATCCCAAGTCCCATGCTTTTTTATGTATGCATACATAGCCTTCTATTTGCAATTCTCCTGTCTGGAATACATCAGTCTTAGAATTGTTACACCAGATATGGGTGAGATAAATAGAGTCATCGTAAAGTTATACCAGGTTTCTGCCAGCTTTCACGGCGCAGGTGAGCATGAGAATGGCTCAGTTGGACCCCGAAGTTAAACTAAGAAAAAGTTTATTGGTTTCATTCTCACTTTTTATCTGAAGAAATATTTCCTAAATTAAAATAGTTATATTGCTAAGCTCTGTAGCGTATAAAAAAGACTTGGACAACAGCATCTAGTAATACTGTGTGTTTATAAATTTACTCAACCACGTACTGAGCCATGTCCCATCTAAATTAAAAAAAAATGTTACGCAGTTGCTTGCTAACCCCTAATGCATTTTTATTTTAGGCAACCCAACCTATTTCTTTGGCTGCTGCTGGATGAAATGAGATCACTGTTGGCTGCAGATGCATACTAGAGTAGGACTGTTGAAGAGTGTCTGCTGATAATAAGGCTATCTATTCACAGCTGATAATACAAGTTAGCACTTCTGTAGCACTTTTGTGCACGCTCTCAAATCACTTCACACGCAAGTAACACTTTTCAATCCCCTCACCACACCAGGGAGATCTGAAAGAAACCTTATTCGCGTCGCCCATGTAATAGGCTGCACGGTCAGTGAAGAAGCCAAGGAGAAAATTCCCTGACTTTGACTGGACAACACCATTAATTTTAAGCTTTTATTGCGACGCTTCCAAACCATCTCCAACATTTTCGCGGTATTTTATTTTATAACATTTTGCACAGATCTGCCTGCTAGAATAGAAAACACTTTAAGAGGTTCAGTACAGTGGAAAGTTATGTTCCACCCACAGCACATTAATCGGTGTGTTTATATAAGCCTAAATGCTTGAAATGTGCTTGCCTTATCAAAAGTGTGCTGACTACACTAACAAATGCCTTCTTCTGGAAACACAGCTCTGTCAGGCCCACATGACCTGCCAGCACTGTCCATTCTTCGTACTAATTATGGGCTCCTCCCTAGGGGTTGGAAGTTGCTTTTGGTTTGCTTCAGGATCCAACATTTCAGATGCTAAACCAAACCACCTGTGCCTGCAAAATGGATAGAGATCTCAGGCAAACTGGTCATCTTTCATGATCTTTCCATTCCTTCCGCTTTGGCCAGAAATACAAAGCCATTAGTCTCTCCTGTGCTATCGCAGCGCCTCTCGTCCTGGAAGAACAGAGGCGTTCAAGCCTTGAAGGATGTACTGAGGGAAAAATGCAACTGAAAACTTCGTTTTCTTTTTAACTAGCTTCAGAAACCACTTGAGCTCTGTCAAAATTGCACAGAATAATTTTATTTTGCTTAATCTGCTTTCCTGAGCCTGTGGCATATGGGTAAGGACTGCTACCTTCATAAACTGATAGAAAGAACCTAATGCTGTGTTAATGATAGCATTTCTGTGGGTATGCTGTCAGAAAAGTAGAGCTAATTGGGTTGGTTTGGGGGTTTTGGGGGGTTTGTTTGGTTTGGTTTTTTTTGAAAAAATGGTGATTTGCCTAAAGCAGAACTTTGCAGGAATATGCTGGTCTTGACAGAGGTGTCATTAGAAATAATTCTTAGGAACAGGGTGGAATTTTTACCTTGATTCACTCACAGCGCAACGGGCATCCTTCTGTTTCCCGTACGCTCAGTGTGAGCTCTGGCACGTCGGCCTCTCTCATCCCTGTGCCTTACTAACTGACCTGCTGCTCCTTGCCTTCTGCTTCCTACGCAAAGGCTTGAATGCCTTTGTCTCCTATTCCACAGTAAGATTAAACCTCCTAGATTGGGAAAAACACTTGTTACCTAATGCCACTTTAGTGAGCAGCACAAGACCTTCTAGCCAGCCAGAGACCTTAAGTCCCAGCTCTTTCACAGCATGCCCAGTATGTCCAGTAGGACCACGGGGTTCAGCAAGCGTGGCTTACAGCATCATTGTGTTTGCCTCAACACCACAGCATTCGTGCCTTTGGTCTCTAAGCACATCAGCATCATGGAGAATTTTCTTTGCACTCCCAGCACACTGCTGCAGCAAAGAACGGGATTTCTGGCCCACAACCAATGTTTTTCTCATGAAAAGTGCTAAGGGATCATTAGGGTCCACCCAGACCAGACAAAACTCTCGTTTTTAAGGCTTCATCTGAAACACCCACCCACTGTGAAGTGAACGGGACTGAATTTATCTTGAGGAAGATAAAGGCTGAGTCAGCCCAGCTGGGACTTGGACCTGTGGTTAGAGAAAAGTTAGGCACACCACATTTGAAGGTTAAACCACTAAGACATCCCCACGAGCTAAGGTAAACATACCATCATTTACCCTTCCTATCTTTTGCTTGCCAAGCTATGTATTATGTGCATAGCAAAATATGCATATAACTCAACTGCTGGAACAAACATGGGAGACTCAAAAAAAGCCAAAGTACACTCTAGCTGGCTACGTGTATACCAGAACTGCAGCCTTATTCTCATAAAAGGGAAAGCAACGCAGCCTCAGTTTCCTAGAAGGGTCTTCCACCACGTCTTGAGTTTGGGCCCCTGCTCCAAACCTGTTCTTTGGGTAGAGCAGACTCCTTTCACCTTGGCAGTGCCACAGCATAACACAAGCTGCTTCTTTGTCTGAACTGTCTGATGGGGAAGACAAATAAGGGCTGGGAAGATTGTTCTGAAGAGAATAAAAGTCAGCTACATTTAAGCCTGCAGAAGAGAAGCTGTTCAGGCTTAGTGCCTAACATAATAACAGGAGGAGAAACCGGGTCAGGAGCCATTGCCCTCCAGAAGCTCGATCCTCCTACTGAAGTCAAGAGGGAAATTATCATTGACTGCAGTGGGACAGGAACGAAGCCTCCGGGAGAGAAAAGGAGAAGTACCTTTAGCAGGGCTGGCTTAGAAAAGCCTCCACCTCCTGCTTTCTCCATGTTGTTTCTCAAAGCAGCACTCCCCACCAGCAGCTGTGTTTGCTCTGCTGAGACTCACCCATCCAGAATAATTCACCTTGATCTCATCACTGAGGAACTGATGGGAAAAAGAGGTCAGGCAGCGAGAACCATGAAAAGAAACAGTATCCGCAGATGGAACTGCGTTCCCATTTTTTCCAGCTGCCTTCCGATACCCGGGTCTTTCAGCTTTCATTCGGGAGCCAGTGTCGGCGATGTTCTGGTGCTGCACGCTTTGCGTGCTCACCTTTACCCCCAGCCTCCTCGCCCCCTCCATCCGCTGCGCAATGTTGCCTTACCTAATTTATTGTCTGTGCATCAGATTCAAAATGCTTTGGCTCAAGTATATCAAACATGTGCTGGATAATTTAATTCTGGTTTAACACTAAAAACAAAACAGTCTTTATTTTTAGGCAAATTATTAAGTTTCAGGCTTTGTTTTGTTTTTACAAGGCATTAATATCCATTAAAACAGAGTATATTTTCCAAGCGCATAGTTTCCTCTCCAAAAATGATTTCTTCTTTGACCGTGTGTTTAAGAAAAGTCTGTAGCTCCAGCTCTACTCACAGGATCCTTTCTCTTTAAATGTACATGAATATGTTTGCCTTGGCTGTAGAGACCAGGCAGTATACAAGACATATTCTATACCCCGTGCTTTGCCAGGTGAACTTCAGCAAGTTCATCCCTTACCCTAGGCTTCATTTTTCTGAATGTGAAATGGAAAAAAGCTATCCAAGCTCATAACAGAGCCACCTGAAAGCGCTCGGTTAGAGCACACATTATCCCCAGTCCTCTCCCATGTCACAAGCTGCAATGCAGCATGTACAAGAGCTTGCCTGATTTTTCAAGGTACACGTATGCTTCATGAATGATGTAGCCTGTCCCTACAAGCCCCATATTTTGTCTATCATATGCTGGCATGAAGCAAGAAAGCATGGAGATGGGATTCATTCCTGGCTTTACAGAAAGCCTGTCTCAAAAGCCAGGCCATTGCCGAATCTTCCCATCCCTGAGCACTTAGATGGTGTTGCACAGGGATGCCAGCTCCTTGTACGCGTGGGGTAGGGAGATCCTTCAGGACAGGGCAGGAGATAAGTGGATGCAGATGGACAAGCTGTCCCCCTCATTATTGCTCTTGTGTGTCCTTCAGGCTTTTTTTGAGGAGGGGTACAGCAGTGCCTGAAAGCGCTGGGTTAGGGTGCTGGAGTGCACATTATAGAATCATAGAATGTTTTGGGTTGGAAGGGACCCCTAGAGGTCATCTAGTCCAACCCCTCTGCAGCGAGCAGGGACACCACTAACCAGATCAGGTTGCTCACAGCCCCGTCCAACCTGGCCTGGAATGTTCCCAGGGATGGGGCCTCCACCACCTCTCTGGGCAACCCCTGC
>NW_009258284.1:1261623-1265308 GCF_000687185.1 Egretta garzetta
CCCCGCAGCCTTCTCTTCTCCAGGCTGAACAAGCCCAACTCCCTCAGCCTGTCCTCATAGGAGAGGTGCTCCAGCCCTCGGATCATTTTAGTGGCCCTCCTCTGGACCCGCGCCAACAGGTCCATGTCCTTCTTGTGCTGAGGGCTCCAGAGCTGGACACAGTGCTCCAGGGGAGGTCTCCCCAGAGCAGAGCAGAGGGGCAGAATCCCCTCCCTCGCCCTGCTGGCCACGCTTCTCCTGATGCAGCCCAGAGTAGGGTTGGCCTTCCAACCGATTATCCCCAGTCCTCTCCCATGTCACGAGCTGCAATGCAACACGCAGGAGAGCTTGCCTGGTTTTTCAAGGTACAGATTTGCTTCCTGATCAGGCCTGACCCACCACCTCCAGGCAGCGGCGTGCCTGCGGTTGGGTCCTGCCCTTGGGTCCTGCCCTTCACCACCCTCTGATTACAAAAGCCACCAGCTTCGCTATCCCGCACGGTGCTGAGCTGTTCATGTGCAGCAGACTGCAGAGAGCTGTCAGCGGGGGGAGAGGCCATCCTGGGCAGCCTCTGCCGAGCAAATGTGCTGCCCGGCTGGCAGCTGCTGGGAGGTCGGGTTGCAAAATCACCTGCTCTGGCTGAAAATACAGGAACTCGCCTGTCAGCCGCTGCCCAGTAATTACTCCAGCCTCGTTTGCAGCTTCCCTGGCTGCATCCTAATTGGGCTTTAACGGGTTTTGTCCTGGGTGTTTGAAAAATAGGCTTATCTCAGTTAAGAGTCAAGCCAATTAACATAGCACCTGCGACAATTAATAACAGCAAATGCTTTCAGCTCTGTTGGAAAGTCTGGCAGTGCAGGTCACCCAGCCGTACTCACACCTATGGCACACACCTCGGCAGGAGCCTGACACCGCCTTGCTCCACCAGAAGAAGGCTGCAAGGGGCAGCTCCAACCCAGGTCACCAAACACGGCCGTGAGATGGAGCGGGCATTCCTTGTGCGGTTCTCAGGTGCAGCCACCAAAGCCTCTGGCCCTCAGCAAAGCCAAACTGAGCAAACGCAACATTGAAAGTTGCCTCCATCATATTGCAAGTCAGGCTTTAGCCTTTCTTTAACACTAGTTCTCTTCAAAAAAACACGATCTAGGACACTTGTACAGTCAGCAGAAAATGGGAGAGGGGTACTCTCCTCATTGCTTGCTACTAATAAGAAAATGATAGTTCCTAAGTATGAAAAGCATTAGTCTCCACATAATGTTTCTTTTATGCAAGCGTCTGTGATTGCAAGGGAACTATGGTATAATGCTAACACAGAAGCAATGAGCAGAACAAACTTTTAGAATAATAGCTCCAAAGACTTTTCATGGCTTGCTGTAAAGTGTTTATTAATTTGGTTAAGAGATGGCCTTGTGCCATATCCTGAATCTCACTATGTCTAAGAATTCCTTTGGATCCTCCCTGGAAATATTTACCATTCCTGTTACATTATAATGGCACAACCCAAAAAACAGATCAAAAGATGGGGATTTTCAGAGGAGAAAATACTAGCTGAGACTGCTGTCTTCCTTCCTTAGCCATAGCCATGTACAGCAGACTTAACTCTGGCCTTCAAGTTGCAGTTGGGACTTTGTTTTTTCTGGAGTCATTTGCAATCTGAAAAGACATCCAATTTGCTCAGCGGAGACTGTTTGTAACTGTGGGAAGCAAAACTCATCTCTCCACCGAGGCCAATTCTTCTGTGCCTTCACTCTAACCACTTCTTGGTTTGCTGCTATTTTTAATTGCAGCGTAGCTAAAATAAATAAAATGCTCTCCTACAATAGAAAAAAGAACAGCTTCAACCTCCAAAACGGAGGTGGCTATTGTCGTTGTAATTTGGTGGTCTGTGGGAAGCTGAGATGACGGTTCTGGCCCAACCCAAATCCTCTTGATGTCTTTTGACCAGAAGATCCCCCTTCTCTGCCTACCTATGCCTGCTCATAACCAGACATCTCAAATGTGAGCACACCAGTAAGAGCTGCCTTAAATGCAGTGCTTCTGTGAACAAATTCATAGCGTCAAGCCACTTGGATAACTTAGACCAAACCCATCAATCTATGAACTATCATCCTCCCAAAAGAGACCGCACAGAAAACATTAAGTATTCAGCAGTACATCAGCAATGCTAAAACTGTTTCAGTGTAATAACATGAATCACTGTTTGGCCATACGCTCCAGTGTCTGATACTTTCCTAAGAAGCCTGTTGGAGTATCACGGTATTTACAGCACTGGGAGATACAACTGGGTTTGTACTGTGGCTATCAGATGATAAATGGTTAACTATAACCTTGCGGAGCTGTGCACCGTAGCACTACATGTTGACTTCTATGTTGGCACTTTTTCCAGGCGATTACCAAAGGCTGAGTGAAATCTTGCAGTGCTAGGTACCAGGAGAGCCTGAATGACAGTATGGCATTGGTGTTTCTGCAAAGAAACACATAACCCTTTTCTAAATCCAGATTTCTGCGTGCTGGTTTGCTCTAAATCGGAGATGTGACCACAAAGGCCTGGCAGGTGGTGCTGGTGTTTTTTCCATACTGCCACTATTCATTGAACCTTTATTTGTTACCTGGTTTGCTTATGGTTTGTTGCAGTAAGAGGTAACCCCTACTACTTGTCTTAGGAAGGTGGGAGCATCTCACCTTTATGCTTTACCGAGCTGATCCTCGCATGCATCCAAACTTATATTAAGTCAAGATCTTGGCTACTTTTTTATTAGTGTTGGTTTTGTCATTACTGATAGGATCGCTGAAAAACAAGGCAGAGTTAAATGACCTCTGAGGAATGGTTTCTTTTTCTTAATATAACACCGTTCTACAGGGACTTGGAAAAGGATTTAGATGAGTCGTGTACGGTAACGCAGAGCACCTTCCAAACACAGTACTTTGGTGAAAGTTGTTCATTACTTGTTTAATAAAGATCATGTGCCCTGTTATAAGCATCAAAACTGCAGTCCATTAATCTTGGGAGAAATTTTCCCTCCAGTTCAGATCTTGACTTGAGGTGGAGGGAAGGGGGGCAGGGAATGGCCATTGAGGGTTTTTTCCACTTTGAGGAGAATGGCATGTTCCTCGGGGAGACAGTAAATTGAAATTAAGGCTGTTTCAGTTGGCCTACAGGATATGCCTGCAAATGTAGACATATCGAAATGGTGAAAAAGTCTGTCTGTGCCCATTCATATAACGTGAATGGGTTGTAATGTTCTCCAGCCCTTGGGAACGGTGGCTAGATTGAGGAAAGAAGGCAGGAAGAATGAGATGGATTTGACATAAGTATATTTAAGTGCACTGAAGGCTTTCTCTCCTCCCTGTGGTTTAATGGTATATTCCACTGGGGTCTACAAGGAAGAAAGAGAGTGAATCCCTACAGCTTTCCTTTTTAAGGATAACAAATCTTAAAACAGGTGTGAGCACAGAAAGATCCTCTTACTTGTTGTTTTTAAGTCCTTCTCAGCCAGCCGGCACTCAGTGTGTGTATTATTATCATTCCACAGAGTGAGCGCTGGGGAGGGGGGACCGGGAGGGGAAGAGGAGCTGGAAAAAATAAATGACTGCAAATGAATAATATGAACTAAGTATGCCGGTCATGCTCTATGAAATTTATTATACTGTGGTTACCAAGAAGACATATTAGCCAGAGTAAAAAAGAACAGAAAATAAAAGGTTG
>NW_009258284.1:1265477-1276867 GCF_000687185.1 Egretta garzetta
CTCAGCCTGCATTTTCACAAGCCACTAGTGAAGTCCTCCAGGTCCTCCCACCAGGAGGACCCAAACCGGCATGCTCATTGAGCAGGACCTGCTTGCCAGGACTCTCGCTTGCTGTGCACCCTGCTGGGGCTTTCAGAGCAAATGCCTGAATGTGGATTCCTGCTTAGAAAGAGGGGCTGAGCACCATCTGGCACCTCTCCCTCTTCTTTCATGCTCCCTGCCCACCTCCTCCCGGGAAGACTTGGGCAGACAGAGCAAGCTCCGGTGGTCGCTTTGAGGGTCCTAGCAAGGCTTATGAGTCTTTCCTGCCTGTGGGAGGGGGTCACCTGGAGTCAGGACAAACACCTTAAGGGGTATTAAAAGCACAGTAGGTCTCACTGAGTCTCTGGGTGTTCAGAAACCTCTACTGGGAGATTTTGCCGTAGTTCTCATAATCCTGGTGAGGACTAAAGATTCAGTGATTTTAAGGAGAGCGATCAGCCGAACCACAAGAGTTCACAATATGGTAACTCTTAATAAACAGGAAATAAAATTAACTTTCTTACTCCCATTCCAAAGTGTTTACTAAAAGGAGGAGAATAGGCTCCAAACTTCAGAGCAGGCTGCCCCAAGTGGTTGGACCTTTGAAACTTGGAAGGGAACTTTACAACCTTTGCCCATATGTTTCTGCCCCCCTTCAAAAGTCTGGCAGCTTTGCAGAGGTTTCCCCTTGTAGTTGTGAATTTCACATGGAAATGTAATGGTTTCATCAGGAGGTTTGCGTTTCAGCTGTAATAAAAGAAGAGATAGGAATCAAAGACTGTTGTTCCAAGAGAGTGGAGTCTGCAGTGTATAATTACAAGTCCCTCGGCCAAGGGCAGATGCTTGAACTATTTCAATTCTTTTATTACTCTCTAGAACACAGCCAGTGAAATGTTGCTAATGTACAAGGCTGCAGTTACCTCTCTTGTTTTCCCTTCTCTTTTTTTCCATTTGTTCGCCTCTTGGACAGGCAGGGAGAAAGCAAAACTTTCCCTGGATATAGCCCAGCAACACTATTTTTCAGTGAAAGGAATTTTCACCTCTGGAAAGTTAACACCATTTTAATCCCAGGTAAGATTTCACGCGTTTGCCATGAGCTACCTGTGAAGTCTTTTTGGCTCTGAACGAGGGGGACCACCGTGATTACCTTCGGTCAGGCTGGAGTGAAAACCCCAGAAAATATGTCACAGAAGCTAAAAACATCAGGTTTTTGGATGGGACGCTCTTTTATTGCACATAATCTCTGCTTAATTAGTTGGTCTCTGCGCTACCGTTGACACAAATGTAAAACAGTTCGCCTGTTTAAATTTCATTGTTGTTGACACAAGTGGGAAGGGTATTCTGAGTCTGGGTTTCTAATGAGGATTTGTCTTAGGCCAGCTCAGGTGGACCTGGATTTCATTTCTCTGGTTTGCTTCAACAGTTGTCTCCATTACATGCTATAATCCCCGCATGTAGCTTTTTCAACCTGGCATAAGGACAATAGGTAATTCAAATATCTATATTGTCCCCGCACCCTATAATGGTATTACAATGACAATTTTATTACTCTCATAAAATTTTTGCAACTTCCCCACAGCACATTGTAATTTCACCAATGGTTGTAAAAGGTCTTAAATTATATTTGTGCAAAATTGAGATGAATGGGGTTTAGTATTAATGCATTTCTCATTGTGTAATAGGAATTTTTGTCCCTTTCCTTTTGCCAAGTGCAGAGAAAAAGCAACTCAGTTCAACTATTTGTCAACTCCCATTAGAAACATTTAATACTAATAAAATTTATGGATTTAGTTTCCAAAGGATACTGCCAGTGAAGTTCATGATTACTAAATCAGTACTTAAATACAACCATTGTTCACCTTATAAATTTATATATGTTGTTTGACATGTATTAACTGCAGCTTTGGAGGCTGAGTCAGCCGTGGAGGAGCTTTTTGCTTAATTCAAGCTTATAAAAGAACAGAAAACTTATTACCAACAAAGCAGCACCAATATGTAAAACGTTCCATGAATGTTTCCTAGGAATGGTGGGCAAAATACATCCTGAATCAAAGAGCAGGTGGAGCTTGCTCTGTTCCTCTAAGCACAGGGTTGCAAATTAAGCTGTAAGTAATGAGGGTGAGTGGAGTTTCATGAAGTTTGCACCGCCGCCACCTCCTGCTTTTAGAGAAATCAGCCTATGGAAGGATAAAATACTGAGGTGCGAAGTGCTGGCGTCCTTGCGAACGCAGTTACCAGCTTGGAGTTTCAGCCTGCCTGATCAGTTATCTGCATTAAAAAGTCTTGTCGAATTGAACATGCAGCGAGGTCCTAAGCAGTGAAGTGCGAAGGTACAGTTTGAGTTGGCTGGAGGCCATGCAGCTGTGATGAAACAGAAGGGGAAAAAAAGATGGCACCAAGGGAAGGGTAAATTCTGCTCTTGACATCTTCAGCGCTGAAAAAATATTGCAGAGGGGGAAAGGAAGAAAGATGAACATCTTGATTTTTATTACACGTAAATGCAGCACCATTTCAGAAGCAAGAGTATGAAAACGAGTTTCTGTTCACGCTCTATTTTTGCTTCTCATTTTAGTCCTTTCTGGAGTCTCTAAATTCAGGCAAATCCACCTGCAAGCCACTAATGAATTGATCATTCAAAATAGAGTCAAAGAAAATTGACTCAAGACTTTGACAGAAAAAGAATTGGCTCGGGCAGGACAGAAGACTGCTAAAAATACAGAGAGAGCAGCGCCAATCTTATTTGCAAGAGAATCTTCTGCAGACTTTTTGTGTTTTCAATTTTGACTACATTTGTTCAGCTGGCTGCAGCTTTTGATTTCTGGATGTTTTGATTTTCTGTTATTATTATTTTGGATAATAATTCCAACTTTTCTGGCTAGGATGCTCCATTTTATTTTTTTTTCTTTTTGTTCCGCACATGAGGAAAAAAATAATTGATGCTGTAACTCCCTGAGGCTCACTGAGCGCCTGGGAGAAAAATGGCAACAGCATTTCATCTGAAAAAATGTTGCTTGAATGAAAAACAAAAAGCTGAAGCCACATGTTTGGAGCAAATGTGCTTTAACTAATGGATCCCAGCGTATTATTAACTCACAGTAACTCATAAATATGACAAGTGTTTTTTTCATTTTACACCAGCGTCCAATTAGAGCCAAATGACGAACCGTCATCCGCGGCTGAGCTGATGTCCCCGAAGGGTACTTATCTCCTGAAGGATTGTCCGCAGGCGTGAGCCCGGGTGGGGAGGTGAGCGGGGAAGAGGGTGGCAGGAGCAAGCTGTGAACACGAGGAGACATTACAGCAGGGCTCTTGCGCGCGAGGCGAGGAGCAGAACATCGTCCATCACAACTCCTGGAGCTGGGACCCGCGGCCATAAAGCTGACAACAAGGAGGAGAAAATAAGGCTTGCAGGGCTGCGGTGGGAGCAGGGAAGGGCGGGAGGGGAAGGGCTGAAGAGGGAATTATAGAAGGAGAATTTCCTGACAAATTAGTTTGTATTTTCTGTTTTCACTCCTGACACGCGGAAGGAAATGCTCTGTGTTTTCTTAAGGAAGTGCAAATTTCTCCACTTCATCCATTTTAAATCCTCGCCCTTAGGCCTTTTGTACTGAAGCATAAAGTTTGGAGGCCTTAAATGGTCATAAAGTTTCCCTGTAGAATTTGGCCTCAGAAACCTACTAACAATTCTGGAGGGCTGAAAAGGAAAACCATTTTACAGCAATTTGGCAACATCCATTTATAGTGGGGTTCATATGGAGCATCAATTTATTCTCATGGTTTCTTTACCATATTTGATGAAATATAAGATGCAATTGGAACAAGCGGCTAAAGAAAAAAGGCCATAAACTTTGAAATGGTGTTGTAAAACACACAGTGTGTTAACGTGAAATAAGTTACAGACTTAAAAGAATTTACAATGGCTTGCTCATATAATAGTAATACAATAGGCTCGCAAGTTGCAGATGTTTTCTGGTAAATCTGGTATTTTAATACACGTTCCTCTTCAGTGAAACTGAGATTTGGATCTGGATAATAATAACTCAGTGACACTGGAAAGCAGAATTGAAGGAAAACTAGTAAAAGGGGGAGGGGGAGAAATCGAACAAAAATAGAAAGCTCAGCAGTTGTCCTCTTAAGTGATACTCCAATTTATTTCTGTGTGGAAAAAGAGTTAAGTTTGCAGGTCAGTCGAACAATCAGGTTTCTTCTGCTTTCTCCAGCTCACTCAGTAGCCCTCGTCCTGCCAGTGGGATGTGTGTTTCCCGGGACTCTCCACCCCTAGGATGGGGTGGGAAGTTTGGTGTGAATACAGCAGGGAAGAGGGAGCAGCTGGGAGAGGAGGCAGTCCCTCAGCCCCTGTCCCAGCATATATTCCTCTCCCACACAGGTCCCGTTTGTGGCACAGGTCCACAGCAACCAAATCCTGTTGCAAATTGCCAGGGGCCACCTCCATCTCCAGGGGCAATTCCCAAACCCACAGAACTCTTTTTGCCCAAGTCACTGCAATTTTTATCTATATGTGGGGTCTCCGATGAAAGCATGACCACGGCCTTACACCATATCTCTATATAGCAACAATGATTTAAATTTAAATCTGCAGAGCTGTGGCATGAAGAAAAAATAGCAGCATCTCATCATCAGCTGTCCTAAGTCAGCCTCCCAGACCAGCATGTGGCCTTAATGCTCCCACCACTCCTTGGAGTAGCTGGGACCTTTGCAACTCCATGCCTAGAAGAATCAATCCCAGCGCTCAGTGCTGGAGCTCGTTTTCATCCCGCCAGCGGGCAGATCATGCTGAGGATAAGGTCAATTTACAATTGGCAAGGGTTACAGGAGGGCTTACATGAGCTGTGTCTGACAGCATCCTTTTCTCAGCAATGCTGGTTTAGAGCAGAAAGGTAATATTTAGCTAGTCGCTTCCTTAGAAAACACTCAGCCCAGTGTTTGCATACAATAAGTTGGCAGAGAGGAGGACGTGGAGCAAAGCCATCATCCCTTAGTAACCACCAGATTCACTTGCTTTCCCTCTCTGAGGGCTGTATTCTCCCTCATCTGCTGGGAACATGGTGGAAAGTTCATCCCCCTGCATAGATCTCTTCCACGAGGGAGCAGAGAACATGTTCTGCCACCATGCCAGTGTGCAACCAGCCAAAGGGCTCCTTCACACCGGCTGTGAGTGCAACATGGCCTCTGCTGTAACAACTAGCCGGCACCAGCCACATGCAGCATCCCGCCCAAGTACAATTAACCCAGAGACCTCTCCTGTGCATAGGAGCCAGGCCTGTGCAAAGAGTTCCTATTTCTGTGCTCTCCCTGCTGCCTTTGTCCGTGTAGGTCCCGCATGCTGGAGCTTGAGGTCCCCAAAGTGGGGAGTGTCCCACTTCTGGGCATATTTACACTTTTTACTAACAGAATGGAGAAAAAAAAAAAACAAAAAACAAAAAAACATACTTAGTTCTTTGCTGACATTTCAAAATTTGTCATCAGTTCTTCCCTCTCACTTCGCCTGGGTGTAGTACAGATGCAACGCATATTGAGCAATGCGGGTGCATCAAAGGGAGAGAGAACGAGAGAGAGGAGGGTCATTGCACCCATTTTTCAGAGGGGAAGCAGGCAGGCTCCTTCCATCCTAACTCTAGTGGTTGTAGAGCACCTTGCTCAGATTTCCTCTGCCATCAGTAGAGGCGCTCTGAGAATGCGGTTCCCCTCACCCCATCTTCCTTTGGCAACAGCATGAGATTTCCAGTGTGACCAGGACAGTTCTCATCCAGCAACATGAGTTCTGCTCCTAGGACTTGTTCCTGTCACATAAAGATCAGGAGAAGCAGCTGGAAGCAAAACCAGGGCAGATCCTTGCCTTCTTCCTCGAGGACAAAGGAACCTTTTGATGGAGAAAAGGAGATCAGTGTAGTTGTCTCAGCTCCACCAGTCTAGGTACCAGCCTGAAAGTCATCAGGCTTTTATTAATGACTGCAGTCTGGGCTTTTGGGTAGCCGTGGATGGCATTTTCTCTCTGGGCCATATTGGGTGACTTATTCCTACAAAGACGACAAGGCAAGGAGGCTTAGGCCACTGTTTTACATAATAGCTCTATTGAGTCTGTTTTCTTATAAAAGGAAACCCTTACATACTGGAGAAAAACTAGTTTTTCAAGTAGAAAGAAAATACCGGAAACTGCTGAAATTAAACTGTGGAGGAAAACGTCCCCCACTATTTTCTTTGACCACACTGTTTTGCTTTTTAATAGATGTTTGGAAATGTTCTGTTTCTAGAGCGAACATTCGTATGAATCTGCTATGAATCTGCTACCGGAAACAAATGTCACAGAAAATCTACCACAGAATTAGAGAAGTCAGGAAAAGGGAAATCAGTCAAGTCAATATTGATAGGGACAAATCTTTGTTTAGTTTAGCTCTATGTCCCACAAAGAAGGGGAAGGGAGGAGGGAGTGCCAGGGAGGCGCAGAGAGAGAGGGAGCCTTTCTGCACGCAATGTTTGCCTTTATGGGTAAGGATTTCCAGGATTCAAGTTCCCATCCTGGTTCCTGAAAGGGGGAGAAGGAAAAAAAAAGAAATGCGATCCATAAACATCTTCTCACAAACACTCTGAAAGGCAACCACCCACTGGAGTCATATGCTGCGTGCGTTTGGACGCGTTAAGTAATCTCAGCCACCTAATTGCCTTGCAAATGCCCTTTTGCGTGGGTCCGGGGCTGCGGGGGAGGAATACCAGAAGGGACCTCATGCACCAGGGCAGGGCGAGCCTTAGTGCCACAAGACTGCGCCTGATTTGCGCTGGTGGGATGAGATGAGAATCGGGCGTTGCGTTTGAGCCTACAACATCAGTATTATACGTATCATGTGTGCGCGCTCTGCTTTTCACACTCTCTCTATAATCTCATTCAAGCACATGTGCGCTCTATTCAACAGAGACCTATTTTTTTCCCCTTGTATAGTTCAGGCCTGAGGTCACCTACAATATGAGACAATGCCAGTACAATATTTCTTTGTATCAGACTTGCCAAAACACCACAACTCTCCTCTGTGTTTAAAAAAGAAAAAAAATAAAGAAACCACAAGGAATTTTTATTTTCTACAACCCCAATCAGAAGGCAGAAGAAGCTGCCAAATTATATGATAGAAACTCCTACGCACAGAGCCCAGTAGAGTTGTAAACTGAACTTCTGTAGCTTTTTAATTGTAAATCCAGATGCTTTTATCCGCAATTCTTTTCAATGACCTTTCACTTGAAAGTCAATTTGTCAGTCTACTTACGGTGTCTGAAGAAATCATCAAAGCCACAACATCAAGTCATTCTGAAGATGTTGTTCCTCGCACAACTGCAAAATTGCTACACTTGTTTCCTGAGCCGTGGTGCTCCCATCTTGCTCCCGCCGGCAGGACTTGAACATGCTCCTCACCCCAGCCCACAGCAGCAGCACAGAGCCTTGCCCTTTGCAGTCCAACGAGAGGAAGAAGGAGGGAAGGAAAATGGCTGGGAGGAAGCACAAAATCCAAGCCATTTCTGGTTGTTACGCCTGACCACCGTTGAGGGAATCCCCTTAGATAAATCTGGTCCTTTGTGCAGTTGAACAGCTTGGGTTACTCTGAAGGCAAACGCAGCTTGGATGCGATGGAAATCATGAAATAGCTTTGATGCTGTTACGGCGCAGATATATCTGGCCTCTGGCTGCAGGTACGGGTGTGCAGCACGGTGCTGGGCTTGGTGCCCCCAGCTGAGTGCTGGCGCTGAGCTCCCCACCCAGGTGGGCGCAGCAGCACGAGGGATACTCGTGTTTGCACACAGACCCAGTTGCTACAGCTCTCACTGGCAGAGAAACCACAGAAACATCCATTTGGAAAAAGAATTCAGGAGCTCAGATATGTTTCCTCCACCTCTTGGGCCTGAAAAACAGGCCTGAGAATTTCCGAAGTTCAGGCTCAGTTGTATTTCTAGTGCTTTCTAAGTTTGGATGAGCCAGAAATATGTGAAAGCAATATTTGGTGAGGGTTGGATACTCTTGTTTGTTTTTGTGGCCAATACAGGACCTGCCAAACTGTGAGGATATAAAAAAGAACAAGGGAAGTTGCATGCTGTGGGAGGGTGTTTTAATGTGTGGTTTCTAACATGGAGGAAATTTACATTTAAGTTTTGAGAAAAAGCTTCTGGCTGGTTCTAATTATCACCTACCAGTTGATTCCATCAATCCTAAGAGTGGTTACGCTCCCAAGTGTTGATTAATTTTACTGTTATTAATTCCTATTTATTTTAAGT
Source organism: Egretta garzetta (assembly GCF_000687185.1). Classification (NCBI taxonomy): domain Eukaryota; kingdom Metazoa; phylum Chordata; class Aves; order Pelecaniformes; family Ardeidae; genus Egretta; species Egretta garzetta. Next base: position 1,273,773 of record NW_009258284.1, read on the forward strand.
GCTGACAATGTAATCAGCCCGATGAAGAAAACAGAACTAAAACTGCTGCACTGCTGGGGTCACAGGCTACAGGATAGGAATCAGCAAACAGATGATCTGAGTGGGCTTGATAAAAGTGCTGATATTTTCAGAAGAAATTTCCCTCTTCCCCTTTTTTAGCCGGCAATGGAGGGGGGAGCACATATAACTGATGGGAGCGGCTGGTCATGAGTCATGAGAGAGGACTCGGGGACACAGAGAAAGGAGCAGGAGGCGGAAAGGGCGAGCAAAGTTGGCTGGCAGTCTCCAAATGAAGAAGATCAGGGGGGAGAGAATAAAAAATTAGAGGGTCAGCTAGCGCAGAGCTGCCCAGGGTGAGGGCTACCAGGGCCATGCATTTCTGGCTGGGAGGAGAGCAACAGTTGATGTTTGGAAAATACAATGTCTGTGTCTTTGGACTGACTAATTCTCCAGTTATTAATTTAAATATTTAACACTGGGTGGGAAGAAGGCCAGAGAAGATGACAGTTATCCCCAGAGATGCAAAAATCAGTCAGGGTAGATCTGGACCTGCCCTTAGCTATCATCCAAACCTTAGATGGAATAGAATGAAAAACTTTTCAGGTTTGGAAACGAAAAGAAAAAAAATGGGTGAATTTGGAAGCAGAAATACAGGAGTATCATGAGGAAATCTGTTCTTCTATTACTGGCTCAGTCAAAAACAAGCAGTATTGGAAAGCTCTTGAGAGAGTCTGTGTTTGTGTGATTCTAGTCTGATTTCTACAAGAAAAAGGGGTCAAAAGTTTATCCGAAGTTTAACCAGTATCTGAACTCTCCGATGCTGAGCTGAGCTGAACCTCTAACTCAAATCACTCCTCCAAATGTGATGCTATTTAGATCCACTTTTTCAGTTAACCCACTTCATGCTCAGTTATTAGACCGTCTTCACCCTGTCTGCTCTTGCTTACTAACATGTGTCTTTGGATTTAATATTCCTACTGTGGGGATGCAGAAATTGAGGCTAAAGTCATCGTGAACGGCATTAAACCATGTCCTCCTCCCACTTGCTTCCCTTGTACTCTCTCCACTCGGTGCCTTGGCATGCACATTAAACCATTTTATATGTCCTTTACACTCAGGTACGTGGCTCAGCAGGGGAGATGTGGGCTGGACAGCTGCGATCACCCAGGCTGCTGGGGCTACTGCTTTCCCTGCCAGACCATCGATCTCAATGCTGTGTGGTGCTTCCCCGCTTTGCCGGTGGGTCTTACCCAGTGCTTTTGCCTTGGGGACAGGGCAGGGGGTGCTGCATGTGTCTCTCCACTCCAAGAAAAGTCCAGCATGGGAAAGTTTTGGCCCATGGTGTCACTGTGGTACAGGTACACGTGCACGGTGCCTAGCAAATATGCCAGGGTCTAAATACGGGAGGAAGTGTGGAGTCCCTGGGGCATGGGGAGATTGATGCTTTTACCTCCGAGTGGCTCTGTTGACACCCATAGGTCCTGTCTAGAGCGTTTCTGTATTATCTGTACATCACCAGCATAAGGAGAGCAAGAAATTCCATCTCTTGCACATCTTGGTGCAGATGCAGTTTGAAATAGCAGAACCGTGTTTCAAACCCGGCAGACCAGCCTAAGAAGCAAAGTAAGTTCTTCTTGCAAAGCAATGCCCATAGAGCTTTGTCAGCTCTAGGGACTTCAGGCAGCAGTTATATCTGCTGAGGTGCTGCTTCTTCACAACCCTGAGCCACATATTCTGCAGAAATCTGGTGGGGTTCTACATAGCCATGAGATAAAAAACAGATCCTTGAAATTATTTAAGCTGTGAGGAAGTAAAACCTGAAAAGGTAACTTGGAGGCTGTATAAATTTAGGATCCCAAACTCACTTCAGAATTTAATCCCTAGACTTAACCTGTAGATTGATGATTGTTGTCTTAAAAGCAGAGAGGCTCTGAAATTTATTCAGTCAGATACTGGAAGGGTATCCCCTTATAAAAAAACTTCACAGATTCCCCCAGGCATCTGTATTTTCCCAAATGACTTTTCCGTTTCAATAGCAAGAAGAGATGCAACTTATAGAGAGATACCACTTCTCTTCTGTCAAATACTGCACATTCCAGAGTGCTTGCTCATGCTACATCCTTCCCTATGGAGCTGCTGCCTAACTTTCCCAAAGCCGATATTAATATCACAGACCATTATAATACAGTTATTTTCATGGAAGCCTGGGAGGAAGTCACGTGGCATTAATTGGTCCCTGGTGCCCATAAGGTCTCCATTTAGTTTGTTGTTTTTACTCGCATAAGCAGCAATGAATTGAAAAGCTGAGGAAGTAGCAGTGATTGTCTTAAATGAGTATTTTTTTAGTACCTGTTTTGTTAATGAATCATTGTTCCTCTTAATTGGATGAACATGTTTACTAGGCAGTGCAGGACACAGGCGCACACATTTTCCACCAGCCAAACTGAGTTTTCACACCTTCTCCCCACCTGCAAGGGCTGGACTGCCCTGGGTACTGGTGAGAGTGTATTCTGTCTGATGCCTTTGGGCCAGGCATTATCCCAGCTCCGTGTCAGGATGGAGCATGGTGTGGTGGCTGTACAGTCATCTTCCTCTGTCTATGTGACAGAGTTGCCTGGCAGAAAGGGACCTGGGGGTACTGGTTGACAGCCAGCTGAATATGAGCCAGCAGTGTGCCCAGGTGGCCAAGAAGGCCAACAGCATTCTGGCTTGCATCAGGAATAGTGTGGCCAGCAGGAGTAGGGAAGTCATCCTTCCTGGTGAGGCCACACCTCAAATGCTGTGTTCAGTTTTGGGCTCCTCACCACAAGAAAGATGTTGCATTGCTGGAACACGTCCAGAGGAGAGCAACAAAGACGGTGAGGCATCCGGAGCACAAGTCTGATGAGGAGCGGCTGAGGGAATTGGGGTTGTTCAGCCTGGAGAAGGGGAGGCTGAGGGGAGACCTGATCGCCCTCTACAACTGCCTGACAGGAGGCTGTAGCGAGGTGGGCGTTGGTCTCTTCTCCCAGGTAACAGGCAATAGGACAAGGGGACATGGCCTCAAGTTGCACCAGGGCAGTTTTAGGTTGGACATTAGGAAAAATTTTTTCACC
>NW_009258284.1:1276965-1308773 GCF_000687185.1 Egretta garzetta
GGGATGGCAGTGTTGGGTTAACGGTTGGACTTGATGATCTTAAAGGTCTTTTCCAACCTAAATGATTCTATGATTCTACATGCTTTGCTGAGAAACTCAGAACAGTAGCAACACACACACACACACACACACAAGACCACCAGAAAGGTTTTTCTTGCCAAATACTTCTGCTCCTGTCACCTGCCAGTTCAAAGCAAATACAGCTCCTCAGCTGGTGCTGCCTCCTATTAACCATATGTGCCTGAGTTTGAGACAGCTAAAGCCAAGAGTGTCAAACTGGTCTGGGTATAAACTTGTCAGCGCATGCGCGTGTGTGTCCACTGGCAAACAGGGCGCTCTCTGTCTGATGACGTGCAACATCAGTGTGGCAGAGAGGCGGGGAAGGGCACAGTCCTGCAGACAAAGGACAGCGCTGAGAGCCCAAAGAGCTGGAGTTGGAGTCTCCTTGGTGATGTGTAACTTCTAGAAGAATTAGCAAACTCCCCTAATACTGCTGTCTAATTTTCAGTGCTCTAAGGATGTGTTTATAGCTCCTTTGCTAGAGCTGGTTAAAAAACCCAAACATTCCTGTCAAAAATTTTTTTCAACAGAAGATTGTATGTTCACTTTTTTTTTGCCACAGTGTGTACTTTCTGCCAAATTTTTTAACTTTTCACTGAAGACCTGGAAATTCTCAAAACCAGAAGGTTTTGCCTGGGGTAGAGTTAATTTTCTTCATAGTACCCCGTATGGGGTTATGCTTTGGATTTGTGCTGGAAACAGCGTTGATAACACAGGGATGGTTTCGTTACTGCTGAGCAGGGCTGACACAGAGTCAAGGTCTTTACTGCTCTTCACCCCACCCCACCAGCGAGCAGGCTAGGGGGGCACAAGGAGCTGGGAGGGGCAGAGCCAGGACAGCTGGCCCCAACTGACCAAAGGGATATCCCATGCTATATGGCATCATGCTTAACTCATAAAGCTGGGGGAAGGAGAAGGAAGGGGAGAACATTCAGAGTGATGGCATCTGTCTTCCCAAGTAACTGTTATGCGTGATGGAGCCCTGCTTTCCTGGAGATGGCTGAGCACCTGCCTGCCCATGGGAAGTAGGGAATGAATTCCTTGTTTTGCTTTGCTCATGTGCGTGGCTTTTGCTTTGGCTGTTAGACTGTCTTTCTCTCATCCCATGAGTTTTCTCACTTTTACTCTTCCAATTCCCTCCCCAACCCCCGCTCCAGGGGGGGATGAGAGAGCGAGCGGCTGCGTGGTGCTGAGTTGCCAGCTGGGGTTAGACCAAAAGAGAGAGAAAATTCGTGCAGGTTAGGAGTGCAAGACAGCCAATGTCAGTCAGCTGGGAATGTGCTCAAACAGCCACCCACACACATGGATACCTGAGGCAACTAATCCCCACAAGGTGTCATAGCAACATTTCCTAATCCCCAAAAAAAGTTTTCAAGTTTGGAGATACTTTGGATGAAAACCCAAGTTTTCAAACATCTGTGAGAAAGGAAACATTTTTCCACAGTTTTTAATGGAAAATTGGTATTTGTGTATTTTTTGGTATTTCTGTATTTTTGTGCCTACATTTCTTAGCCTACAATCAATGAGAAAGAAAACCTCTGGAGGAGAGAGTAAAAGACTGCATCCCTCTAATCCACTGAATTTAAAAACTATCCTGATGTTTTTGAACACTGACATTGTAAAGCATACAGTGCTGGACAGTTTAGCAAGAGCATCCAACTTTTTCCATGGTCAGTTCAGCTGCTTCCAAAGCTCTCCTGTTGCCAAAATCTCTTCTCTTTTACCCATCAGAAAACGGCTCCAGTCTCATCCTCGACAGAGCTTACGAACCACGATCATGCCTAATCGATACAAAAAATCTTAGTAGTATCAAGAACTGAGTAGCAGTGCCGATGGAAATGTTTTCAGCAGGTTGACACTTCATCAAGCAATGCTATCGAGCAGTATCAGGGCCTCTGGAAAGATGCAGATTATCCATGCCCCAGTCTTCCTGCCTTCTCCCAAAGGCCTGCTCGTTGGGTGACCAAGGAACCCATTAGAAGCAAAAAGACCTCACAAAAGAAAAGGCTGAGGTTTTTTTATCTGAAATCAGCCATTTCAGTCCAATTCCATTCCGTAAAGAACTGAAAGGCTTTTTTGTTTTTCTTCCAAAGCCAAATGAAAACAATTTTTGAACTTCAACAGTTGTTGCAAAATGGAATTGTCATCTTGTGGACAGCACCACTGAGCATATGGTGTTACTGTCAAATAAATCTCATTTAATATCAAAATGAGTAACATTGCACTGATTGCATTCTTCAGTGTATTTTTAAATCACTCAAGCCCTATCTTTCCTCATCTAAATAGGCCTTTCAGAGAATCTAGGAGTTTTGCTGCAGAAATAAGCCCATTTTGCTATGCAATGTATTTTGCTATGTAAGCTATCCATTTTGCTATGACATTTGGTTTGCTTTGCAAGAACCACCACAACAGGAAAAAGTCTGTTTGCTTCTTCTTCTTGGGAGCATTGGAAGAAAGCTTGTTCATCAAACTTTAACAAGTGATAGTTCAGTTTTGCTGGTCCAAGCAATTTGGATAATCTGGAGAAATATTCTTAATTGTTTCCTAAGGGTCTTAATCATGTCAAAGCAACCCTGCATTGTTAGAGTGCATGTAGATATTTGCTAATGAAATATCCCTAGATATCCAACCAAAGTTGACCATCTGTGGCAATTTATGTCTTCACTTCTGCAAATTTCTTACCAATTTGAGATTCCTTGTAGGTCTCAAATCTAAGCGAAAAAATGTATTTTTACATATTTGAACTCACGTACTCAGGTGTCTGTGAGGTACAGACGTGTAACTGTGTCCATTACACCCAAAGGGAGCTGAGATTCATGGGTATGAAAACACACGTCCTCGAGTATTTTTGTGCAAAGACCCTTAATGTCAAACCATGTTTGAGGAGCTGGTCCTGAAAGTTACTCAGAAAATCTGGAGCAAAATAAGGAAGTGACCTGGGGTTTCTCAGCACCCAGCTCAGGTAAGGCAAATACCTGCATCAGCTGTACTTTCCTTATGAAGGTCCTAAGTATGTCCGGCTGTCAAGGAAGCTCTGGGGCTGAAGCACAACACCTGCCCCCTGCATTTCTTTATTTTGAGAGAGATAGGATAATTGTTCTGCAGTTTGTTTGCATTCAGTTTTATTTTGAAACTTTTTTGTTCTTTCTGAAATAGGAACTGCACGCATACAGATCAGGCTGAACAAGTCATTTCAGCTCCCTCTGTCTCAATTTCCCTTTCTGTACAGTGAGAATGAGGAAACTTTTATAAAAGTATTGAGTACCTATGGACAGAAAGAGCAGTTCCATCACATTTTAGCTGACACATCTCAGTACAGATTGCATGGGGGTTTTCTTCTGTGTCTGTGTTCCTCTCAAAAGTTACAGGACAATTAGTACTCACAAGCTAGCATCATGCTTTGAAGGGCTACATCTTTGGTATTAACAGGCATAGCTCCATCCATGAAGCTGGACCAATTAACCAGCAGAAGACCTATGGCTATAGCAAGGAGCAAAGGCAGGCACAGCACTTCCCAGGGTTTTATGCTGACTTGAGCTCCTTTTGTCTGACACTTGACAAGGGGCCCAAATTAAATAGGAGACCAGAGGGCAAAGGGCAAAAGAATGATACTAATTCACAAACAGCCTCATAAAACTATTCTTGTTGGCCCTTTAAAAAGTTTTAGCTGTCTGCCAAAGTAACTACACATGGATGAGGTCACCATGAGCAGTCAGCAAGTCTTGCTATGCAAGAGAAAGATCTGTTCACGTTTTGCTCAAATCAAGAGAGGGATAAGTACAGCAGAGGGGATCACAGTCTGGCTAGCTGGCCACCGTCCACCTTTTTCCTTATCGGGCAGTCACCAGAAGTGGACAAATTTGTGCTTCAGTCTTAACTTAATGGTGTCCATAGGTTAAAAAAATACATGTGATCCAGAGGTTGTTTCCATAAGACACTGATTCCCAATTCAGCAAAGCACTTCAGGATGTGAAAGTATCATTGGTTCCATTTGTCCTTACCCGCGGCTTCATACAGAAAGGACCTACTTTGCACCCAGGAAGAAAAGCCTTTTGTACTCCTGTGGGTCAGGGTGCTTTCAGGGTTTTCTTCACATAAACTGTCTCACGAAGTAAATAAAAAGGATTGCTGAAGAACATCACCTGCTTTTCTGTTTTCAGTGAGAAAAAAAAGTCACTTTTCTCCTCACAGCTTTTTGAATCTCATAAATACATCATTTGCATACCAGATTACTGTTCAGTTCCAGAACATATTTTATTCAAGTATATCTTAGACTTCCATTTTTGTCTTTTGTCAAAACTTCCCTGTCCCATATTTATCAAACAAAGCTTAACTAACAGCTCGTTTTCTGTTTGTTTGGTGTGGTGTGGGTTTTTGCCAACCACAAACATTTATTTATTTATTTGGTTTGGCAAATGGTAGGGCTTTTTTCTCACATAATTTTCTTCGCAGTTCTCTCTCACTCTTGCTAAATACATCGCCCCATTAAGCAACGAAGCCTGCTCCCTCTGTATACACCCACCCCCCTCCAAGGATCACTTCATTTATCACAAAGATTCAGCAGTGAAGCAGTTACAATTTTATTTTGTTGCCTTTATTGCAGGATTAATAAGGATAGTTTTATGAGGTTGTTTGTGAATTAGCATCTATCATTTTTCCCTTTGCCCTCTGATCTCTCTGTCTGAGACCCTTGGCAGAAGCAGAACAAAATGAGTGCAACTGAATTGTAAACCATGAGAAATGCTGTGCCTGATTTTTTTCTTTTTTTTGCTCAACAGCTGGAAAAAAGAGGGCAACTTCAGTGGTGGTGCTAAGCTTATTAATGCCAGGTGAGGATTTCAACCAGATGAGATAATTAGCGTACATATGCTCTGAAGCAAATAGAGAAAACCAGATTAACCAAGCTCTTCAGAAATGCTGGTCCAGTTAAACAGGGTTAATCTGAGCTTTGAATGCTCAAGTTTTGATGTTGGAAACCCACTTCATTGAGCAAGTGGCTCCAAGAGGGCCAGAACTGATGGAGTCGGGTCTAAGAAGTCCTTGCCAGTGCAAATTTTCTGAAGGCGACAAGGGCTCAGCTCATTAGCCTTTTTCTCAGTAAGAACATTAGCATGGTGTCTGCAGGTATTTTGTCTCTTTTAAACGTCCTGCCCACTCCAGTCTGGTTGAGTTGAACTGCCAGGTTCAAAAGTAATTGAGGGAAGGGACAAATATTCACTCATACACTCACACACACATGTGCATACACACACAGAGAGAACACGATTGCATCAACTCCATTTCCTTAAGAAGTAAGACTAAAACTGAAGTAAGTGTTTACACAAAACAGCAAAGGAAAGCAGCCAAGGCTTTGGAAGGCTTTCAGCCAGATTCTTGTCTTCTGTACACCAGTGTGGAGGGCATTGGAGCAGTACCAAGTTGCACCAATTTGGGGCATCTGGCCCTTATTCTTGACTAGTCCATTGTATATCCAGTCTTTGCAAAATGAAAATGTCAGGTTTTTGAGACCAGGATCAAAGATGTGTTGGAAAGAAAGTTTGCTAGGGAATTGAAAACCCACAAGGGATAGAGCATGAAGGCTAAATAATATTATTTTAAAGTAATGGCTACAACATTTTCAGGAAGCTTGCTTTCCCTGGATACATCCCATTTTAAGGCATCACTGTTCAGTCTCATAAAGAACGCTATTGCTGACAAAATAACCTCCAGTTCTTCTTGCCGTTTCAATTACTGCATTGATCAATTTGAAATGTCTGTTTGCTTGACACGACTGTGAGTGTAAATGATCTGAAATGCAATAAGGCATTACAAGATGATTTGAACCACTTTTTACATCTTTCTTCCTTTCTCCAGAAGGATGATGGTGAGCCAAAAAAGAAAATGAAACCTGATTTAGGGAAGCACCTACAACAGTTATGGCATGCATTGATTCAACGTCCTAAATAAAATTACTATGTTGTGTTTCATTTAACAACAAAACCAAAAAAAAAAAAAAAAGGAACCACCAAGTAAGTTCCGCTGTTTATTAGGCAGCCTTTGTTCCCATGTGATCTGTCTGCAAGACCTTTGCAAGCTGCTGAAATTCTGTAGATATAACTGTGTCTCTGTCCTGGAGCAAACCATTGTCAGACAGGAACCCGAGACATTGGTCAAAGTTACACTTATTTCTACATTTCACGTGCTTCCAGGCCACTAGAAGCTTCAGCTGAGGTCTTCATAAAGAAACAAAGAATGAGGCCTGAGGTGGATTAAGATTCATGCCCTCTATGGCACAAAAACTAGCTCCTTAGGAAAGAATATAATCTAAGATGACAAGGAAGTGTGTTTATAACATGTTCACTGTACACTGCAGAAGAAAAAGGTTAAAAAGCAAAAGACCTTTAGGTCAGTGGCTGCTGAAGGGTGTTGAGATGGGTACCCAGCTCTTTTTTTCTAAATAAATTGGCCATTGGCATTGACATTACCATACTATAATCTCATAGAGTAATTTGATTCACTACCCAAAAGCAGGGATGCCATGTGGAAAACAAGGCACATTTCCTCCAGTCAATGAAAAGAAGATATCTAAAATATAAAAACAAAGCCAGCTGTTTTGGCATGGTCTTTACCCTTGTCTAATGAACTGATTTGAACCATAGCTCCCAGAACCTGCCCACTGTAGGTGAGACTTTGAATAATAAATCAGGTATTATTATGTGTACAATTTCAGAGAGGCCAGACACCAGATTTAGCAGAAGTCAGTGATCTGCATACCGTGGAGATTGTCGAAGCAGGTGTTAATTGTTCTGCACAGGTCAAACATATCTCCTCTAATGCCAAACAAAACCATAATTCATAGGGCAAAGCATGACATGTGTGAAAATTATAAACCCCTTTTGCCTGAGTTTTTCATTGACCAACAACCTATAGGCTTTTATCAGCTTGTTCCTTGTTTCTTCATGGTCGTAAGAACAACAATAAAGAAATTAAGATCTTACCCACCTGGCCAGATTCTGATCCAAGAAATCATACTTCCATGTATGAGAATCTGTAACCAGTTGATCATTGGTTATATATAATAAAACACAAACTCATCTGATTCCTTGTCCCAAGCCCACATGAGATTCAAAGTACTTCATGTCAAGCCCTGCACCCTGTTGTTTCTGCTACTCACTAGATGTGTACTGGAATATGGCTGACCACGAAGTGTTGGGAATGTCACCTTCTGAGAAGCTATTTTGTACTCTACAAAATAGTTCTGATTCAGCCAAGCTTCAGGAAAACCTGTAAAATAGAGCTGACATCAGCTCAAAAATCCAGGATCCCTGCACCCTTAGACTTTTGGAGAAGTTCAGGCAAGGAGCCTAACTTGGCCACTCTCTTAGCTGCTTGATAACAGCAAATTCATGCTGAAGGTGCCTCCAAGAATCATAGAATCATTTAGGTTGGAAAAGACCTTTAAGATCACCAGGTCCAACTGAAACTTCATAATGTGGCTGACTGGCATCATTTGAAGTGTTCCTCCTCCTGCAAATGATGCCACCAGCCTGACGGAGCATGAAGCAGCCCTACTGCTGCTCAACTCTCTCTTCACTGCAGTTTCCTCATGAATCCAAATACACCTCTGGCATTTCCCACAAGGGCACCTTGTTATCCACAGAAATGAAAACGTATGTATGTAGGTAAGGGTGATACTGAGAAACTCCTTGTGCAGACTTTCTCCTGACTTTCAAAACATTTTCAAACCCTCTGTCACAGTTGCTAGAAGAAAATGAAGCTGTATGGTTAGGAAAATTGTCTGAAAAGATGCAATGGTTGGCTTCTTTCCTCAGATCCAGAATGTACTATGTGTTCCTTGGATAATGGACAACATGCGGGGTAGTTCCAGATAAGGTATCCAATAACTCTATTTTGTGTCCCCACTTTTCTTGCCCTTGTTCCAGAGAAAATTGGACAAGTGCCTGAGAAATAATTTTATTGTGAGGAGAGTTATTAGGAAAACGTACTCTGCTATTTTTCATTGACCTCTAAAATGAACTCCCTAATTAAGTGCAAATGGGAAACTGACTTGGAGCAGGTTGTCTCTAATCTTGGACAAGACAGACACAGTAAAGTTTATGAACTTGATAGACTGAACCTGCCAAAAGTCGATTTTGCATTTCTTCCATACACTGCACGTAGAATATCTATAACATGTTGCTGAAAATTATGAAAAAGGGGATTCCTTAGACATCTGTTTGCACTGAAAATAAAAAAAAAAAAAGAAAGAAAAAGGAAAAGCAGATGATATTCCAGATGATAAACATTTGTGCAGATTAATCTTTTATGCAGTAGCTTTTATCTTCTTCTTAAAGAATCTTTTCTTCTTACTGAGTTGCAACATAATTGTAAGAAATTGCACTCACATTAAAAAAAATTATATTCTTATGTGTGATGAAACTTATTTCTACTGAACTTACATATAGGGAAACTGTGTTAAGAGAGAAGAAGAAGAGACTAAAATTATTTTGGTAAGCTGCATTATGCAAATTTCAGTTCTTGTTGGAAGTCTTTTGGTGAAGTTATAGGAAAATAAGAGTATGTTACAAATGAGTGTCTATATGCATGCAGATAGAGCTACCAGAGATTTGCCACTTCAGAAATTATACATGACACTGGCTTACATGGATGTCCTAGGCCAAGAGGAAATGATATAAGAATAAAGAACGCATCATATGGGTTCATTCCTTCTACAGTCTGGACAATGACAGTCCAGTATCAGAGACCCGCTTGAAGTACAAGGTTGCAAGCTAGATTTGAGGATACCCTAAGAGGTAGGGTAGATAGCCCTACAGGGTGCCATGCCTCCATGAGGTCCTGTTGGGTGCCCTGCACGCATGGCAAGCACCACCACAGTGGCCAGATGCTGGAGCCCCTGCAGCTCAGTCTTGGTTGCTGTTCTGTTTGCCCTGCCTTGCTTCTTCTACTTTTTTTTTTTTTAATTGGCCGTAATCTTGTGCCTTACCTTCGTTTTATGGCCTTGATCTCAAGACTAGACCCACTCTTGCGATCTCCACAAATGCTCCTTCTGCTCATGTGCTTCACAAGGGAGAGGGCACTGCCAAGGCAGATCTGAAGTCAGGCCAGTGGACCGGAGAGGGTTTCTTTTACTACTGGACTGTAGGACATTAAGAGTAATGGAAAACAAGAGGACTCCAAATACAACTATGAAAGCTAAGATAATTGAAATACAGGCCATAGAATGAGTTTAGCTTCTGTCTGAAAATTTTCAGGGTTTTTTTTCCAACCCTCTGGCTACAGCTATGTGACTGTGTTTCTGTTATTTCCCACAGTGGCAAAAACCAGCAGTAGCTCTGCTGGTATCAGTGTGAACTTGATGGAAGATCAGACTCAGACCCAAGCAATTTATTCATCTGTTTTATCAAAAAATATGGAGTCATTACAATCTGAAACGTGTTTTGTACCTATTCACATACATTCAAATGCTGTTAAGTAATAGATATGAAGACTCTTCACCAACCCTCGTAACACATCTGCTGGAAAGATCACTTTTCATCAGAATGGAGCACTTTCTTTATGAGTGACTAAACTCCTTTGAAATCTTTTTATTTCCCGAGGATGTATTTTTCCCTAGAAAAAAAAAATTACTCTAGTCCCACAGGTATCTCATATTAAGAGCTTCTTTTGGCTCCTTGACTTTACCCTTCATTAGTGACTAGCATATTACTGTCTGGCTTCTTGGTCATAAAAACAAAGGGCCACTTTCCTCTTTTGAGCCTGCAAGCAGAGACAAGCTAGAAAGTAGAGTTACAAATGCATGAGGAAACTAATGCTTCTCTCATTACAACAGACTGTTGTGGTAAATGACTTGATTTACATCAACGCAAGTGAAATGAAAAAGATCTGCAGTATTGTAATATGAAGAAATGGGGAAAGAAATGTCAAGTGACATGAGAAAGGTCATTAAAGCAGATTCTGGGGTTAGAATTTGCTCACACTTCTGCACTGCAGTGCGTATAAATATTTGTTGCATCTGTCTTTGCACTCAAGTGTCAAGAAACATCCAAACATGAATACGTATTGTTTGTAGCATATTTAAGGACTGTGGGGATGATTTCAGAGTGTTCTGAATACAAGGGGAGCAGGACTTTTTCTCTAACACAGATTTACTACCTGCTGTTTGGCAAAAAAAGTAACTTTCCATTTTTAGCACTCTCTCTTGCAAAATGCTGAATGGCCTCAATTCTCCTGATGCCTAGAACCTTGTACCACATGGCCCTAACTGTGGTAATATGATGTACATAAACCAAATGGTACCTCACAAGTATACAGATGGTACTTCCACTGAAAGTCAATAGTGGCCACACACGTGCAGGCATGAGAAGATATTGCTATAGAAGCTGCATACAGAAACCGCATCTAAATTTTACTGTGCTACAAAACTGCTCCTTAAAACTACTTTCAATAACAAATGTCATCATTTAGTCTAGCAGATCAAAACATGACATGGAAGTCCATCTGTGCTATTCAAAGCCCTCATGCTGCCAAACATCTTAAATCTAATGTAATTTGTTTTACGTGTACTTATTAGCACCTAATTCTGGGTTACATCACTAAAACCTTTCTTAGAACATTGGCATTTTCCCAGTAAGTCTATTTTGGCTTGATTTGTCTTGACTTTGTCTTGACTTTGGCTCTATCATGATCTTTACCTCTGGATTTAATATAAAGGGGTTCCTGACATTTATAGAACAAACACCTGCTGAAATCCCTTGGGCATTTTGAGTCCAAGAAGAACAATAAAAAAGGCTTATCTTGAATGTAAGTTTTGGTAAACTGATTTCTTGTAATAGGCAGGAGTGCATCATGGTTCTGAATTGGGGTTGTTCCCTAGAGTGAGCCCTGAATGTCAGGTGTCATGAGAGCATGAGAACCTTACCTAATAAACAGAGATCCCTGTGACAGTCTCTCCACCGATTTTTTTTCACCTCATAAATATGTCACTTTAGCTCCATGCTATTTTTGAGACATTTTCCACCAACTCTGATGAAATGGAGCTATCCTGGAAGTACTTAAAGAGAGAGCTAGGCTTCCATTTATGCTTTTGCTGGAGAGAAGAAATATTAATAAAAAAATCAGGTTCCATTTTGGGCTCAGATATATTGGACTACCATGTTCCATCTTCATTTCATCCTGAAGAGGCTGACTCCATGGTCAAGTACTGCCATGTGGGGGAGGGAGTTCAATCAAAGTTTGTCTCTGGGCTTTCAGAGCTGCAAATGCTTTGGAGAAACAGTAATCAGTGGAACAGAAGAGACTGGAAATCTATTTCAGGCTCTGTTACAGATTTCCTGTGTTGCTCTATAGGCAATCTTTTAGGTCCAGACTTTCAAAAGTCACCAATTAGATATTTGGCAAATTGATTCTGGAAGAGTGTTGGTTTGTGTGACATCCAACTGCTAATGTTGCACATACTCAGTACACGGCTCTTACAGAATTCTGTAGCATGCCCTATAAATACTGGCTTTGAATATCAAATAAATATCTTTTTAATCTTTTTTTCTGTAAACGTGATCTTTCTTTCACATCATAATAAAGATGAAGTTGATATCGAATATGCAGACATTCTTCAGAGCAGGACAGAGATTACTGAAAGACTTCCAAACAGGAAGGGCTGATAAGTGTGGAACTGTTCAGTTTAGAGGAGGAGGCTAGTACAGGAAACACAAAGAAGAATTTTGAAAACTAATAGAAGGAATAAAGAATGCTGCTTTACACTTCAAAAGGGCCAATGGATCATGTTCTGGCAATTAGATGGACTACTGGGCTAAATGAACTTCTCCTTGAATCCCGCTGGGCAATTCCTACAGCAGACACGGAAATGTGATGTGTGATGCAGGCCAAACTGAGGTCCTGCAAATGTGTTCTCAGTCATTACTCATCTTAAGGGAGTGCAATGCACTCTTAAAGATTTGTAAAGTGCTTGAGATTCTCTTATACAGGGTGTGAAAAATCATAAGTGTGTGTGAGTGCATGTGTGTCTGCACATGCTTCCTTGAGAGGGTTTTAATTTATGGACAGAGACGTTTGCACACAAATAAACACAGCCATACATAGTTTCATGTCCTCTTGAATTAACCCATCTGGCCAGACCTCAGTGTCATGGGCTGGATTCATTCAGATAAGGAAAGAGGAAAAGAGAAGGATTAGCAAAGCAAAATTGAAAGTACAAGTGAACTCAGGGAAGCTGAAGGCATCTGGATGTAGTATATAGAAAATGTATTTTATATGTCAGTTTTTGTCCCAGTATCTGTCTACCTAGCACAACTCTTGACACAATTCTAGTCACAGCAGACCCTATGTGGGCTCTCGCTATATATGGGCTATATATATATATATATGGGCTCTATACCGTATGATGTGGAAGCTTGCACACCCTAACAAGTAGTCCCCATGGCAGCTATTTTCTATTCTCTTTGCCTCATTTTCAGTACGATCACCGCAACAGCAGTTATGCTCAAGATTATGTGGCATGTTGTGTTACAGCTTGATCATGTCGCGTTTCTGTCACACCTTGACATTGGCTTCAAATTCAGTGATCTTCTGTGTAAAATCAAAGGGATGAGTTATAAAATGAGGTCCTTCCTATGTAAGTAAATTATAACTAGAGGATATTGATTCAAAAAATGGGAATGTAAAGTTCTTTTAAATATTGCTAGCATTGGAGTTTAGCCCTATGATTAAAGAACACTTGACAAGGCTGTTTCTATGCTTAAAACAAGCAAGTGAGGTAATATTTCACCAGGGTTTATTTAGCATCATATTCAGTCTGATCAAGTTTAGTGAAGGAGATAAATACAGAGTCTAATTGTTCAAATATTAACCAGCTGGTACACAGGCAGCCTTTTCATTGCTGCTTAAATAGCAAAATTGTGACTCCTTTTACTCACAGGAGAACAGAGCAGCTCACAGAAACGTCATCACTGAAGACAGCTTACTAACTGTCTGCCAAGGGAATCCACCCTAACCCCTAGGAGTTTCCAGTGCCCATGTTGTTGTTATCAGCAAGCTGTAGAAAAGGATCAAAAGGAAGATGTGTGCCTAGAAATTGGAAAAGGACTTAAAACTCACTCAGCAGCTGCTGAAGACCAGACCTGCCATCAGAAGTTTGCAGATACAAAAGCTTCCTCACCCTATTTTTCACCCCAAATTTTTCTTTTATATGAAATAAATGCATAGATCCAAGCAATACAGAATTGAAAAGTGATGCTTGCACCTTACTCCGAAACTTGAAGAATTTCTTCTGTGTCCTTCCCCTTCCCTTTCTGCTAGATTTATCACGGTCTCTGGCTTCTGAGCATGGTGAAATTCAACTTTGTTGATCATGACTTTAATGCTGAAGTCTCCATCCCACTCAGCAGGGCTCCTGCTAGCTTCAGCAGCATGGTATCAGGGCTCCAGTGATCTCTTCTTAAAAAACATTTTTGATATGGGCTAATCTGTTATCCTCTGCTTTCCCCTCCTAGTGGCTATTACAGTAAAAGAAGTTAAGAGTAAGGACAATATTTTTAAGGGAAGCAGGGTATTTTTTGTTTCACTTTTTGGTACATAAAAACTTGGGAGTGTGGGAGTGTGACCTGCTTGATTTCCAAGTACTCAAACCATCTGCCAAGATCTGAGCAGGCTTTATCAGGAAGATGTCTCAGTTCTCTGCCTGTGCCTGACTAGCCCAAAGGGCTTTTCTCTAGCCCAGATCAAGATCTGCAATCACTTATAGAGCTATTCAGGAAATTGGATTTCTTTCCCTCTGAAAAAAATAGAGGCATTTTTTTAATTTCAATAAAATCATTCGCAACAAAGAACAGAAAATGAAGCCTATGAAAACCTACTGTTTCAATTACTGAAAACAAAACAAAACAAAACAAAAACTTCCCCAAAGCCATAAACATATCCCACTTACTAGTGACCTCAAGTAGTGTTCCTAAGATTTTGTTTGTTTGTTTTATAGTTCCTTTTTACTGAAATTATTCAACTAGTTTTTAATGAGCAGGGCCTTGGACCTTCTGTTGCTGAAGGCGACAGGAGATCTGGCACAGGACCAGTCCTCCAATGATCAAAATGAGGATTTCCCCAGATGATCTCTTGTGTAGGAATTCTCTATACAAAAGTTACAGAAGAGAACTGAAATAGAGCATAATGGAGAAAACATCCAGAAAACATTGAATAGCAGGCAGCAGGTTTTCTTAGCATAGGCATCTGTACATTAACAGTGATCCAGCTTAAACAAAGCTTGCAAGGACCCTCTCCTGTTACACACATCCTGGGCTTCAAACAGTGCAGATAAAGATGCGATACCTATTCCTTTCCACAGCACCCGGGACAAACAGTGCTGACCTTCCCCAGAGTTTTCATGCATCAATATTGACCTGTTCCTCTGAAACCACTAATCCTTGACTACTTCTGAATGAAATAGAATATTAAAAGAGATTTCCTCCTGAGCCCAGTAAAGAGCTTGAAATTCTTCCAGCTCTGCTAGCCTGCTAATCCTTAAATTATGTATGTTTTTTTAATCTGGTCTAAGTGGGTGTCTCTGCTTTTAGTCACTGACAGATGTGCCTTAATTTTGGTGACTGTTATCCCAGAATTTCTTCAGCTGTACAGTGAAGGGCAAGCTACCTCTCTAGGCTCATCATATGACCATCATAAAAAAAAAAGACAACTGACTTAGATTTTAAAAAAATGGGTGCTTAGGAACAGTTCTCAAGGCTAGGGTGTGCAAAAAGACCTTCCAAAGATTTAGACTTCAAATGGCAATAGTCCTCTGAGTCTTTTAGAAGATATTGGCCCTGAGCTTTATTTAGGCTCAAGCTTAATGATCTGCCTGTGGCTTGCAGGACCAATACTGGGAGCCGGCAGGCATTCAGTCCATTGGAAAATTGGGCCAGTTATCTAAATCCAGCCTTCAGAAACCTAATCTTAGCCAGAAGTTTGCACCATTTGTCAGCACACAACTCTTCCTTCTCCCCTCAGAGGTTTTCCAGATTGCACGTATCACATTTCATTGGGGACTCCTCTTATTTTTTGAGTAGCCTTATGCTATTTTTTTTGGTTGGTTGTTTTTGTTTTTGGCCAGCTCTGTCAAGAGATTTCATAAGGTAACTTCATTAAACTTAAGGAAGTTACCACACTGACAGTTTGCAGTGTGTTGTGAAAGGTGTAGTGACTTGGAAAGTCTGACTCGTTGTCAAAATGAAATGTGCTAGTGCTGTGTGTAAAAACCCACTGGTCCCTCAGGGAAAACAATGAAAATATTCAGCAAAGACACAAGCCTGCCTTTGTGTTGTGTGTTTTCTGTTTCTCCTCTTCTATCTTTTTGCTGTGGAGGCCCTCTGATAGAAAATTAAGGCTTTAGTTTTTTATTTCCTTGGTAAAGCAGGGTACAGAACTTGTCGCAATAACAAATCAGCCAAACATGGGAGTGTAACTGCTAAAAGCAGTTAAACTTCTCTCATTCACAGGGAATCTGAGGTGTCTAAAGGAGTTGTGTTGCACAGCAGCTGCCTTTTCAGAGTCCAGATGCTGGTCCATGCATTGACTCACACCAGAACTGTGATATGCTCCTAGCAATTCCCAGGATGTCTGGAACTAAAGAACATAGGTGCAATTTCCCCAAGAACCTAATATCCTGGTTTGGGCAGGGATAATTTTCTTCCTTGTAGCTGGCACAGTGCTGTGTTTTGGATTTAGTGTGGGAATAGTGTTGATAACACACTGATGTCTTAGTTGTTGCTGAGCAGTGCTTACACTAAGTCAAGGACTTTTCAAATTCCCATGCTCTGCCAGGTGCACAAGAAGCTGGGAGGGGGCACAGCCAGGATGGCTGACCCCAACTGGCCAAAGGGCTATTCCAGACCATATGACGTCATGCTCAGTATATAAACTGGGGGGAGTTGGCCAGGGGGACAGCGATCGCTGCTTGGGGATCTGATGGGCATCAGTCAGCAGGTGGTAAGCAGTTGCATCACTTGTTTTTCCTGAGTTTTGTTCCTTTTTTTGTTTGTTGTTCTTGATGGTTTCCTTTTCATGACCATTTGTTATCATCATCATCATTACTATCATTATTATTATTATATTATATTTTATTTCAATTATTAAACTGTTCTTGCTCAACCCACAAGTTTTCTTACTTTTGCCCTTCCCATTCTCTCCCCCATCCCACCGGGGACGGGGGAAGGGTGAGACAGTAGCTGTTTGGTACTTAGTTGCCGGCTGGGATTAAACCACAACACCTAGGTCTATGAAAATGCTCACTATCAGTGTACCTGTTGTAAGACATTTCTTACATCAGGTACTTAGCTTAAACTATAGGTGCTTATATTGGTTCCTACGCGTCATGAGCATGTTGCAATGGAATGAAAATCACCTTTTATAAGCCAGTGAAACTGCCAAGGAAGAAAGGCAGTGGAAACATCTTGCCTACCCTGTGTTCATCAACACTACTGTGGAACAGGAGTAGTTGCTGGTGTACTGTCTGCCCTTCCATGCTCCTGACGCCAAGATGAAAACCATTTTTCCTTAAGGGCTTGCTTTTTCCTGTAGGTGATTCCCTGAATCTGAACAACACACAGGGCCTTGCGTAAGACTGAACTCCACCTGAGTGTGCCTGAAAGGTATAAACCACACCAAGCTCCTGGAGTTCCCAAAGGATGTGGTTACTCCCTCTTCCAGTTGCATGGTAAATTCCCCTGTATGAGATCCATGGTGTTGACCTTTGTAGTAAGTGCTGTAGGAGGGACCACACATAGTTCTTCAGAGAACCATGCCCACCCTTACTAGTACATTAAGACTTTAAGAAAAAGCTGAGAGCCCCCCTGCCCAAAAAAAGGAGACAGTGCTGCATAAGCAGCAACTTGTATCTCTCTCTCCCAATCACACACATTGCTATTGTGTAAGAAGATGGTAGATCCATTCCTTCAAGGAGCAGGAAAATCCTGACCTCACTGAAGCTGATGATAAAGCATTAATTTTTTAATAAAACTGTGGTCTCTGTTCTCCTTCTACTTAAGTGTATGAGGTACATTGGAATGCCATACTGCACTTTGAGGGGACAAAAGCCTTCCCCACTGCAGTAGCTGATCAGGTTGGACTTTGATGAACAGGGGTTTGCTCACTTGACTTTTCTTTCTGAAAAGCTTCCATTCTTTTTCCCTAATCCATATAAGACAGTACCTCATTTGTTTATGTCCAGTCTCAGTTGCTCTCATGGCAGCTCTCTGGTGCTGGGGATGGTGCTGATTGCACCCTGAGTGAAATATCAGTCCTTGCATTTTAGCTCACGTATGCCTCTGATGGATGATCCACCATTAAACAAGGAGTCCATGCTGACTCTTGAAAGAAAAAATAACAGTTAAAAATTCAAGATCAGCCGTGTCTGGCAACGCTTTCACTGCTATGCCATTAATGGACAAATAGCAGCACAAAATCTTCAGCGATAAGGCAGTGTATTTTATGAAGCAGGAAGCATAAATTACACAAACAGAACAGGGGATCTTTAAAAGGCAGTATTGTGAAAGTCATTTGCTGCATTCAAAACACCTTCTGCTTAGAATTTTTCCTCATGTCTTCAATTTGTACTCATTGTTCTTAACGAATAGAAAGAAACAATACCAACGGAGTTGTGTCAGATGCAGTTAAAACCAGTAGGAGGTCAAAGTCAAATAAGCCTGTTTGTTAGAAATGAATTTGTTCTTTTTTTTACTTTTTTGATAAAGCAAGAAGCTAATGCTGTATCCATTGGGGAGCAGACTTTGTAGTTTTCTTTCTGTTGCGCCCCCGCTGCAACTCTGACATTAAATACAGCAGGTGCACAGGCCTGCATAGTTTCCTTCCTTCACTCCAAAGGAAACCATAAAGGAAATGCATCGCTGGTTGCTGGGGTGCCCTGCGAGCAAACCGAGAGGGAAAAAGGTCAATAAGTAGCCAACAGGGACGCTAACTCAAGGGGCCGTATCCAGCAGAGTGACCAGGCCTAGGCCCAGGCCCAGGCCAATGCCCAAGCTCAGGCCCTGGATCCAGGCCCAGGCCCAGGCGTAGGCCCTGCAGGTGTAGCAGGCCCTGGGCCATGGGGGTGCAGCAGGCCCTGCAGCCATGCCAAGGCCCCGGGGGAGCTGGCAGCCGCAGGGGGGATGACAGAGCTGTCTGTCAGTTGCTGCTAATCCACTAGAGGCCATTGTGACACAGAGTAAAGTGTGCCCGGCAGAGCATTTCACTCTAGCGCTCCTCAGCCGCCCCCTTCATTCAGTCCAAAACGATGGGTTAAGGAGTTTATTTAGTAGATATTCAAGGGGCAGTGGAGTAGAAAAGTGATTCCTCTGGAAGTTGCAAAATTTCCCATGTATTATGGAGGAAATTCTGTTAGGCAGAAGCATTGATTTGCTCATGTAGTTCGCGTTTCAGCAATAACAGCGTGTATCTTACGGTGGCGTTTTGTACAGGATGTGCAGTACTGTGCAATTATTTGAAATCTAGAAAAACATCCTAACGATTTCTTTTCCTATTTACCGTATCTTAGAAAAGCAGTTGCCTAAGGATTGTTGGGGAAATACTGTGATGGCAGTTAGAAGAGAATTAGTTTGCACTCTCTTACTCATGCGTGAAAATTGGAGTAGAAAAGGGTGATTTTCAAAAGAGAAATATGTTGCCACTGGGGTAGATGATGAGATATCAGAAAGCTTAAATTTGCTAGTGATGCAAAGAGAATCCCAGCCACTGGGGAAGGGGAGAAAAGGAATCAAATTAGGACAATAACAGCTGTCAGGAGGATAAGACAGTAGTGAGAAAAGGAGAAAGAGAGATATTCAAGGGAGAAGGTTCCTGGCCACACAAAACTGTACATCTTAAGGCAAACAAGGGATCATCTCTGGCAGCTGCTAGGCCTGCCATCAGAAGAAAGACCTATGGCATTTTAGTTGTCATGTCCATTTATCCGCGCAGCTACCTGCAGATACAACAATAGCATTTGATGAAATGCTGTAAGGCAGCCAACCAAGTATAAAAAGAAGCATCTTCCATTGAAGAGAAACCCTGCCAAATTGGCTGATTAGTATCAGTGAGCTAATTCTTCATCTCTTTTCTGTTATCTACTACACACTATACAACACACACACACAAACTTTTAAAAAGTTAAATATATATATTTATATGAAGACATTATTTCAGAAATCAGTATAGCAACATTTTACATCTGCATGAAAAAAAGCACTAGAAGGTCTGAGATGATGCAGTGTCATCGTGACAAAGAGATTGTTTCTTGTGGTAGCAATATCATATTCTTGTTTGGGGACTTAAGGAGCGGTAAACCTAATGAACCTTTCTCTGATCTTCCTGAGACTGGCTAAATCAAGAACAATTCCACTGAAGTCAACGGACATGACAATCACGTAAATTGTTGTACATGGGTGCAGGATCAGGCTCCCGGCCTCAGGGGAAACGTGAACATTGCCTCTCTTACCTCTTTTACCTGAAGCACCTGGAAACACATTCACATGTGGGAAATACTTCTCTGGAAAACAGGATAGCTTCTTCAATGTCTGAAGGGACTGATCCCACCTGTTTTTAAGGCTGTGCAATGGCTGCTGATTGTGTGAGGGTGTTGGGGAACTTGGTCAGAGAGTGGCTGTCAGCATCAAGTCTAAAATTAAGGAAAGCAGGAAACACTGATTTATTACCCAAAAAGCAAATCTTTTATTTATGAAACAGAAAGTTTGCACCCACGTGTTTTCAGACAAGAATATTCCAAGGAGTATGTGAGAGGCAGAGAGCAAAAAAGGAATGCTTGCTAGATAGGCAGGATCTTTTAAATAGAAAACCAAGATTTTAGTGAATAAAGCATCGAACCTGCACTGTAGGCCCTGTGTTTTTAAAGATATAGAATACTACTATAATATGAATCCAGCCATATAATTCTGTGTTCAGAAAATGTGAAATAATAATAACAATGTAACCTCATCCCCTGTATTTCCTCATTTCCTTAGGGCCACAGTTTCAAAAGGTCTTAAAAAACATAGCAACAATACATTCCAACACTTCCCTCTGATTATGGGAAAGCACCCTGCCCTCCAAGCCTAGGTAAGTGTTGACGTGCTCAGTACCTCCAACCTTTTCCTCTATGACCAGTTAGAGGAATGGGTCACATGTGTGTGTGATAGGGGTCAGGTCTATATTTCAGCTTTTGGGCCCAGTCCAGCAAGCATTTAAAATTAGGCTTGGAGTTTGATATCTGAAGAAGTTTCATGGTTTTTCACTGAAATATTGTGTGGTACTTAGCACTGCTACCAATAAGGTTTGGGCGAATTGAGCTCCCTCTGGAAACTTGAATATTAATCTGCATATATGAGAGAACGCATTTCCTTCTAGACTAAAAGGCACCCCCACCACGTTGCGCTTTTAAATGACCTGTGAGGCCCTCATCCTGTGATAACACCACCCTGCCTTCCCCAGGCAGATTCCTCTATCTACACAGCAGCCTCGGACTCTTTCTGGGGTTATGCATGACCTCAGGGATCTATCAGCATGGAGCTTGCTGGAAGATGGATGGCTCAGAGAGAAGTGAGGGAAGAGTCAGACTTGGTTGGAAATGTTTAGCAACTTCTCTTGGGAAAGCTAGAAAAAGCCTGAATAACTGACAGGAACAGGAGCAGGCATGGACAGACCTCTAATGCAAACTCTGACTAAATTTGAAGAGTCCTGTGGACCTCAGTAAACCACAAAGAAAACACTGTCTTTTAGTAATGATCATGACCGTCTCTACTTGTGCTAAACATTTCATTCAAGACTCTTGGATAAATTTATAGGTATTTACTTTTTTTCTGTGAGTGAGTAAACTGAGGCATTAGGAAGCATTTGGCCGCTGATTTGTGCAGATAACAGCTGCAGTTCTGGACCTATAACCTAGCGATCCCGGTCACTAGATAACTTCTTCACAGTGCTTGCAGAGCAAAAAAAAAATCACCTTTCTTTAAGCAATATAAACTAAACCATGGTTGTTGGTTTGGCTTTATTTGAAGATATTTGGATCTGTTTTTCTCTTGTCTTCAAATCTTCTAGGGGAAAAATGAACCCTACTCCAGTGTTACCATACTCTAAGTCATCTCTGGAAACTAATTTAATTGTATCCATTTCTTGATTTTAGAATAAGGGGATGCAAAATTGGTTTGAACTGTTGTTACATCAACTAATTTTGGTTCAGGTAAACCCTCTGAGGTATTCGGCTGTGTTTATGATTTTGTAATAAATACTCAAAATACTACTATCAAAACAACCTCTCCCCAGTTAGGACAAAGCCACACCATCACCACAACATTTTGGTGACTTCAGCAGCACATGTTATGACAGAAATGCTTCAGCCTTGAGAATAGCTACTTCCCTATTTTTTTTAATTGTCTCTTTGTGCCAAGAATATTTGCCTTTCTTCTTCTTTTATACACACGAAACAGAGTTCTCCATTACATTGGGCTTCAAATCTGCATTTTCCAGTGCCTGGAAAAGACTTCTCCTCAGCCCACGCTGTAGCTCTCTGGAGTAAAGCTTTGTGTATGCAGTGAGGAGTGCATCACACTTCAGCCATAACTGGAATGTGCACAGCTTTGTGAAGTTTCTCAGAATGACTCAAAGAGTGGAAGCAAATAAAAAACCACAGAGATATTTGTATCTTAAATGTGCTTCGAGTAACTGCATTATTACCACAGCACCTCCTAGGCTTCCCGTTTTTGCAGATTGCACATTGTCACCACTTCCTAAATAGCTGTGTTTATTTATTGAAACTCAAGGGTTTTATTTAACAGCCCACATAAAAAACACTTCTCCTTATCCAAGTCATTTAGGCAAACATCTCCAAATTTGGGTGCCTATAGCAACCCACCTGAATCCTTATTTAGACATGTGTGCAAGTAACTTCATTTTTAAGGGAGACAGCTAAAACTTTTGTGAAAACGATAATTCTAATTTCTTTGGTTGCCTGGCTTTGAAATTAGGACCCCACTCACCAGCACAGTCAAAATGCCAGGGGCTGTAATCAGAACACTCGTATAATTATAAGTTAAGCATAAGCTTGAGCGAAAAGCTGGATTTGAGGTTTTGTTCCCTACAACTGATACACATGGAATTGAGGTGAGATTGCTGTAGGAATGAAAGTTATGTGGTCATGTCTCACCAGAGGGGGGGGTTCAGGCCATAATTCCTATTAACCTCTTCTAAGATCCCAGCACTGGCACTTAGATTTGGCAATGTTAATGTGAACATCATCATGTGCTCAGTCATTAAACCCCAGAGCCAGTGAAGGGAAGTCTTTTGGGAGAAACTAGGAGCTAGTTGGATACTTGCTGTGAGAAATACCAGAGATCTCTTCCCTTACAAAAAGAGAATGTGTCGAAATTATTTTTTGTCTGTGACAGACCACACACTTGCTCCCATCATCTTGAACGCAGTGTAACTGGGGTTGGAGGCTGCAAGGCAGACACGCAGCGGGCTGGGCCCAATGGAGCCATGGCAGCAGCTGAAACTTGGCCTCGGGTGGCTGATGGCTGCCGTGTCAGAGAACCACAGCACTCCTGGTAGGAGCAATGAACAGCAACGAGTTGGGAAAGTGTCAACTTTTGGATTTTAATTTTGCAGGTTTAAGCCCCTGCCAAGTCTTTAGTGCCAGCCAAAACCACAGAATTTCAAAATGTGCCTTAACAGCAAACCGAAAAATCAATATGCCTTCCTCATTTTCCTGGAGCATCACAGAAATCCCATTTAGTCAATAGCTGTCTTTCTGTCAGTCTCAGTGGGCATTGTATAAAATCCTGATGGGCAAAAATAAACAGAGGGAAAACAAGGAATCTACTCGCACCCAGAGGGCACCTTTCTGGTAGGGGCCCCTCTGTGAAGGAAGCAAATGGGTTTCATGCCGTGTAAATAGATAAAGCATGTAAGACATCAGTGGCAATGCGTATTAAGCACAGACTTACTTAAGGTCATTTCTGCATAGTAGATCAAGTAAGGAAATGCTGAAGTGTAAACCTTTGTTAGTTTACAAGTGGGGACAAAAGCAGGTAAAAGCGGAGGAAATTAGGAGAGATCGGATTGACAGCACTGAAGAAATCTTGATTGGTAACCTTGCTTAGATGGCCAAGATCCTAAGAGCACTTACATAATAAAACTGTTCAAGGAAACATTTGCAGATTGAAGGGAAATTATAAGAGAGTAAATTATTTACACAATTTTATTCAGCTATCTATAATTGTGGTTTATAATGAAAATAGGAGGCCAGATTTGATATCTAAATGAGTGCAGCTCCATAGATCTGGTTTGCAACTTACAAATAATTTCTCTGAAGATAAATGACAATGTATAAAATTATTCATTGTCTGCATGTATTAACGTTAATTCACATATATACACTTTCTTGCACTTTTCACACATACAATGACGGAAGTTTTGCAGACAAAACCAAAAATACGGTCTCTCGAGTCAGACTGTTTCTACCACTGTGTTACTGAAATTTCTAATCATCATCTCATGACAATAGTTTCAAGGGATTTATGAAAAAGTAGCAAAGAATACACTTTTCTGTAATTTACTATTTCCTGTAATTCATCATACCATTTTTTCCCCAAATCGCTTTGACTTTTTTTTCAGGAGTATCATATATCACAGTCCTACTGCTAGTGACCCTTTTTTGACTGATACTCTCCTGCCTTTGTGCGTTGTTTATTAATTGCTGTTTCATTGCAAAGACAACTATAAAACTGCAAGGCAACGCAAGAGACAACTTGATAGGTAGGATAGTTGGCTAGAAGACTACCACCGTGGGGCTTGCTTTGGTTTACCAAAAAAAAAAAAAAGGTTTAGTTACTTTAAAAACTTTATGTATTGCTGACCTAGTAAGTGAAATTGTGTAGTCTGGGCTGTACAGAAAGTCAGACTAGATGGTCTACTGATCCAGTCTGGTTTTATGATACTTGAATCTACTTCAAATCTGTTGAAACCACTGATAAATGTTAAGCATAGCCACACCAAATACGTTTGGAATGGATTCACCTTTGAGAACCCTAACTAAGGATGTTCAAGCAAAGCAAAAATTAATGGTGGCAATGCCAAAAAGGAAATACCAAGTAACTTGTAACATAAAGACTTGCTAAGGTCAGAGCCTGCATTAACTGCTTCACCTACGAAGCTCATGAGAAGTGCCACAAGCTCTCACTTTTTGAGTCGTTTACCTACTAAGCTAGAAGGTGGGAAATAATGAGATATTTGTGGGGTTCTTTTGCTACACATAAGTAAAAAAACAAACCACAATTTTTTGAGGACAGGAATTATTGTCTACAGAGAACAATCCAAAACATGTTAAAGGCAGTGTTCCAGAGTTGTTTGGGTGCCCACCCATGGGTTTTGATGTGCAGTGTTAGTACATTTACAACACTGAGCCACTTGCACAAAAGGATGTGGAAATAGAGATTAAGATGCAATGCTTATGACGTGTCTTTTAAAAATCAACACTTTCATAATGTATCTATGTGCACTTGGAATCATCTTTCAAGATTCCCAGCAATTATTTGAGGAATGGCTGCACTCTCAGTAATCTTCCTATTGTGGCAGAAGATGATCAAATAATTAAGGAGATAGCTGGGAGCTGGAAATTTTGCATTCAGTTCCCAGCACTGACAGAGTCTTCCTGTATGACCCTGGCTAAGTCACGCAATCTTTTTATCGCTCAGTTCCTCATCTGTGCTTTGGGTATGTGAAAAAATGAAGCCTTTTTATTTGTTTGTTTATCTCTCTGAAAAGCTTCTCTAGTGTCACACCTGCTGAGTACATCCTGAGCGTCAATGTCCCTTTCTGAATCGCACAGTAAAAGTCAGTCTGAGTAACCAGACCTCACCCACAAAGGTTTTTAGCAACTTGCGTGCACTGACAAGGAACTGATGTAGTCCTGAGCTCCCGTTCAATGAGCTTCTGTTCCCCTGGTAGGTAGTAGCAACCTGACGAAAGTTTTACCAGTTATATTCCTGGTTTTATAAAAAGAAAATTACTCTTAATTAGAGCAGTTCTAGGAAACGGGAAGTGTTGTCAGGCATGTAGTAATTACACAGCTGGTCAGAGATCAACGTAGGGGACCAGCAGTGCAGTGCACAGTATTTTGCTGGGTGAGAAAGCACAGTTGCAGAAATTACAGCAGAAGCCCTCACCCAGCTTTACAGCTCCTGACAAGCGTATTTACAAAGCATATTGGAGCTATGCCACAGGGAGTCTTCTCTTTGCCCATGTTAAAATGTAGAGAATAAAACCAACAGCTGGAGGAGGGATGCAAACCTTCCTTGGAGTCACACCTTGCCACCAATCCTTTTGAGGAACAAATGGAACAGAAACAAAACTAGATAAGGCCTCAACTGAAGGCGCTGCCTGAGGATACTAGCACAACTTCTGAGGAAGGGAGACTTTTCTCCTTTATTGTCACACTTTTCCTTTTACCAGTCGTCTTAATGCCTCAGAGATAGTAGACACATTGACCATCACTTCAGACTTGATGAGAAGCATGAAACAGGCATCAAAAGCAAACCACTGCATTTCAAGTGCTATTCAAGCCCTTATTTAAAAAGGCAAGGCCTGATTTTTTTTTCTCTCTTTTTCATGTCCTCATGCATCCAGGTTTCTCTGGTTTAAAACTGGCTCTTCTCCAGGATTATGTGACCATTGTACAGTGAACATTTTTTCTTCCCTTTTTTGTTTAATTTGTGGAATTAATCTTGCCTGAAGGGAAATCACAGTTTCCTCACAATTACTTTGTGTTTTGTTCATTCTTTGAACTGACTGGGAAGGTCCAAACTTTGTCCTGCTGTTCTGAGCTGTGTTCAGCCATGGAAGTCACGTGGAGGAAGTGAGGGGCTGATCCTGCAAGGCAAAGAGACTGGGAGTCGAGGGCATATTGGAGATTTTTTTTCCTTCATTAACATGGCTTCCCACAGTTATAGGGTGACTATTTATATTGCATTAATCTAGTTGCTTAGTCTTTATGCTTCCAACACATGTCAGAAGACCAGTGATATCTACCTTAAATGCTTAAATGAGTCTAACATCTGATTCTATATTTATTTTCAACATATGCTAAAAATATTTTGTAAAAAAATTAGCCTACAATTACAAAATTGTCCTTATGTCTTTGTTATCTTACCTCTTTGTTAGCATTAATCGTCAATAACTTCCATTGTGTAAATGACTGAATTTCAAAAGGACTCATTTCACATGCACCTGGAACTTCTCTTTTAGGATTGTCCCCTGTGTGCACAGAGATGCCCACACCAGTTTTGTCCTCCTCTTGCTTTTAAGTTTTCCTATCTATAAAGGAGTTTTAGCCACCTCTTGGTGCAGTGGACTATGTCTGCAGCACATCTTTGAATCCAAGTATCTCCGTTCTCTGTCCAGCCAAAACCCTATGAGAGTCTCTAGCACAGATGAGCTCCTGGGAATAATATTTTGCGATCAGAAGGGCATGCCGTACCTAGGGAGCCGGATCTGACTCATTGCACTGGAAGACAGACAGTTGTCTGCACCCCTAAATGGCTTGTGAAGGCCTTGAAGAGGCATCTTGCTAAGTTGTAAAGGGCAACTGATATTCTGTCAGCATGTGAGAACTTCAATATAAAAATACCAGACTTCTTATATTCTTTTTCCATGTCCTTGGAACTTCAAGGGGTAAACACATTCATTTCCTTTCATTTTGCATCCATCTGATTGCTTTTAAACATAGTTAGGATCAAATCTTTCCAACACTGATACCTATGGCAAAACTCCCTCTGACTTCCATGAGACAGGGATTTGGCCCGTAAGAATTAGCATCTGGGGAGGATGCATTGAAATAAATGGTGATTGTCAAAGCACATTGGAATTTAGAGCACATTTGTTGCAAAGATAGAAGCTCACTGGGGTATCTGATTGTCAGAGTCAATTTTATTCTCCTTACTGCACATATGCACATATTTGAACCTTGTCATGCTGCAAAGGGAAATACCTCATTAGATTTCACTAGGGTTTCTTCAGAGTTGTTTATACGCTACAGTCAATAAAGATATTTTTTGTTTAATAAATGAAATACTGGAATGGCTTGTTGTATCAGGAAATCGAAGGAAGTGCATTTATCCCTGGTAAAGATGAAGTTCTACTTTATAGGGTGCAGAAAGCCTGCAATGTATATTATTTTTCAAATAGTCGAAAGATTTATAGTGGTAAATGGATTCTTTTTCAGTCTCTTGATCATATTGTCTGCAACAAAGCAAATGTTACAAATAAAAACAAAAGTAAACCAAGAGCATTTCTACGTTCTGTATTTTCAATTATGATTTTAACAGAAATGAATCACTTGTCCTTTTTTCATTTGGAAACAGTTTTACTTCCCTTTTCCCCACTGGACATATAATTTTGATTTATAAACACAGCAATCTGGAGCAAAGGGAAGTTTTAAGAAAAGTACATATTATTTTTTTACATTTTCAGATCGATTTTATCTTTCTGCTTTAGAGATGAAAAACGTGGTTGCAGATGACATATTTTGCCCATTTTGTATTCACAGAGGCCTAAGGTTTCATCTTACACCCAAGGCCTCATTTTATAAACACGGTGAAGAGTTCTTCCAGTTAAAAAGTGCTTTTAACTGGGATAAACCTGTCCCCCAGTGCTAAGACTTATAAATCTTCTCCACAGTGCTATTTACAATCCAGCTACTGCATGCTTACTTTATTGACTATGAATGAATAAATCAGTTTTCCACATCACCCCATTCTCTTCGCTGATGTTTTGATTTGGTGTCTATCCAAAAGTCTCTGATCATAGACACATGATTATAAAACCATCTCTCGCACTGAAAACTATTTAAGAAACAAGCAATGGAATTAACTTCTTTTAGATATTGTTTTACACTGCACATTTGAACTTGGGGATATACATTTTTCACAGGGCTCAGTTCTGCTGGGCAGAACACTCTGATAAGACTGCAGAAGCCAAGAAATTAAATGAGGGGGGTTTTCATCATTCACTACTTGGCTTGAGTTTCCACAACACAGAATCTATGTCTTTAGCTCAACTGGGGCTCTTTGAGTGGATGCAGGTGTCTCTATCCTTTAAAGATTTTTAAATCCTTTAAAAGAGTTTCATAGGTTTGTTTTGATGAAATTGGGATTTTTTTTGTATTGCACCACTCAGGTGGAATTTTGCAAAACTACAAGAGGGAAAAGGATTGACCATCAAAGCTTTACTCTAGGTGGGTTTTTTTCCATTCCCTAAGTATCCAGGAAATCCAGAAAAGTATTTTCATTCACAACTTATGCTTGAATTTTGAAAACACCCTGTAAAAGGCTGTGAGAGATCCCTAGAACTACTGGGAAACATTTTATATACTAGGATCTGAGACTGGCTTGTGTCTCAGCAATAGCATCTGTTGTTCTTTTCTCTCCATTACTTCAGGGAGAAGAAAGAGCCTGACATGAGCATTTCTAGATCCGGATTTGCTCCTTTCCTCTGAATCCTGGGTGGAATGCAAAACTCGAGGGAGCCTGCAGAGCTCAGGAAGCATCTAGTGATGGAAATAGCACGAGGACCAGCCTTGCAAGGCACTTGATCTCACAGGAAAAGACCCCCTGAGAGCTGAGCATGATGGAATTCAAACCCCATGTGAAGCCTTTGCTCAGTTTCAAAGCCAAAATCTGAATCTTATCCTACAGCTCATCCCAAGGTGAAAGGCCACTGCAGTGCGACACCTGACAATTCCCCACATAGGACAGGTATAACACAGTTTGCAAATTGAGCCTTATATAAAATCAGAAGAGGACCAGTGTCCTTTTTCATTTTAGAGAACAGTAGATAGCTGAAGGGAATGTGGGATATGCAGAGACCAGCAGATGAGCTGTCTTGGAAGATCTTGTTTTCATTATTCTTGATCTTGCAAAGATTTATGGTATCAGTATTGCCTGTTCCAAACAACATGTCTTTTTGTTTATACTCAGCTAAGGCCTGTGCACCTAAAAAGGTTGCATTACATTTCCTGAAACCAAAGTCCTGTATTTTATTATCTTGGATAGAGAAGTACCATGCTTGCCCACATTGTTCTTCAGATGATCCTCAATCTTATTCCAAAGGAATCATACTTTGTCATGCACTGACAGATATGCCTGGCAATTCTAGCTTAATTATATTAAGTCCTTCGTAACATCCTCGGAAAAGAAATCAGTTTCTGTAACAGTCACTGAAAGTCCAGGTAATATTTCAGTGCTTGTGGCTTGTTCAGGTCTCAGTGGTAGCAGCTGAAGTGTCAAGGAATTGGATTGAATTCACCATTTTAATTTCTAAGAAAGAGCCATTGGAAGGTAACACAGGATTGACTCAAGCTGGTGCCACTGGTGATTTTGTGCTCTCTGTCATTTCCCTTCTTTTCCTTTGGTGGAATAAAACATGGGACAGCCATTCTGTTGGGATATTGTGCTGATCAGCCCCTCAGTGGCACCCTTGTTAAGGGTTATATCTTCCTTCTGTGGTTTGACTGCTACCCATCTAACTCTAACCCTTTTCCTGAATTGCCTCAGTTAGGAGCACAGTTGCGCTACGGTGTCACTGTGTAATTTGGTGGTGGTTTAGTCAAAAGAGAAGTGGGGACAATTTCACTCACTTACTTAAGATCTCAGTTGTCCTCTTTGTCTCTCCACTGGCGTTATAGGAGAGTGACAAGGCACTTAGAGAAGCAGCATAAATCAGATGAATCTGGGCCTCTGTTTTGCATTCAGTATTTTCCTACAACAGCCATCAACAAACAGCAAGGCACCATTAATATAACTAAGAAAAACTAAAAGCCAAGCCGGAGAAAGTCCACGATTGTCTGTTGTAGAGAAAAATTAGAAGATTCAAATTTCGAGGCAGATTTTCTCTCTGGGACTATTTCAGATGGGGAAAATGACTCTGGAACAAGAGAATAGAACATTAAAATCCCAAAGAGCAGTAACAGACAAGACATTAGCTTAAACACCTCCTAAAAATAAAGAATGAGACTTTGTCCTGAAAAACACTGACACCAGCATGTGACCTATCACAGAGACTGGGAGAGACAGTGCAGAAAGATAGTGAGGATATGAAAAGAACCATGATATCGCAAGTAAAACAACAGTTACAAGGAAAGCTGAAGACAAATGGTAAGGGAGCAACAGCAACAGATGTTTTCCCTTAAGGTCATAAATGAAAACAGAAATCCTGATGCACAGGAGCTTCTCCAGAGAAATACATCTATATCAGAGCACAAAACACTAGTGAAACAAAACCAGAGCACAAAACACAAGGAATAAAATCCAAACAGTCTCCTTTTTGCAAAGAGAATTAGGGCAAATTCCCAGGTAGCTGGTGATGGGCTGTTGTTACAGGGGAAATGATCACATCTCTTCCCACCAAGACATGCTGGGTTCTGGTGAGGTCTTCATGACTTGCTGTCCAAGGGCAAGGTAACTGGCACACGGTTTGGCCTGAGGTGGTTGTCGTGCTATGCTGTGCACAGAAATAGGAAGCAGAGGGAGGGGAAGGACAGCAGCACTGAGACCAGAGATGACTAAAATTTGAGATCCCTGCAATTTTCATTTTCATTGTGAAGTTTCTTGTCAAGTGCAACACAATTCCCTCTTAATGGGGCAACGATCTTTAGACAAGGAGAGCCAAATAGCATCCTCTTTGAAATCAGCTACCTTTAGTTCTCTAATCAATCAGAGAAAAGCTAAAGCATTCTCCAGTCCTCCATTGCTAGAGCAGGCTAGCTCTTCCCTTCCCTGTCTCCCTCTGCCCACAACTGCTGCTAGCCCATCCTCTCCAAGGAGCGTGGTCTGCTGGGGTATTGCTGGACCCTTGTGCGCTGCATCTTGGGCCACAAGGTGCCCCTGGGAAGTCATAACAAGTTGTATATGAAGTGCCAGGGCAAAGCCTGCGCTCAGGTGAACGCTGATATGTTATCCTGTCCGAGCAGGTGAGCGCACCACTGGCAGCTGGGGGGGAGTGCATCCACGACCCTGACTTTCCACATGGATCTCTGCTCTTTATTTTTCCCCTAAAACATCCGCATTTGATCTCTGCTCAGGAAAAATGCAGAGAAAAGTGCTTTCTCAGACCAACTCCCTTTCAAGACTGACATTATCAGTTTGGAATATTCGCAGGGCTATTGGGTGTCCGGAAGAGGGAATGGCTGGGATCTGAGTGTACTGTTCAAGCCGAATCCAAACATATCCCCAGTTTTAGCACAGCCTATCAGGAAAGGTAATTTAGCACCTGGGGAAGATAGAGTTTGGAGCCTGCACTTGGCACGCCAGCCAGCCACCTCTGAATGGACCTTCCAGATGAGATATTCTGTCACAAAAAAAGTTCATGGAGGTGTTAAGTGCAAAAGCATTCCTGAACCAATAGCAAATAAAAAAAAAAAATCCCACTTTTGCCAGGAAAGAATATTTTTCTGTGTGTTTTTCAAAATGTTGTTTGCATAAATAGCTGGGAAAGAAGGAAAACAGGAAAAAAAAAGTACCACTGTGATTTTCACAGTTCTGATAAGCATGGTGCATATGCAGAAGAGCTCTGGAAACCATCTGGTTCTGTATGCCAGCACATAGGGTCCTGCTTTGGTTCTACATGCATTTTTTAACAGGAGTCCTAAATTACTTGGATAACTTAAATGTTTTCTTCCTATTGAAGGGGGGGGGGGGGGGGGGGGGAAAAAA
>NW_009258284.1:1308795-1328460 GCF_000687185.1 Egretta garzetta
GGGGGAGGAGGAAAAAAAAAAAGGAAGATAGAAAAGCTGAATGCTCGCAGTTTGAATCAACAGGAGAGCTGACCATGAGCAGATTTCTGAAACATTATAGCACTGTTATTGTGGGTTTCCAATTGCAGAACCAGGAATAAAAATGACACATGGTATAATCAGAGAAGAAGTAAAGGACTGGAAAAGAAATAATGCCAGTCAACATTGGTTTATGAACAATCAGTCTCCTTGGACAGATCTGATTTCATCCTCTGGTGAGATTATAAACTTGCTTGATAAAAGTCACTGCATAAATGTAGCAGACGTTTTAAGGCTTTTGACTACCACTACACGACATTCAGACTTTCAAAAATGACACAATATAATACAGCATGTGATATACTGAATGGTGTAAAGAGCCAACGGAGCACCAGGGCCCAAAAAGCAGTCATCATCACATGGGCATGGGAGGCTAGGTGCTCTGAACCCCTCTTTCAATTAGTCAGAAGAAATGGCTGACCGCAGAAACCGTTGTGTTTCAGGAAAAAGAACTAGCCAGATGTGTATACAGCAAACAATATCCCTTGCCCAGCCCCAAACTCCTTAGCCTACAAAGTCAACTCAGCTCTCATTCGGATATTTCCAAATTAACTATTTTGGGGAGACATTGAAGAGACACTGAGATTCAGTTTCTCAGATTAAAAAAGGAAAAGACCTGCTAGTTTGGGGAATAAGCGTTAAAGAACACAAATTGGTTTGGGTTTGACTCTTAGAGCTGTTCTTCCTTAAATCTGAACTTCCTGAATTCAAATACCAATAGCATTTGAAAACCATTCTGCAAAAATATGTCTCCCTCGCCATTATAATACCATGGTACTGATGCTCCCCAGTTTTCCTCTAATGTTTCACCATAAGCAGACTTCTCAGTTTAACATAATTCTTCCACGAAACACCTTGAAGTAGATCTTTGTTTAACAGTTTTGCATCATCTGTGAATCGTGAGCTTCTTTCATTATTTTTATTGTTAACTACAATGCAAACAAATTGCAAATGGTTTGGGGGGGAGGAGAGCAAGAGGCACCTTGTGTTTTTATTTTAAGAGGTCCCTCCCATAGGAGAAGGTAAACCACATCACCATTGTGAAAGTTGATGAAATAATATGAGTATAAACTAAAGTGAAAGAGAGCTGAGTATTTCCACCAGACATGGAGTAGCAAACCAAAGGCAGCAATTTCAAAAATATAAACAATTTTTCCCAAGAAAGTGATTTATTTTTCTGAAATTATTTTTATTCATCATTTCTGTAGCAGAAATACTGGTGTTGTAATCTGTGGTGTTAGTGTAACATATATGAAATTTAATTCATTAGTTAATAGACCTCCTTGGTGTCGTGCATTTCAGGGCATCTTTAACCAGAATTTGTTATTTCCAGGTAATCTGTGGAAAGAAGGCAAAAATAATTACAGATAACTGAAAAAGTACTTGTATAAATCTTGCTTTGTAGCTTATGCTTTATGTAAATGTTTAGGAGGAGGACAAAACAAGCCCTGGTTGTTATGCAATGTGGCACAGCATTTATTCAAATCCCGGGACGTGGGAGATTTTGCTTGATCACTGGGAGCGTGGAAGGCCGGTGGCCACCTGGTTGGCCAAGCATTGAGCACCAGTCCAAGATGCTAACAGGGTGATTCTCCACTTGACTGAGACGAGGGCCTGGGGGTACAATACTAGGGTGATTTTTAAATTCATGTTTGCATTCCTGAGCAGAAAGGCGGGCACTGAAATTAATACTGCTGTTATGTATCCAAAAGCATCTGCTTCCCTTAAGCATCTGAATGACATACCACCATTTTTCATCAACCTTGCAGTCTCTACCACTGAGCATTAAACTAAGACCCTTTTTTCCAAAAAATGTCTCCTTCTCTGTCCTACTTTACAACATAGACAGTCTCAGGTGCTGTGCTGTGCCCCCTCAGACAACACCTTAAAGAAGAATTGAGCAAACCCTAACCCCCCTGGTTCACCAGCACAACCTCACATCCCCCTGCCAATGCCTGTGGCCCAACCATGGCACCTTGTCATTAGCTACCATTCAATATTAGAGCCAAATCTTCCTCTGTGTAACTGCTGCCAGAGATTTAAAATGTTTCTGCTTTCCCTCTCACATCCCTATGAGCTAACCGCATACCCTTGCTACTGCTGTTCTGTAACTGTCTTAAAAAAAAAAACAAAATAGAAAAAAAAAAGCATCAGAAATCCCCTAACTAATTTTATCAGCTAGAGAGCTGGCAAGCAGAAGTGTATGCATTGTAGAACCGAAACAGGTGTGGTTTGAGCATTTTCCACATTTGGTCTTGGCAAAAATACGAACAGAGGGTATTAATTCCTCCTCACTGATAATGGGAGCTTGGAATCCGTTATCTGAAATAAAAATTCCTCACATACTCAAATGGGCAAGAAAAACTGATAATGATGGGCTTTTTTTCTTTCTTTCTTCCTTTCTTTCTTTCTTTTTTTTTGTTTTTTTAGTAGGAATCTTTTCTAAATGCACCACTTTGTGTGTGAATTGTATTGAAGGATTTGTTTGTTTAGTGTGCTTTCCATGTGGAAACATCCCTGCCCCTTTCTTAAACGATGAGCTGGATCCCATGGCTCTATTTCAAGCAAATGCCCCACTGACAGGTTTGCATCTCGATGCGTATGTGTGTGCCTCTGTGCTTGCGCACCTGCCCATAATAAGTACGATGTGACCAGGTTTGGTGCACTTGCACCGTAAGAATAACCTATTGTTGCCAGCATCTCTTCACAAATGTAAGAAACCTTATATAAACCATCTTCTGGAGTCCGAGATGACTGAAAACGCTTGGTAGGTAAACCAGGCAACATGATGTCACATTGCCTGGTTGCTGGGATGGGTCATTTTCTCTGCCATCTTTTCTGATGCCGCATAGTGTTGAGCACTGCCCACAGTGGAGGCTTTGGTGCCTCTAACTTTGGGAGGGACACAGACAAAGTGAATGAAGGGCTCTTAAGTGGCTGATTCTGCCTTTCTCTTACTCTCCACTCCCTCAAGCCTTCCATAATCATCTTAGCCCTGGGGAGACACAAAATTCCCGTCAAGAAAATTGAAGCTACCCTGTGTCTGCAGTACCTATGCTACCTGTGGATGGTACAGATGATATGCTCTATAGTGTGATGATGGTATCCCACATGTTTCTGCTCAGAGAAATACACAAGTTACTCCTTTTATCAAACTCCTCAAGACTCATTGCTCTCCACAATGCAGTGAGTAATTTGGCCAGCCAATAAAGGATTGATAACGCTCACAAGCATGCCTGTAGCAGTGCAGTATAAGTGACAGTCACTGGAAAACACATAGCCAACTCTCAGAGCAGGGATTAGGCTTTCCCTTTACCTGTCCTAGCCCTTTGGCCCCTAGATCAGCCTTGAACTCCCACACTCTCACTCTTTCAACAAACCTTTGACATCTTTGTTGAGGTTGCTCTGGGGGTCTATATAAGGCACAGGTTTGTGTTTTATCCAGGGGAAGAAAACACTCAGTTGGAGATCCCCTAGTCTGTTTGGGTGCTCTACACACCAGCCCCTTGGCTACAAGAGCAGGACACTTGTTTTGACTGTGGTTTAGAAGAAGAAAAGATGGACCATTTCTCTTACGAAAGACAAGGTTTGCTGCTGGATTTCAGACATTGACTCCCAAATGGGCAAATGGCCTCTGTGCCATGCCAAGTGAGAGATCA
Organism: Egretta garzetta; assembly: GCF_000687185.1. Taxonomy (NCBI): domain Eukaryota; kingdom Metazoa; phylum Chordata; class Aves; order Pelecaniformes; family Ardeidae; genus Egretta; species Egretta garzetta. The sequence continues at coordinate 1,312,533 of NW_009258284.1, forward strand.
TGGTTTCTCCTATAAGGTCTGTGATCGGTGTGTGGCCTTTCACCAAAGCTGGGGCTTTAGGGCTCACAGAAACCAGTCATAGCAGCAGGATGTTCATAGATTTACAGATACTTACAAAACATGGTTCTTCAGACCTAAACTATGTTTTGGTGGTTTCTTCCTGTTACATTTTTCTGTAAGGAGAAATAGTACAACTGCAGTAAATTATCTTTGGAGTTTGGGTTTTATGGAGGGGGGGGGGTTTCCTACTTCACCAGTTATTCTTTGGTAAATAGGACTGCATAGTTTAAATAGTCAAACTGAAGTTTATACTCAATATGATGTTTATCCCAACCTGAAGTCTGAACATTTGAGACACGGATTTTTTATCCCAATATGTATTATGACTCTAAGTGCTGTATAAATGTTACAATTCCATCGTATTTGAGATCAAACTGCTCAGCTCATTTCTGGAGTTCCTGAAGTCCTCCCGTTACAGCTCTCATTTTCAGCAATACCATTCATTGTTACCTGTGTTTGAGGGCTGGACTCAGTTCCTTTTAGGTCTTCAACATCTTAACATCTTCTGCAAAGTTTGGTTAATTTAATGCTCTTCAGTTTTGCCTTCAGATTTGCATTGATTTCAATGCACTTGCTTTGGTTAGATTTTCCGGTGGCATTCTTCTCACAGGGGGAATTCACCTCTGTCATTACTACAAAGCCCATCAATCACTTACTTACACCCAAACTCGGCTTCTTGGTAGGAAAAGCCAACGGTAAACAAGAGGGATCCTCAATGAAAAGCTAGACCACGTTTCTTTCTGCATGTACAGGCTTCAGGAACCTTTTTCATTCGTTGGCCAAACAGAATACACTGGAAAGCCCGTAATCCATAGATGGCCAAAGGATAGGGGCTTATTCAAAGGCAGCACTCAGGAAGGGTGGGGTAATGCCAAAGGCCTAACGTAGTGCTTTACAGCTATGAAATCCCAGCAGTTTTTGCCAGCTGTAGCAGGACTCCACTGTGTGGGCGCCAAGCCGCAGGGCCACACACAGGCTCCGTGGCTCAGCACCCACACAGCCAACGTTTTTCTTAAAAAAGTGAAGAAAAAAAAATGCTGAATCAGACTCTCAGAGCCTAACCAAAAAACATGCACATAAACTATAATTTTTATTATAAAAACTCTAGTTGGGAACATAGATATTGTAGAAAAGCTGGAGAAGAGGGGAAATATTCCTAGTGTTAAAAGCAAGCTAGAGTTCATGGCGTTTGACCACAATAGTTTTCTTGGCTGCTATGGTTCTATGACTGATTTAAGAGGGTTTAAGGTTAATAAACCATGGTTGCATGTTATTATCTGTGCAGTTCTTGCACTCTCACTAGCAATGCCATTTATTCATAGATTTATGATGATCACCATAGTAGTATAGAGGTTATGTGTTCTTTAGGAACATTTGCTGGTGGAGGGAAAAAATGAGCAAGGGGGAGAGAGAGAGACTTGATCTTCTAATCTGTAGTGCTACATCCAGGCCATAAAAAGCACTGGTCCATAACCTGGCCCTGTACCTAGAATACACAAAAAAACCCACCCGAAACTGCTCCCTACCCAACCAGCATGACCATAAGAAATATATTCGAATGCGTCAAAAAGCATTGCTGATCTCAACATGATTGACTTATGAGTGGGTCATGAAAAGTGCAGGTAACTAGAAGAAGAAATAGCAAAATTAAAATTATGTCCCTTGACAAAAGAGGCGGCCTTTGCCTTTAATAGGTTCCACAAATTATTTTTTTTTTAAGAGAAAAAAAATAGGGGTGGGGTTTTTTTTCTTTTTCTTTTAGTATTTCATTGCTTCGAGACTTTAAAACCATACTATAAAAGCTGAAGGATATTAATCTGTCATAAAAAGCTTAACACACGGTGATATAAAGGACAGGAAAATGATCTACAACAGTGTTAAACCACAGAATAATTATTAATTATTAAAGCCTGAGCTCCAAAATATTCTAAAGGAGTTTTCCTGCTTTCTGTTAGGTCAGGAAAAGAAAAAGTAAGAAAGAAAGAAAAGCCTATAGTCCGTTTCCAGTCTCTCATGCTTTCTGAGCTGAACTCTGCATACAAATCTATATTTGTAAGACACCCTCATCTACCAGTTAATCAAAGCCCTGGAAATTCAAGGAAACCTGTGTTTATGGAAATCTGGCATTTCTGTAAAGTTTTGAATGAGAGCTAAATAGAGCAGTTCATCTCATTGAAACTAATGGCTTCTGCCAAGTGGTTTTGCAGTGCTGGGTCTTCTGGCACAGTCAGCATTTAGGAATTCATTTATGAGCTGGGTTAGCTGGAGACTCTGGAATTCAAATTTATGTCTAAGACTTAGTGGTTTATTCCTGATAGGTCTCTGTAAAGAAATTGTAATCAATTTACCAAACTCGGACTTTGTAATATGCAGAATAGAAAGCTGGCCTTTTTTTCATGATTTAGGGCTTGGGATTTTTTTTTTTTCCCCTTTCCCCGGTGGACAATTGCAAACTGTACACATGTACATTGTGTAACTGAAGGGGGCTTTTTAATCACCCATTCATACTTGCTTTTGAAACAGCTTTGTCCTTGTGCTCTTGACTTGACTTCCTATGGGCCTGATCCTGCTCCCGCTGAAAGTGCTAACATTTTCTTTTGGGGGGAACAGAATCTTACTTCAGATGAAGTCACAGTTGCACATAAAAAGCAGAGAAAAGTGTGGCTTGTCACATGAGTTGATTTTATTTCAATCACTATTTGCATGAACACGCAGTCAGGCTTTATTAAGCACTTGTTTGATTTGCTTAAAAAATATGTCTCCAGGAGCTGGCCAGCATATTTGAATATTGGCTTTTTTTCTGAGTCATAAAAACCTAGACATTTTTAGCAAGCAATGAACAAGAATTGCTCTACCCTTTCAATGCAACTATAAATTTGCTCCTTTTTTCCCCTTTTAGAACTCCTTTGAAGAAGTCATTGAATAAATTAACAACTTGGAAAGCTGCCTGCCGTTTTTGTTGGCTTTGGGTTTCAGGGAGTTGCTTGGTAAACAAAAGTCAATGGATTCAAACAGTAACAAAGTAATTTAAATGATTAATCAAGTGTTAAAACTAGCTTAACCTCTCCTGTTTTACAAACTCTATATCACCCTCACTAAACTAATAGAGGAATAAGACACCCGTCTGGAAATCTCATCTGAAATATTAGATTGAGAATCAAAAATTCAGCCAAGCAGTGTGGTTTGTAGGGATATCCTGGCGGATAATAAATTGCATTAATCTTACTTAAATTTTCCATCTAAATCATGTCTTGAGACCATATTGCACTGAGGGGAATGTGCCTCGCTTTGAATGCATTGTGCTACTGAAAAGGTTATTAAAAGGGGAAAAAAACAGATAATGACTTTTCTTGTTTTTCTTCTGACTACTTTTTCCAATATTGAGGAACCTATGCTAAATATTCTGGCACCTAATGAAGAAAGTCTGCTTTCTCCTGCCAGTGCTTATGTTTTCTAATATAAGATAAGAAACTCACATACTCAGAACACTTGAGGCAAAAAAAATTATTTTTTTTTCTGGCCAGAAATTATATGTGTGGACAAAAATAACCCCAGAGTTTTCCCAGCATCGTCAGAGCTAAGTATTTTCCTCATCTTGCTCATTCAGAAGAATTTCACTTTTCCAGCTACGCCGAGTATGAAAACAATATCAGAAAAGCTCCCCTGGGTTTTTCATCAACTTGCAAATCTGAAAGAATTCCAAAGGTTATGAGGTTCTGCCCATCTTTTCTGCTTCTGTCCACCATTTACCACACCAGCATCATTTCCTAAGCCTTAAATGAAATAAAAGATGTTACCATGAAGGGAAGAGTTGCTTAGAAGCACAATCCCTTGGAAATTGGGAGCGGTAGCACTGTCAGCCGCGCTGGTGGATGGGAAGCAGAGCTCCGCAGGCAGGAGCATCGCTCCACCTGGTGGGTTTGTCCTCAGAGCTGATGGAGGGGACCACACTGATGTCCCGAGTGTGGTGCTCCAGCTCCACACAAGCAAGCAGCAAGAGCTGATGCCAGCATGGCAGCAAGGAGACCGAGCCGGCTGGTATTCAAGCAAGGCTGCTTGCACTGGGCTTTGGTGTTCACCTAAGGTCCTTACTCAGCTAAAGGATGAGTAAGTACAAACTGAGGAGGGAACTGCTGCCAGTTGGCTCCAGAAAAGCCGTAGATGTGTCATCAGTGTGGGACATAGTCGTGGTCGTGTTTCTGTCTGGGGATGCGCAAGGGGAAGGAGAGGTGACGGAAGCAATAAGTCTACAGAAATCAGCAGGCTGGGGCCTGACATGCTGGTTAGAAGAGGCGGCAGCGTGGCTGTTGCCAGAGCTATCTACAGAAAGATGTTATTATCACCAAACACATCAGCAACCACATCATTCAGGGCTGAGAGGAGGATTATTTCCAGAGAGTGTTACACAATATTATGCAATGTCATGCTGATGAACAATTTTGTTCTCTTCCTATGAAAATTTGGCCTTGGAATCCCTGAAAAGTTCTCAGCAGCTTCTGTCAGTATTTCATCCCCAGTCCCAAGTCTTAGAGCACTGTGGGAACAGGCGTGCACCAGGCTGGTCTGAAATGAGAGAGAGAAATTGTCTCTCCGATGCCTCAGGACCCACCTGCTGCACATCTGACATGTAGGGTCAAACAGGGGCTGGGGGGAGATGGGAACGTGTTTCGGCTCTCCCTGCCCATGCCCATGCCCATGCCCATCTCCTCCCAGCTGCGGTCCTGCAGCCCTGGGCTAACCAGCTGTGCAAGAACAGGGCAGGGTTAGTTCCCCCTGAAAACACAACTGCTGCCGTATGTCCCACAGCAGTATCTGAGGAGCTTGCCTGCTGTCCCAAATGCTGTCAAGTCTGCAAACGTTGTGGTCGTCACAGCAAGGGACGTTGCTGACTTTTCAAAGCCCCACAAGAAGGCCTGTCCCAAAATATGTTTCTCAATCTTTCAAAGCCCCACAAGAAGGCCTGTCCCAAAATATGTTTCTCACTCTTTCTGCAGCATCAAAAGCCCAAGTATGTCAGATCTATTTTCCATGCAAATTGTTTTTGCACAGCTAGGAAAATACTGAACCAGCAAATTCTTCTTGGGAAACAAATTCCCATTAAAATCAATGAGGCAAGCTTCCCACTTGTTTTTATGGCATTTTGTTATATATTAAATAGCTTTATGAAAAGAAAATATTTCAGTTGTATTCAGAAGCATCAACACTTTAATATGTGGCTGCTAAATCACAGATCAAGCATAAAAATGAGTCATCTGAGCTCGAAGTTTGTACATTTCCTTACGCAATTGTCGCAATCATCTACAAACTGACTTTTTAAACTCTGGTAAATCAAAATTAAAGTTATGCTTCAGAGGTAGCACTTTCAAGGCACCTGAAGAGTCTTAATTCTTCCCTGAAGTGCAGACACACAGAAGGGGAAGAGAAGGGGGGGACAATTTAAAAAAGAATGAGGCTTTTAAAAATCAATTCATTCTCATTTAAGGCCATAAACTCTGAAATAGCAGTCTGACTTGATTTCAGGAAAGGATTAGCGATGCCTGGGTGGTTTTGCCCGTCTTTTTTTTTCCCTTAACGTATTTGGATTTGTTGTGAGCGCAGCCTTAACTGGGGTTTATGGTGCTTGAGTCAGGGTACCTATATGACCATGTCGAGCTCTTTATCCTTTGAATATGGATACGTGTTCTCAGTCTCGGCTTGATTTTGATGTAAGGTTTTGTTCTTTTTCCTGTCTGGGAAGGTATCATAGATTATGCTTGAAAGGTTGAGCCAATTCTGAACTTTTACAAAACTGGACCCCATAGCCAAGGCACCTCCAAGCTTGCATCCTGTGCTTGGGATTCTCTTTTCTTTGACAGGAAAAAAGGAATGCTTTCCATGCCTGAATCTCCCGTGTGTTGAGTTTAGGGGTGTGGTACTGATGTGCAGGCAAAATCATCACCCAGCACCAGGGAGTTCCTCCTCCTTTCGGGCTGGCAGTTTTGTGAATGGCGCTCCCAGCCCCTGGGAGTGACGTGTGGATCAGGATGTGTACTGGGAGCCCAGCTCCCACATCTCCCATAGCACAGGGCTGCTCTCGCGTCTAGTGGCGTGGATAACAAAGCTCCCATTGATCTTCAGCCCACAGGATCAGCTTCGTGCAGGCCTAAATTGCTCATCTGTTTTTAATGCCAAGAGCAATTTGTTTTCTTTACAGACAGCGTGGTTGCAAAACCATGTTGTTTAAGATTAAACTCCTTTCATCTGGACATCATGGCAGCAACAACAACAACAAAGAAAAAAATGCTTTTGAAAATAATGAAAAAAATCAAGTAAATTTTTTTTTTTGTATAAAAGAAAGTAATTACATCCAGGCATCCAGGCTGACCACAAATGCCAAGTTTGTGCTTGATGCACTTCTAACTGGTTGAAATATTATTTCTAAATAAACAGAGTTTAAAATGGAAATTCTGACGAAGCTTTGACTATATTGCTATTGCTATCATGTTAAATCATTGTTACTGTCCTAGTGGTATCAGTGCATAGCTACAATTGCTTGTGGAATGATGAAAGCTCAAATGCAAAAAATTCAGGTTTTCGTATAAACTTCAGAGTAGTCGGCTAGAGGAGAGTTACACCCACCCAACTTTTTAGCATGAAGTCATACTGGATTTGTTACAATAAACAAGTTATTAAATGCAGCTTCTCTCCTAAATCGTTTACATGCTGCATAGTTATTCAAGGAACTCTGGTTTATTTTCAGTACCCACACCTTATCTAGGGTGTTCGTCACAACAGTAATAGCTGGTGCAGTGATTTAAAAGAGTGTTATCCACGCTGACTTTTATTTCTTGTTTTGCTGGAATTTTTTATTGGAATCTTTCAACAGGGATTTTTTGGTGTGTCAGCTATTGCAAATAGGCTTCAGCGAGGTATAAATGGTTAGATTTGGTTTAGAACAATTTATTTGGGTATTAGCACATTTGGAAACCACAGATTTAACTCAGTGAAAGCGTGATTATGGTAATAAAACTGGACCATGCAGAGTTGGACTCTCCTAACTGAAAAGATTTTTTCTTTCTCACATGGACTCACAGATTTTTATTAACAAAATTAAATTCAGAGTCTTCTCATGTACTGTCACTGTGCAGCACATGGTGTCCTCTAGCTCCTGCATATCATGTTCATGCAAGCAATAAGGAGGAATGCCTTCTAGTTTCTGCTGAGAAACCATTTAACTGGGTCTAGCCATTGAGAAGCACCGCACAAAGGGGAAGAAAAGCAATGTTTCTGCCCCAAAGGGCTCCCAGTGATGCCTGCTGGCAGCTGAGACCCCCACCACCCTGGGCAAGAGAGTGGGGATCCACATCTGGCACACAAACCCAGCACTCCTCCAGAGGCAGCAATGCTGCACCACCTTCACCATCATCTGCTGGCACCTCTACTGTGAAATAAAGATTTTTTTGCACATGCATGCAAAAAAAATTATGTTATGTACCCAAAGATCTGCACAGGCTATGGATTTTAAAACTGCCTGTAGGTTTAGGCACTTCTTCACCATTACCAGCCAAATCACACTGCCTACCCAGCTCCTTACTGGCACCTTTTAAAATCCATCAGGACTGGGCGGTGCCTACCAGCATGGTGGTTCTGGGAAGAGCCAAAAGAGAAGAAACAAATCAGCCTCAGAGTAAATACATGCTGTAATCCGTCTTGCTCTGAGGGCCTAGCGGCAGCGAGCGTGTGTATGCCAGCTACCCAGCTCTGCACAGCCGTGAGCTAAGGTGCTTCTTGTGCAAACTCACCATTTGAAGTGGAACGCTGACAGGGGGTTATTTATGGAAACCTGTGTCTGAGGAATATGTGTATATACATAGTGCAGCACACAGGATGACACAGGCACCGCTGCCAGTGTGCAAGGTCATCCAGCAGGCTTCTTGCAACGCTGGTCTTTTTGTCTTGGAGGAACAGCGGTTTGCATGATACTTGGCAATAGCTTGAAAGCTCACTTTCTCATCTCATCGCTGGTGAAAATGACTGCGGTGTCCAGGTGTTACAGCTGGACAGTTTGTCTTGCTCTGTACATTGCTACTTCCTTCCTGAGATAATAACGAAACCACATCAGCCTACTGTGATGACCACTAGGAGGAATTTTTCTTCCCCTTCTCTGTCAGCCAGTTCTTATTTCATGCCAGTTCTGCCTCTGTGTATTTACCACGTTACATCCCTCCTCTCCTTTAAAATAAATGGTCTGTGGGAGGGTGAGAGAAGGGGTCCGGTGCCTGGTTGCCCCCTCCGCGTATGAATTACAAGCCAAGACAGAGCATGGACAGACAATACTCCTTGACTGTCCTCATCTCTGGAGACAGACTGACAGATAGGTTTGGAAAAGAGAAGGAAGAAAAGCTGGAGAAACTAAAACTAGCCCTAGCCCTTCATAATCCAGTACTTCCACTTGGAAATCCGCACTTGTGGCCATGCAGTACCAGTCACAGCTCAGCAGGCAACAGCCCCTGGGGACTCCAAATTCAACTCATCCCTCAGCCAGGAGCACCCATGCGGCTGGGAGGCTTCCCTGCCGCAGGTTGTGCTCAGGAAAGGACTGGCCTAGCTGGGCTGCCTAAAGTGTCACAGCTGCAATGGCAGGTGGAGAACGTCGGTCCCCACCTCTGTTTTTCCACAAAACATTGAGCACAGCCACAAACTCAAAGTATAAAGCTCCTGGGGTATGGCTCCTTGGTGCAGGCTCCAGGGTAGACTGGGCTCCTTAGACCCCTTGCACACCATAATCTAGTTTTAGCAAGCTGTCTGTCAGTCCATGGATGGCTTGCCTAAAACCTCTGAACTGTCAGGCTTGCTGAGCTGGATGCCTTAAAAAAGTGCTTATTCCACAGGTGTTGGCACCTGCAGTTTTCTCAGAAGTTCTTTCTTCTTAGTTTTTTCCCCTAACTGAATGTTTTCTTGCTTCATCAATTCAGTGTTTTAGCATTCATTCTTCTAATTTTATTAGAGAAGAAGGTGGTGCTCTGAACAACACAGCGATAGAAAGCAAAAACCTCAAAAAGATGGGAGGAAAAAAAGCTGAATTTCCAATAGCTCAATTTCAGCTTATTTTAGTGAACTAATCCAAAAGTTGGGTTTCCCTTTATGTCTGAAAAAAAGGGCCTGAGTTCTCATTAGCACAGCGCTATTCATGAGATCTCTGGTTCTTACTGTGTTTGCTGGAGCCTAAATATGAAGTGCAGAGAGGTGCCAAGCTGAGTGAAAACACGCTTTTCTGAGCAATTAGGGCTAGGTTTGGTACAGACCTAACTTTGGCCGGAGGGTTGCTATGTTGCAAAGCAGTTGTCCCTTGTCCCACAGCAATGACAACCTGAATTGAATTCTTCTTCTCCAAACCTCCCATCTTTTGGGTAACCCAGACTCAGTTTTAATCCTGGCTGAGACACTACTGGGCTGAACTAAAACCTAGACTTGAAACACTTCTGAACTCAGAGGCAGTCTAAATGCAAATCTGGACCCAGCTTTATAATTAGGACATGTCTGTGGCGCCCAGCATCATGTAATTAATAATACCTAGGGGAGGGGGTTTCACCCCTAGGTCCACCAGCACTTTGTAAGAACGGATGTACTGTTTCTCCCATTCTACAAATGAGGAAACCGAGGCACAAAATTACTTGTTTCAAGCCATTTATCTTATAGTCTGTAGCCCAACAAGTCTTTTTTGGTGGGTCACACTCAGCCCACATAGGAGTCCTGTGCAGGCAATAAAGCTGCAGCTCTTTATTTGAATTAGCACTGCAATGGCAGCCTGATTTACGGACTCTTCTGCTGCTAGGGTCAAAAATTAAGTCACTTTTCAGCCGTGGGGGCAGACCTGCCAACTGTAATTAAAAGCTTTCCTTTGAAATATGTGTCAGACTTTACACATGGTGAAAAGTGCTTCTCACAATATGAGCTTTCAGGCTGCTGCACTGAACAACACACATGCGGCTAACCACTTCTCTGTTGGGTCCCAACAGCATCTGTTCCTTTGCCAACATTTTACTGGCATTCCACCGAAATCAGTGTAGCGTGCAGTTCTGCCAGGTAAGGCCAGAAGCAATTAAGAGGTTAATAGACTCAATCCGACTTCAAACGGCGACACAAACCTCAGAGGTGAACCGAACAGACTGCTATCAAATGAGGAAAACAGATAGACTTTGTGATGATTTGACTAATTGCAGGAGAGGCTGCAGGTGATGCTCTTCCCACCCCTTCTCCAAGACGTTTGCTGGCTGGCTGGGCGTCATCGATCGCAGCTTGCACGAGAGTCTTAAAACCCCTAAATCAAGGAAGCGATCAAAGGTAACTATGTCCCTAAGTCATCTGGGCTCTTTTGAAAACCTCAGTGCTCATCTCCCTGTACTGGAAAGAGCTACCTCCAAAATTTCAGCTCCTGCTGAGAAAGTGTAATGCCATCCTGGCCGCCCCTCAGTGGCATGCTCTGACTTTGGTGGGGGGGGGAGCTTTTCCTGCAGCGAACACCTCAGCCGCCGCTTTTCAGGTGGATTAAGCTGTCTGTGGAGAGTCACACAGAAGGCTTTCTTGTGAGATTTCCAGAGTTCCTTGTCTCCAGCCAAGTCAGAAATACTGCTAGCGCAGCCACCTTGTGGCACTGGCGTATCTGCACTTTCAGTCCCAGGAGACAACAGGAAGTGCAGAGTGAAGCCAGAATTTAAAATAAATACATAAAAGTTAAGCAAATATTTTTGAACCTCTCGAGCAGGTTTGGATTTTGTTTGATTCAAAGTAATAATAATACTTAGCACTTACAGTGTACTTTATAGTTTGAAAGCACTATACAGACTTTAACTACTTCGGTTTTGGGCAATGGTCTGGATCAGCTCTTGTTTGATCTGAATCAGTTCTCCTGTGCCTGGAGAGTGTATTTGAGAAGTCAGAGAGAGAAGCGGGAATATTCTTTGTGTCTTTTGGGTTCTTCTTTCAGTTTTTTGCCACTGGGACCATTTGTAGGAAATCATTCCACCTTCTTTCTACCTTAGTTTACCCAACAGAGAACATGTTCTCCAGCCTCACTTGCAGGCCTGTTGTGAGATTTAATTTCGATGATGCATCTAAGGCCCTCTGATAGTTACTATGCAGATGCAGATGTTTCTCATTCCTTCTCACTTGCCTGGTGAAAATTAAAGCCTAAATTGGGAAGGAAATAAATACTGGCAGCTAAACAGCTCAAACCATCCACGATTACCTATATTGTTCTAATAGTAATCTCATCCACTGCCCAAGGCACAAGGGTTTTGAAAAGGTTACAGTAAAATATGTAAATAGATGAACCATATGGATCAAAAAAATTCTCTCGGGTCCTAGTGTATGTCTATTGTGGCTTCAGCTCTCCTTCCAAGCCTTGTTTTTCCAAGAGTCAGCTTTAAAGCTCAGCATAGCTACTGGACCAGTTTATGATCTAAAGACATATTTACAAGTTCAAACCACTTCAGGAGCTAATTATATTCTGGACATGCTACAATATTTGGATGCCAAAACGTCCGTATTCTTTGAAATGAATGTTGGGTAGCTTTCTCAAGAAGACCTCGTTTCACAAACTCCAGTTACAACAAATGAACACATGTTCCTCTTTTTGTTTCCTCTTTTTTTGCTGAATTTGAGAAAAAAAGTAATCATACCGCAATGGAAAACACTTCATTTTCTCATTAAAAAGTACATTTCAGCAGCTTTTCATCACTCTGTCTTGCCACCCTCAGCTTTCTGTGAAGGCAATGATCTTGTAGCAGCCAGTGTGGCGTGGAGAAGGGACACAAATGACCATGGAACAGAAAGCAGTCTTTCTCCATCAACTCTAGTGGGTGCAAGGAGAAGCTCAGTTTAAGGGGAGCAGCAGTCATTAACCAAGGCTTCTTGTTCCCCAGGTTGCTTATTCCTTCACCTCGACACTTCTCACAGAACCAGTGAGTGGAGGTGGATGGGGCTGGTCTTGCTGGTCCTTGCCCCATACATTTTATAGCACTAAGCCAAGCGCTGCTGCCTTGATTTCCCAGTATTGTGCCAGCAGGCGGGCAGCTGGGGAGCCTGCTGATCTCTGTGGACATGAAGGTTGCTGGATGCTTTGCTGGACACGCTCAGGACACAGCAGAACTAGCCTGAAGCCACCAGAGAAGGGAATCGAGGGCCAGAGGAAATTCCTCACTGACTTCAGCATGCATTTGGTCTGGTTCAAAGCATTAGACAGCAATACAGGACAGCAGCAAAAGTGGGAGCTCTGGGAAGAGACCATACAGCTGGTTGTTCTCCCAGGACAGGAGGCTAACAGTGATGGTGAAACGGAGCCCAGCCCTGGCACAAGGGAGTGCGTCTTGTCTCTGCGTGGTGCTGCTCCAGGCGCAGGCAGCAGCTGCTGAAAAGGCAGGAAGCTGCTGGTAGGAGAAAACTGGAGGCCGAGCTGCTCTGCATCCTCAGGACCTCATGCGGTGTTACTCGGTGACGAGAGGCTGCAAGCACTGGGTGACATGCCAGCCCGGTGTGCACGTTTCAGAACCATGTCTGAGCGCAACTTATTTTGCCATATCTAGAACCAAGTTTTTCAAGTTTTCCTTCTCACAACTGATCACTTACCATCCCTACAATTTTTCTTGCTGCTTATTCTCCATAGACGTTGCCACCTCTTTGATCTCTACATAAATACACGCAGCTCTTGAGCACGTTGTTTACATAGATTAAAAGGAATCCTAAACCTTACATGTACACACTGATAACCTCAAATCTGATTTGTGATTGAGTACCTGAAAATGGCTTTTACTCTCTGGAATTTTAAGGTTTACAACAACAAGCCAGATGTCTTAAGCCTTAGACAGCATGGGCTTTCCCTTTTGAATACAGCAAACACCAGCTTCCATGGTAAGGTCGGATCTCCAGCAGCGGTGCCTCTGAATACCAGAATGGCATTCGAGCCTGTGAATTTTACTGTGATCCACAGAGACGGTTTTATCTTCTATGAGCAGGATCAGTTTATGCATCATCCTGACAGTGCAAGTATCTTGAGAGAGGTATGCTGTTCTCTTAAGCTCTTCTCTGAAGCAGAGAAACCAGACCTTAAAACATAACGCGGTGTGGCACATGAAGTAACTTGAATGTTATTAAGTCACTGTTGAATTTGCACAATCTCTGTATATGTTCAAAACCTGACAGATTATATTCTCACAATTCTTCCAGTAAGATGGCCTCATCTTTTCAAAAGAAAGGCATGGGAATGTTAGCTCAAATGTCAAGATTATGAAACTAGAGAACACTGCATATAGTTAACGTATACATTAAGGCCAGTAACTTTCTCAGCTTCTTGAGTTCCTTGATTCATTACTTACTGTAGTTGTATCTATAAGCATCATCACTGATTTTTAACGCTTTACTTATAATTAAAAATTTTCTTCTGAAGAGTGTGCTTGCCAGTAGAGCTGCATACTAATACAGACTGCAGTAAAACGAGGGAACAGCTTATGTGTCTACACCAGCGCCAACACTAAAACCACTCCAACTTACTAGACAACCTCACAAACATTCTTAGGTCCATTAATTATAAACTGTGGTCATTAGAGGCTATTTTCCTCATGTACACTGACCACAGGACTTCCCTGAATTAAATCTTGCTTGAGCTAAGGTAGATTGTTCAGGGGAAAAAAAAAAAAATTACTGTAAGATCAAGTCACAAAGATTTGTCTGTAGTACCTGTACTGCGACTTGGGCTTTTGGAGCACAACTACCTGGCAGTGCCAATCCAGAGTTACAGGAGCCTTTGATGTGCAGAGCATGGAGACTCTTAGGTGAAGAGGAATCTGTTACCTCGTTAATGAGGTTAATCCTGTACTACCACATCTGTGCTGAACGCTGCACTGCTTAGCTCAGCCCATCTAAGGCAACATCACTTTCAGGGAGCCTGTGGTTATTTTTAAAAAGCCGCAAATGCTGTAGAGAGGCTTCCTTCTACACATTTATTTCTGGAAGCCTCCAGACAGGTAGAAAAATCATGGCAATGCAGGCACAGGAAATATCTCATCTGCTACACAATTATTTTCAGGAATGAGATGCCACAGTGCACTGATTTCAATGATGCTGAGATCATATATTAATGGGGTGTGGTGTATGGAATGAGTTCGCGTCGAATTGCACAAAATCCCGAAGCAGACAGAGTTTGGGGAAGATCATACATACTCTGAATAAAAACAGGCTGTTTATAGCCTGAATCAGCACATGAAGTTGCCATACAGTAAGTCACAAGTGCATGGAAATCTACCTCACCAAGAAGAGATACTGTGATAACATTTAACAGATTTTTTTTTTTCTACCTGGCACTTGACACTTTAGTCCTTTTCAAGTGTCTGACCACCTCCATGTGCTTCGGAAACCTCTCTGCCAATCCCAACAAGGCCTGAGAAGATCACAGGAGTTTTCACATACTTGGCTGCCCCAACTTATTAAACAGTCTCCTTATAGGATGTTTTTATTTTTCAGCCTATATCCCAAAAATCTGATGTTCTTGGACAAGGAAATGTGATTGCGGGTGGGCTCAGGAGTTTCTACCCTCGCTGCTTTCCTACCTGGTCTAAGGAAAGTTCTTTAGACTAGAAAGAGGCTTCTCCCAGACCTCTCCAGGAGGTGATTTCACAGCCCTAACTCACACTGAATGGCTCATAGCCATACATATGGCCAGCCCTTCGGCTGATAAAAATGGGTAGAGCGCCAGGGTTTTGCCCCTTCATGCTGTGTAAGACAACTCATGTCATCAAAGACTGCAAAATCAAGCTATGAATTTTACAGCCATAATGTATGGATCACCCGCTAAAGTCTCCAAGTGGGACCTGTGGATCTTTAAAAGCACACTTTCTAGTGAAAATATCTACATGGATCCAATGCTGACTTTGAAAAAAGAAATTCTCTTTGTCCCACAAAAACTCACACCTTCCTTTCTCCACCTTATTTTCAAGGGAAGCCAAGGCAAAAAGAGAGGTTTTATAAGAAGTGTTGAAGGTCAGAAAGGCCAGACGCTCATTCCTGGTAATGCCTTGCCCCAGAAGATGTGTAGGAAATCCATGCAGCTCTGCTAGTCTCGAAGGCTGGTTTAGAAAGTCAGGATAGGTACACTTCTGCTGGTGTTCTATATCTATCCTTGAACTAGTCTTCTTGACCCCATAATATCAACTTAAAGGGAAAAAAGCACTTCCAGAACATGGCTTAAATCTTCTTGAGCCTGATGATGAGGTTGGCCAAATGAATCATGCTCTCATATAGCCTGTATCTCTCCATGAAGAGTCTAGCTAGAAGTAGGAAACTACTCTGTGGGCACCTGTACTGGAGATGTTAAGAAAAGCGAATCCCATTGGAAGAGACTTCCCTAAAGGTATCCCCAAGGCGTCTGCTTTAAGGTAATGATAATATTGCAAGAGTTCCAAAAATAATTATTTCCTAAGCTACCAAGATGTGATGAATTCTAGAGCTTTCCTAAAGGGTGTTTCCTGATAATGCCTTCAACCCACATTCCTCCTGCTTTCCTGGAGTCAACTGTGGATAAAAGAAGGCAAGTCTGAGGACTGATAACTATTGAATCCCTGTAATTATGGGTGGTCTAGGGAGTCACAGCTTGGTTTCTGTATCTTTTGGGTTTTCATGAAGCTGTCTGAATTTCTTTACAGCCTACCTTACTCTTTTGTGCCTGCTTGGCTCCACTAGCCAGCATGTTTGAAGGACAGAGGCAATTCTCCAACTACTCCTACCCAACCAATCAGTCTCTGTTCCCATCCATCTATCTGGGAGGGTTAATGGTCTAGACCATGGTGGCTTCTCTTCTAGCTACTCCACACTGTTTCCTCCTAACAGAAACAAAGTA
>NW_009258284.1:1328566-1348198 GCF_000687185.1 Egretta garzetta
TAAAAATTCACAGTTCAGTGGTTTTGGTTGGTAGCTAAAGAAATACCAGTGATGCTGCTGTACAGCCTTGTGTTCCTGGTCAGTCCCCCATTGCCACCTGTCCTGGCCAATAAATACCGAGTTGTCCAAGTTGTCATCTTTGTTCACTCCTCCTGAATCCTTTCCAGCAACATACCAGGTCTGAAGAGCATAGTCTCAGGAGTCATAGGTAGATTTCTCCTTAGTAATAGCTATTATTTGAGCCAGACTGGAGGAGTCTGGTGGATCCTTACAGAAAACCTCCAAGGCTGGTGAACACCCCTGTGTGTTTTGCTCTTGTTTTGCCATTACTAGTCCTCTGTTCAGGAGAAATGCTACTGAGAAAGAGACCTTGAAGGTACTGTGCACATTAGAAAGTGCTGCAAACTCCTCTAACTCCTCTATATTGATCCTATTTGATATCGGTGAGATATATTTTTTATCCAGAGAATGCCTGACTGTCAGCAAAATGGGAAGCTCTTCTTTTCAGCATTTGTCTTCCTGCAAAGATTAAGGACCTGGTCTCTAACTCTTTCTGTCATGGAGAACTTGCCCCTTTAATGTGGGTCCAAAGTCCCTGCAACTGAACATATGCTTCCCAGATGGACCTAATTAAGACTACGTGGTGGTATTTGGGGGTGAATAAACAGAGAAAAAGGAAACTTTCTTAGTGGGAGGTCTATGGAAAGAGCTGCAGAGGACTGAGAACTGGGAGACCGCTAGAGTGACCGGCTGGTGTCTTCTCACTGAGAGCCACAAAGAGAGGACAGCTTGTGGACTGAGTCCTTCATGTTATGGAGTCAAGCTTGAAGGCCAGAGGACATGGGGAACAGCAGAAATAGAGCAAAAAATAAATCTTGCAGTGTGTCTGGAGAGAAACAACTCTGAGATATCAACTGAGACATTCCTGCAGGGAAGGACAAGGGAGGGCTGTTGATGAGGACAGATTAAGAGCTGTGGAAATGGCAGAAGGCATAACTGCAACATTTGTTTGTAATACCTCTGTTTGGGATGGAGTTGGTTCATTTTCAACCATTTGTATAGCTGATGAATGCTACTTCTGTTTTCTCTCCTCAGAGAGTCATGGCTTAATAATATTATAAGATTCTCAAAGGAGTAAGTAATTAGATTTTCCTTACCTGCTGCAAGGCAGTTGCTCCGACTTTCTCTCCCCACGTAGAGCATCTGACAAGCTCTCATTGCTTGCTGCACTCACACGAAGACCCATCTTTCAACAAGCAGGAATTGAGGACCTACAATTTTGGAAACCAGTGTTGGAAGACATTGGTGAGTCTGGAGGAGTTAGGTTAACAATAAACAGGACATCATTTGGTATTAGCAATGTGACATGAAGCAGAGGAACGGCTGCATCATGGTTGTAAATTCTTTGGACCAGTGACTGCTCTTGGTCACGGACACAGCATCTGGAAGAGTGAGGCCACATTAGGGTTTCTGGGAACACCTGTCATGCTCCTAAGGAACAAGTGTGGACTTCTCCAGTCAAATGGCTGGCTGTCATCTCACAAAGGAGGCCTGCACCTCAGTTCCTGCACACACATTTAGTTCTGCTTTACAGGCCTGCTGAAATCCGGCAGGACAAGTGGCATCGTGGTTGTGAAACTAGGAGTGGGTTTCACACAAAATCAATTTTGCACACCAGGATTTTCACATGGTCTTGAAAAAGCCCAAGAGTTGTGTGTTACTGGTGCAATTTCATAGTCATTGCTATTTTATTTGAAAGGTTTGTTAGAATTCCTGTAATCTGCCACAGCAAGATGCATTGATCCCCCTAGGGGGGATCAATTCATCTCTTTACATCCAGCCCAGGTTGAGAGGTAAAAACTGAAGACCTCAGGCTGACCAAAGGGAAAGTGATTTGTGTTCTCGTCTCATCCTTCAAAAGCTCACAGTCAACACAGCAGAGGAAGAGCCACAGTGGTGTTGGCAACCTGGTAAGTGTGCACAAAGAAATCTGAAGACTCTGGAAATGAAATAGTTCTCCTTGGCTGAGGAATGAGTCTTCCAGAGGCAGTTCCTACAGTTTAGTGGGTCTCTGAGCAGAAAGATGGGATGCAGGTAGGGCTTTATGTGTCTCTACCAGGTTAGGGAATAAATTCGGGGTAAAGTATTGGGAGAGAAAAAACAAGTGCGAAGACAGCCATCACAAAACAACGACAGCATTTCAGGCAAACATTAAATTTGTTGGGAGGAGAAGTTGGCAAATGTGTCTAGTTCTTGAAAATAGAAGAAAAGTTTGCTTCAAACTTTTTTTTTTTAAGCTCCTTGCTTCCCATCAAATCATTCCATTTACCGTTTACCTACAAGCATTTTCTGAGACAGCACTGGAGATTACACAAGTTTCTCCATGTAAGACCTCTAACGCTATGTCTTTCCCATTTCTATCCCTCTCCCCAGCATTCTCCTCCCCCTGTTCTGAGTCCTTTCCAGAGTCTGACTCCAGTCCCCAGATCCAAGGATGTGATTTTTTTCTCAGGGAAGACTCCCTTAGACCTCTGGGCTCCAGCAGTTTCAGGAATGTCGCTATGGGAGAGCAAAATCCCAGAAGAAATATGAAGTTCATTTTTTAACTAAAATTATGATTTATGAGGAACAGCTGAACAGGCTATGCGAGGTTTCATTTAAATAGATTTGAAGGTCACAATGATTTAGTAGGACTATATATGCTTACTCTTTTGTGAGACTTATACATCGCATATGTAAGTACCGGGGTCCTTTTCCTACTGTCTATGTTTAGTCTTACATGTGATAACCATGTGCTTTCAGCACCTCGCATACACTAATGGGTGTTTTCGTCAGAAAGCCCCTCAAGAATTGAGAGATGGAGAAATGAAATGAACAGATTAAGTGTGCCCAGGAAAGCTGTAGGCAGGCTGGGACCATGCCCCAGGTTTCTCATGTCTCAACGCCAGATGCCTCAGTTGCTACCTTTCCTCCTCATTCTGCTGCTGCGGTGGCCACTCTTCTTCACCCATTGCTTCAGCTTACATTTTTATGTTATTGCTACAAGTGGCAGTTCATCTACAGGAGTCCCCCAGCTCCACCACAGGATGGTGAGGAGCAGGTTGGAAGCACACCTGGGCCACTGGAAAGCTCAGCAGTCACCCCGCGGGGCTGCTGGCCCCTGCCACCAAGAGTACTTTGCCATTATTGCTGTCACTGCAACTTAGACAAAGAACCCAGATGAACTCCAGACACAGAAACAAGTATTAACATGCAGACAAGAGCTGATGTTCTTCAGAGAAACAGATGGAAACACACTAGCTTGAAAAATCACAGAAGAATCAATGAGTCCACTCAAACGTAGCCTGCAGGCTCTATCTACTTAATCTACTGCTCTGCCATGGACAACCTCACATGGTCAAGCACAATTCTCCCCAAAAGTCAGGTGCACACACATGCGCCTGCCTCCATTTCAGCAATGCAACACAGAGCCTGCCCTCCTATGGAAGGTCTAAGATGGGAACAGCTATTTAAACTTTTAATAATGAGCTTAGCCTCTACCTCTGCCTAAACCGTGCAGAAAGGGAGTAACATGGAACCATTTTCATTCCTGTGGGGTTTTATTTGTGCTGGTGCACTAGATATGAGGAGTTTAAGGATATTTTCTCTGCCTAAGTCTCCCATTACTGTGGTTGAAACGGTTAGTCAACTTTAAAATATTTTTCTTGGCACAATACCTTTGAAATAAGGAAGAGCCCTATCTTCAGTTTTGGAGGTCAGGGAAATGTGGGACCAATTTGTGAATGTGTTTGCCTAAAGATATCAGGTGGGATTTTGAAGAACATCAATAAGTGTCAAAGTGGGCCTTTGATAGCCCATTAGAAATCCGCTGCAACTTGAAGTTCCCAAATCTCCTTAAAAATCTGGCTTAGAGTACCTTTAAGCATCATGTGTCACTCCTACATCTGTAGATGAGCAGGGAGCTGAATACTGGTTTCTTATACCTCAGAAGAAGGCACGAAAACCACTTGTGTTTTCTACCATACAATTCTAGAGAAAATTTCTCTGTAAGTTGCGTTTGGCAGACTGTCTTCCGTGAGTGCAGTAATAAATATGTGTCTACTTTTGCACTCCTCCTCACTTTCAAATTTAATCATATGTTGCTTATAGTGTTTCGTAATGTAGAAGCCCAACAGATATGAGGAAGTCTTCTCATTGTTTTTCTTGCACTTCATAAATAAGTGATCTGCTCCGAGACTAACATTGGTGGAAGCTAAGCATCCAACTTTTTTTTAATAAATCTATGCAATGCATAATTATAAATTTTAACATAAAATTATATAATATATAATCTGTTTCTAATCTATCTATGTCCAGGTAGCTAATAGTTAATATCCCCTATTTATAATGATTCTACTTCTCATGGATTGGCAACCTGAAGCAACATTAATGACTTGCCTGTGTATCAATAGAAAGTAAGGTTAAATACTATATGGAAGTGGTGTTTACACTATCTCACGTAGCTAAGTCTAGTAGAGCTTCACTGGCCCTTTCACCCCAGACAAGGTGTAGAATAGGATCAGAATCCATTTTTTAATACTCTACCATCCATGTTGCTGCTTCTGAAAGAGATAAAACCTTTTCAGGGCACTGCTTGTGTTTTATTAGTGTTAGGGTCAGACCGTGAAGGTCAGCTCCATATCCTAAGTACTGCAAGGCCAGCAGTATTTGGATGTAAAGCTGGTCTCATGTCAAAGAGATACACCACCTGGAAAAACTACGTCTATAATACTAATCTGATGCACTACATGCTGATGTGTTTGAACTTAAACCAAAGACTTCGTAGATGTGTAGACCTGGAAATCACTGTTGCTTATGAGTTCTACATCTAACCTGTAGGTTAGTGGCTCAGCTCCTAAAGCATGGAAAAAAGTCACAGTAAATCCCTGTGACTTGGAAATGTGATGTGGAGACATTCAAAGGCATACGTGCATGCTGAAGTGAAGAAATTCTGCTTCACACATGGTAAAATAAAAGCTTGGGGGAAATCTTACTGCTAAGGTGGGTTGCATATGTGTTTTTGCAAGTGTGTTTATGTAGAGTTTTTAGATCCCAAAACTAGAGGCCTTGCTCAGGCAAAAATCCAACTGGCTGAAATGGAAATGTTGCCTTATGCAGTCTGCAAAACTGGGCTGGGAGTGCATGTTTGTACATTCTCTGTGCATGCTAAAGGTCAAGGAAAAGGTTTCCAGGACCTCTTATTTGTGTCTCCCTCCTCAATACGTAGCCAAGATGCAGGTAAAATTCCCACGACTTTCCAAGAGGCTGCAGAATTTGGCCCACTGGGTATCAAAACAGCTCTGAACAGTGGAGTACAGCTAAATTATTCCAACACCAGACAAATGGGTCTGCCTAACCTAAGCCATAACATTTGAATTATTAATGTTCTCTAATAAAGGGGATAAAGTGTCTGTAGAACAGAGTGTTTCAGAGCTCTGGTAAAGATCATGCCTATTTTAATTTAGAAGTTCAGCTTGAGGAGAGACAATGCTGGCATTGTGTTACAGAGATTTAAAACGAGTCTGTCTTGAGGATTTTCCTCTGTCCTTATCTGTAATAATAGAATTTAAAAAAGAGTCAGAGCAAGAGCAGCAGCACTGGAAAATATCTTTCTCAGAAACTATAGCAGACAGGTCACAACATTTTTAAACAATGATAGTAACATTTATTCTATCAAAGCCATTTTATGTTTTATTTGGAACTCTGGCGCCTTTATTTTTTTAAGCTCTCATAACATGACACTAATTACAGACATCAAGATGCTCTATAGAAGATACCATTCAAAATCCAGATGCTGCTTCTTTTCCTTTCTCTGCACTCCCACCCCAGCCCTTTTGTGTGCATTACATCATTGCATAGTTTATTTTAAAAGTGCCTCAAAAATGCAACGATAGTAATTGTAGACAGCAGGAAATTGATGGTGAGCACCTCTGGTCTGCAAATTCCTTTACAAAGCACTCCTGCTGCTCATCAGAAGACCTTCTTGTTAGCAGAGACTTGAAAATACATAGGCTTGAAAATACAGTTTGGGTGATGTGTTAAAAAAATGTTGGGCTAAAGTAATTTTTGTCTTAGACGCTTCCTCCCCGCTGTCTCCTCCAGCAAATGGAAATGACCACGTCAGTTGGAGGAATGGTTAGAAGGGTTTCTGTTGTGCCCTCTGGGAGGCTGACCTGCTGCCTCAGGGCATGAGGGGCCAGGTGGGAGCGCCGCTTGGCTCTGGCTCCCCAGTGAGCACCCACAGGTGCAGGTTTGAGGTGAAATATCTTGAGACTCACATCTCAGGGGGCTCGGCCAGCCCAGAGAAACACAAGATGATGTGCAGGCCACAACCCCTTTCTGTCACAGTTGGCCTCAAGAAGTCATTGCCATTTCTTGGGGAGCTGGTGTACTCCATAGCTCTTCAGGCGGTGGTGGCCCTCCACAAAACACCCATAGCTAAAATAACCAAGGGGCCTCAGCCACCAGTGGCAGCATTTGAAACTGAAGTATCCCATGGTTTTTAGAAACCTTGATACCCTGTAGCAGGTGGTAAAATTAGCATCCAGCCTTCAAAATTGTTGAGCTTCACCTTGACTTGACCACATGAGCATCTGCAGGCTTCGTGTGACATTTCATCTGGGGTAGCATCATCCAGAAGAGCATCTGAGCCATTACCTGACCCTGTGCATGTGCCCACTGCATCACAGGGGTTCCCCACAACTCACGGCATCTTGCCCTGGGCCTAGCTGGCATCACTGAAATGGCCAGTTTTGGTCAAGATACCATGGGCTCTGCTCTGCTGTGTGTCACCGATCACTTAGCACATCCTCAGAGCTTTGTGGCGACACATATGCAACAGTCCTATCGTGCTGCAGGGATGGGGGACAGCCACCTCCCTTGCATTTTCCCACAGGCAGACAGCTCACAGGATGAAATCCTAGCCCTGTTGTAAGTGTGAATCGGGATTTCAGCCAAAATGTTGCAACAAACACATTAGTCCTGCAGAGTAAGCAAATAAAGTGGCAACACTACACCAGTAAAGAACAGGAAGCTTTTGATGACACTGGCTCCAATTTTTTAGCCTATTAAGATTTCCATTACCCTCAGGCTCATTATTCAGCAATAAGCAAACACCAATAAATCTGAAATAACAAGTGAAACACATGCACTTAAGCAAAAAAATAATCCCAGTAAATGTTCTTTCATTTAGCACATTAGAAACGGTCAGCACAGCAATATCAGGGTGATTATGAAGCTCTGAAATACATCTCATCCTCCAAAACAAGGGTCCCACGAGCCTGCTGAGATGCAAGACTCAGGTCTTTGCAGCCGGGGAAGAAGGGAGGATCCATGGTAGGACTCCTGTCACTGATTTCCTTCATGCCCGTATCTAAGAGGCTCCTTTCCAGCAGTAATGGCAAGGACTAAAATAAACGTGTGGATTTTCCTTCCCCATTCCAGTGCTGTCAGGAGCGGTGCAATCGGCACACACCTTTGTGTCTACATCGTGCTGTCAAGTACTTATACTCTGTTTCACGTGTATGGAAATGATATGTCTTTAAGTACTACAAAAGTCATTTTCCCACTAGAATTATTATCTTTTTTTGCCACTGTCTGGGTTAAAATACCTTGTGGACCTGTGAGCAGATCCAAATTCTTCCTTTTTCATTAAACTGTGGAAGGTTTATTCTACATTTCCATAAGTAGCCATTTTAATTTTTCCATTTTCCTTTCTTAAACAGGAAACCTCTCCACTGCTTCTCCACTTTCTCTAAGCTCTTTGTTTATATTCTACTTCCATTACCAGAATTATTCTTACATTTTTCCATCCCCTATTCTGAACAAACATTTACGCTGACTCTGAATGACTCTTCTTACGTATGAAGGGGAACAACAAAGCAACAGGGAACAAAAGTAACATCTCCGCGAGATGAAATGTGGCTGCTACCTCCACGCTGATGGCAGCCTTGGAAGGGAACTGTTTGCCAGCCCTGAGCATCCCTGGCCACAGGGGCATGCTAAAAATGCAGAAAGTAGAGCCATGTGAATCATACAGCCATACGTGCCATGGTTCACAAAAGTCAATTACCTTTTCACTCATGAGTTTTTATCTAGTTATAAAATTATGAATATATGTCTGCTGAGCTCCTCTCTGCCCACTTGGGCAGAGGAAAAAGAATCCAGCCAACACAAGGGATGTGGTCCTCATTTCTCCTTCGGGCTAGCAGCTCATTCAGCCAACACCTCCTGAGAAGGGAGCGACGAGCAGTCGGGCCAGGAGCTTTGTCTTGGCCGTCTGGGAAGAAGCAGCAGGGAAGAAAGACTGCTCTGCAGAGCAGGAAAAGCAGGCACATCTGGACATATTTGGTCGCCAGGAAAGGTGTCCACAGCCACAGGGGCAAATGGCAGAGTGGAACAGGGGGTTAGATGGGCTCTCTAGGAGAGCTTGCTGTTAGAGGACAGTAGCTCGTGGTTACCACAACACACACGTACAGTGTCAGGAGTCCTTCCCTCATCTCTCCAAGATGTGTCAGAGCCCAAGCCTGGCTGTTGAGCACTGATCAGTCTTCTATTCTGCGCTCACAGTGTGCACCGCCTGCCAATCGTGCCACCGTAGCAAGGACTTGTCTGTCCAAGCAGCTCACAGGAAACTTCTTTCACTCCAGGAGAGGACAAGGAAGACCGCCTTCAAACAGCTTCTCTCCAGCCCATTCCTCTGTTTGCAGCAGGTAGGCGTTGTGCAGGGGAATACATCTTCCAGTCTCCCAACCCCCAGCAGCATGTTAAGATATATGGAAACCCTAGCAATCAACAGAGAGGAAGAGCTGAAATTCTTCCCTCTCCTCAACTCTCACAGCCTTCCTTCCTTAAAACAAACACACCACTGTACACTTGCTGGGTAACGTGTCTTAATGCATTGAGCACAAGACCAGTCAACACCTCCCATTCTCTTCTTCTGCTGCTAGTTTGCTATTTGTCCCGTAAATATTCTTTTAGCATCTTATTAGTTGGGCTACAGATAACCTATAAAAAGAAGGGAAATTTCCACATTTGTGTATATGATTTCCACCTTTTCCCAAAATCCAAATACTCAGCTTGCAAAGTCTGTAGACGTGTCGGACCTTTTCCACAGATGGTCTTTAGAAACTTTATTACTACCCATGAGAAACAAGACAAGAATTTGCTTGGAGGTCCCATGATGGATTTGCAGGCCTGGTGGTTGAAAAAAATGAAATGTTTTTGCTTGAAATCTGAATATATTCGATCTGTAAATCATTGCCTGACAATAAACCCATGCTCTTTTCAGAGTTGCTTTTTACTGTAAGCATTTTACAGCCTTATTTCCAGAGAGAAGATCTTTAAGTAAAAGATCATGTGATAAAATTTCTTGACATAGTTTATATTTTCTATGTGTTATTTTCAGTTTTATCCCAAAATAAAGAGAGTGCTAAAATTGTGATGGTTCTGTATCTTCTAAATCTGGTTTTAATTGCATCTTCCATCCTTTTGTTTGTAAAATATGATTTACAAATGTCTAGTTATTAGTTCTACTGAAGTTGTCTTACTGAACAGCCGATGTTAATCCCACCCACACATCCTAGTAAAGGAGCACAGCGGATTTTTAAACTCTGGCTCAGCGTCTCATCTCTTCTGTGGTGATGAAAATGAATATTGCATCTATGGCAAGGCATGTCAAGCTCTCTATGGAATTTATTATGCTCTCTGCACCAAATGTTCTACCAGCAGGTCTGCCTCATGCTATTCAGAACATGTATAATTAGAAAAGAATTCAGCTAATGCTGGAAAGAATGACTGTCCATAACTCATCAGGTTAGAAAGTTGGAAAACCTACAGCAGAAAATGAGTGGAATATTCAGCTGAAGAGGAAAAACTCATTTTCTTTGCTTTCTCACTGCAAGAATAACTATTTTGTGTGTAAGATGCAGTTCATTATCTCCTCTTCTAACAGGCAACCACATTCTTGATCACTGCGGGCAGCAGACACAGGACACTACCATTGGTGCCACAGCACAATCTTTGGATAGCTGGAGGGGCAGTTCTTGCTTAGGAATGCACTCTCTGGGCCTGGGGTGACTATGTTTCTGGTTTAAGTCCAGGGAGAAAGTTCTGCCCTGTCTGAGTCCCCAGGATCTCTGAGGCCCAATGCAAATGTGAAGAGCTCTTGGCTTGTCCCTTCAACAACAGGGGCTTCAACAATGCCCCGTGCTAATGATAGCAGAGAGCATTAGTGGCAGCTTATACACAATAACTTCAGGACTCTGAAGTTTCTTTCTCACATTCTTACATGAGATCAATATTGCTGAAGTCAATAGAGAGACCTCTGGGGTCAACTTGAGCTGTGAGGGAACCCAAATTTGTTCCTAGGTGATGATCACCAGGATCCTTACTCTCAGTCAATTCACTCTAGTCCTTGTTCATGATTTCAGGATTTTTGGACTCCACTTTTGCGATATAACAATGTCTACTTTAACTACTCTCCACATCTGACAGGCTTCTAACAATGAGGATCATGTTTTTGCATCCTTCTTTTGTCCTCATTGTAATGTCTTTCCCAAGTTTCCCAGTTGCATCAAATTCCTTCCTCATTATCAGAACCTGAGCACTGATCTCTTCCTAGTGTTAACTCTCCTGGACTCTGATTTCTCTCTGCAAGCTGGAGGCCAACTCCTTTGCTACAAAAAGAAGGGAAGAGCTGGCTCTTCATAGACATAGCCTTCAGACAAAACTCACTCTTCATCTTCAAACTGGAAACATCTGCATTAGCATGAATAACATTCAAGATAAGGCTTAGGGTTCATTTAATAAATTATTTTGAAGATTTTCCCAAGTAATCATTTTTCTTCCTTTGTAAATAAAAGTCTTGATCACTAGTTTAGGTATTGGAGATTTCTGGGAAAGGAGGGATTAGTTTATCTGTATTTTAAAAAGGTGATAAAGGCACCGAGATATCCTTTGTCACGTTTGCTAAAAATATTAATAATTGTATTTTGAGTGTGAGTATACTTGTGCCTGTCTCATTAGGGCCAAATCTCTGCTTGTTTCAGTTTTCTTAATATTATTCTTATCTGCAACTTCACTGCTAGAAGAAGGTGCTCATCATACAAGTCTGTCTTCAAGGTTTCAGTGGCACAGGCTCCTACTGAAGGGAAAGGACTTTCAATGGTAACATCACTAACAGAAACTGGTCAACATAGGAGATGGAGCTCTGACTTTTTAGTTCACCCTGATGAGTCCAATCTTCTGTGTATGTGACCAAGAAGTGTCCTACTTCTTATCTGGTCCAGGAAAAGATGTTTAGGGAAAGCACAGAAGACCTAGGGCACATATCACAGAGTGATTCATCTCCATTACACTCGGCCAGTTTCCGAGAAGCAATAGTTTTGGATTTCCTGAGGTAGAGGTTACACATGGACAATCACTTTGAAGAGTCACTGATTGACCTATCCTTAATGAATTTGTCTCATCCGTTGCAGAATTCGTTGGTACTTTTGGTCTCTATGAGGCGCAGCAGCCAGGAATCTCGTATCTCCCTCCATTGCTTTTGTAACTGCTGTCTCACACTGTCGCTAGTACTTGTATGAGTACATTGCAGTTAATCATTTCTTCATGCTCTCTGCCAGGTCCAGCATTTCACAGGGGCCTGTCAGATTCCAGCTCTGCCATTTCTTTTCTGAGCTGAAGGGAGAAAGACCTTATAACCCCTACTTGTAGAGAAGCTTCCAATCGTCTTTATTGCCCTCTCTACATTTACTAAATTATCTGTATTCTTTTTCAGATGCAACAAAATTTTAGGTCCTGGATAAGTACCATTGTGGCAATAATAAAATAGCAGCATACTCCGTCTGTTGCACTGTCTAAGTCTTTCACTCCATCTTTCAGCTGATCAATCTCTCTTGATGATTTTTTGGAAATTTTTTTCTCATTTTCATTTTCCATGGAGACACATCCCCTACATTTTCCTTCCCAATTGTTGTGTGACGGGAGTAGGGGAGGCGAAAGACATCGTCTGCTCTTCAGGTCTGCAACTGAAACAATACCATAGAATGTAAATAAAGACATAGGACAATCAAAGCATCAGATTAAAAGGCTTATCTAACAAATGATCATTGAAAATATCTACGCTTAAACAATGCGTACTTATGATGCCCCCTCATTCCTTGAATGGCGAATAGGACTATTTCTGTGTACTTAATCAGAACACACTTTAAATCACACTGTATAGTATACTTTGTGGCAATATGTGATGGCCAAAGTACATAAAATATGATGAAGTTAAGAAGTTGCAGCTGAACTAACAATATATTCTCCTGGAAGGAGACATTGAATAAATCGTGGACGGTTTTTGATAGCCAATTAAAGTTCTTGTAAGAGCTCTGCTGCATTTCTCTGCATTCTTCAGTCGTAATCTTTTAAACAAGTGTTTGTAAATATTCCCCTAAACTTCCAAGGGATTAACAAATTAATGTGTCTCTTGCAACAATCAGTTAGTATAATGAATGCAAACTTAAGAGAACATTTCTCATCAGGAAGTAATAATTTCATCTAGTTTTTTGGTGACAATTGCAATTTCTGTTTTGTGAGCATTCATGTATGTTCATGTATATTTCTTCAGAGACTGACAAGGTGGATTTAGAGTCAGACACAGATTTTCCCAATAGAAAGGCCACAGATTTCCATAATGGGAAAGAAAGAAATTTTTTCCCTCAATTTTGTCAAAGGCAAAAATGCAAGATATGAACAAAACTGTTTCTAACTGCAATATTGTATAATGAGCACCAGTGAATGAAGACAGAAGGTACGGTCTTGTAAACCATTCACAGAGAAGATTAAGCAGTAGATCGGACTTTTACCTTAGAGTTTGTCACTGAGTCATTCAGAAATGGAGCTGATCACTCTGGACTAGATTTCATAAAGTACCAGATAATTGCACTTGTCTCATTTTTTCCTGTGTGCACCATCAGAGAGGACCAAGATTTGATTTTAAAAAACACAGGTTCTAGAGAGCTCTCTTAAAGCTGTAGATTCTCTGAAAATCTGCAAAGCCCTTCCTAAGACCTTGATCAAGAAAACCCCTTTGACTTATGTGTAAATATGTGATTGCTGTCTTCCAAAGGCTGACTCAAAGGCATTCACACTGCCCAAGCCACAGTTATTCTGCTCTAGGGCCTAGGATGGCCATGGGTTGCCCTGGAAGCACCTTTCCACCTCCCTTTCATCTCCTCCTTGCTGCCTTGAGCCCTCCCAAGCACGCAGAAAATGTCTCGTAACTCCCGACCAACTTGAAAATTTTGGGGTGCCATTTGGTAGTTGGCCAAGTCTTGCCTGCGATCTTTAATCGGCCACTTTCTTTAACCTTAGCTGTAGGATTTTTGCATTTAGTTTCCCCTAAAAGGGATTGTAATACCGGCCAGCTTCACATCCTATGCAAAGCTCAGTTAGTGTTTGGACAGCTTTTTGAGGTCCAGAGATGAAAAATACACAGCAATGTAAAGGCTTATCAGATGGTTACAGCATTAGAATATAATTATTTAACTTGAAATTCAGCTATAAAGAAGCATGTTGATAGAGAGAGGGTAAACACATTTGCATGAAATCCAAACCCATCCAACTTTTTCAGTTCAGATTATATTAACTGCTTCCCTTTCCTGAGTCGTCCTTCCTCCCATGCCTCAACCTCAAGCCAAATTTGTTGTTCACTTGCACCTGTGGAAAGGGCTTCTCTAATGCTACCTTGCCAGTTAAGACTGATATAATTCATTTTCTTATTCTTTACTTGTTTGTGAAAAATGTTTCCTCCTTCCCTCTGGGGGCACGCAGGGAGGTAGCAGCTAAAACTTGTTGCAGCAGTCTATTTCTCTGTTTTATCAGATCAAAACCCATCTCTCCTTGAAGAATCGGATTTGCAGTCTCTCATCACCATGAAGATTAATTGCTTCAAGCATGACAAAGACTCACACAAAGTTTTAGCCATATCCGTAATCAATCCTGCTTTTCATCGCCCCTGGCTTCACCTGCTTTCCTGCAGTTCAATTCACAGACAATATTCTGCACAAGTGAGCAGCCACCTACCTCCTACCACAATAATTGCACCTCTTCGATGTCTGAGGAGGCATTTCAGAGCCCCTTTGCAACAAAAGCAGAAGTATTAAACTTGAAGGAAAAGCACTCTTCCTAGCCAACTGTAGTCCTGGAAGCCTCAGAGCTGATGCCTTTTCTCAGTGTGTCTTTCCTTATGCACATTTATAAAAAAGAAAAAAACCAGAAGAAAGATCTAATTATTTGGATTCTGATCCAGATCAGAAGTGAATCGCAAACTACAGCTGGTAAAAGTGTTTCTGTTTCACGTATAAACATAAATGGAGAATTACAACTCTCTTTCAACATCTTATTTTTTTGTACTCTTCCACGAGCCCTATGGCTGGCTATATTGTGTGTGCATATATGTTTTTATATACATATATATAAAACACCAGTTTTAAACAAAATTAATCTCTTTCTTTTTAGTCTAGATGCATGGAAACTGGCTAAGCTGTAAATGGACAGCTCTTAATACAGCTCAAGAAGAAGAGACCTCTGATGGCCTCCCAGATAGCTGAGAGATAACTGAGGTTAGAAAGAAAGGCTCCATGTCTTGTGGATGGGATCCAGAGTCCAGGGGCTTATTTTGTCCCCCATCTCCCGGCTCTCACAGGATGAGCCCCTGGACCACCCGCACATGTCCTCTGAGAGATCTGGTCAGACCAACAGTGAGTTCCAGCAGGTATCTGAGGAGATCAAGGATGTACCTGCCCACATAGACAGTAAAAAACAACAGTGCAAGGATCCAGGTTTGCCTCCTTCCTGCCTTGCTTTGAGAGATGGTAGGTAATTTCACACCTGCCCTTGTATCTGAGACCCGATATATCTCCAGCTCTGCTGACTGTATTAAACAAAGTCCTTTCTAGCCCAGCTAGGTGCCCCTCTCCTCACTTTTCTTGGCATCAGCTGCCATGCTGACGTCCCTGAAAACCTTCCTGACTTGCTGTATTTGCTCTCCCCTTCTCTTTCTCCCTGGGCAAGTGTGAAGATTCCCCAAAAGTGATCGGTGAGGAGCTGTCCTATCACAACCAGCTGGTGCTAATGCTACGCGGTCTGCCCAGCTCTCTGCACCTCCCTGGGTCGCTGTCAGCCCCTCTCCACCACAATCCAAGCTCCTTCCAAATCAAGCAAAAGAAGGAAAAATGCAAATATGCCCTGTGTGGCACCTCCGCACACAGCTGCAGGGCCCCGGAGCACAGTCTGGGAAGGAGATGCCCTGGTGCAAGGCATGCAAGGAGCCTCCTGCCTTGTCTGCTGGCAGCTCCCATCTTCCCCCTTACCACACCACATCTTCCAGGGGTGGCCCCAGGCAGGGTTCTGCCTGTGTTCCTCATGGTCTGGCAGCCCCACGGCAGCCCCACAGCAGCAGCATAGCAGGTCAGGGAACATGTTGACCTCCCACAGGACCCAGCCACAGTCCCCATCACCCACCTCAGGTGCCGGGACAGTGAAGGCAGGTCGCCTCCTCCTCAGCCCCTATGCCCGCCAGACACCACTTATGACATGAACGTTGCAAAAACAAAACCCAGCTTTTTCCACACCAAAATTAAAAAGTACGTAAGATTGACTTAGAAGCTGGGAGAATGTTATAACTGGAAATATATTAGGGGTGTTTTCATTTGCTTTCTGGGTTTTCAGCATTCCTGGTTGTCTTTCCAAACTTTCTGTTGCAAGAACAAGGATTAGAAACCATTTATTTCCCATGTACAGCTGAGGTTGTCATATAAATATGGTTCCAGAAGCTGGAGCTTTAGGAAAAAAATGGCAAGCATCCCCAGTAAAACTATGAATGTCAGCAACACTCTTTGTATTTATGAAAACTCTAGTGAGGCCCAGCAATGAATAAAGATAGAGCTAAGACTATAATGAGACCTGAGAAATCCAAGCTTGACCCTTTAACTTGCCACAGGATTTCTGTATCACCTCAGGGAAGTGGATCCTGCTTGGTTTCACTGAAGACGTTGAATCCACTTGGTTTGGCAAAGCCAGGTCGAGAGCAGTCAGCATCTTGCAGGACAGAGACCTCTGTGCTTCAGTGTCCTATATGTAAACATCAGAGTTACTTCTTCTGTCCTTCTGCTCTCCAGAGAGCAGGGTGTTCTCTGCAGCAGGGATTTTCCCCGTGAACTTGGCACAGGTTCAAAAACCACTCAGTAACTATTAACCATAATTAATCCTCGGCATTAATTTCTATACCATCATTACTCTGAAGGGGTAATGTTTTGGTGCGTAGCAAAATTACATACCTTGAAAAAGCACCAAATAGTGACATTGCTAGATGCGTCTGCCACCAGTATATATTTCAGGGACCGCATGGGGACTGTGTACCTAGAGGATCCCCCATGCAGCAAAGCAGCCTGTGATATAAAACTGAAAAAAAACATGATTTGCTAATTTACAACTAATAATTAAAAGAGCCTGTCAAAGAGCCAAGCTTCCTCAGCATGTGTTTAACATTACTTCTGAGAAGGTCATTGCTGGCTTCTCCGGGAAGGGAGTTCCGGAGAGGGTACAGTAAGTGCACGGAGTTTAAATGAGCAGCCCCGGCGCAGACATTTCGCAGTCTTCAGGGATGCACAAACAATTCTGCCTCGGCAGCGCAGAAACAATGCCCTGTATTCACAAAGACTACAGGAACTTCAATATTGTGTGGAGGGGAGGTGGGAGTGAGGGAAGTCTTGAAATGCGGATAAATTGGTATTCACCAAGTGCCATTCCTTAATTTACAACAGTCTTTAGCTTCGGAGGCAATTGCCAAGGTGCTCATAAAAAGAGAAATGATGAATATTCAGGATGTCTTCTGAATCCATTAGGCAACTGAGGATGAGGTCTCCATATGTATAACTTCGGCTGTTCTCACATGCTGGTAGAGAGAGTGCCAAGATGGCGTCAGGAAGAAAAATGGCTCCTTAAGTTGCCAATGGGGAGAGAGGAAAGGAAAAAAAAAAATTTATATCAAGTGCATGGAAATGAAAATTTGTTTAAGCACAGTAATTCAACCTAAATGTGCGCTGCATGGCATGGCGTGAACCTGGCTCTCGGAGCTATCTGGCACAGCCGGCTCTGTGGACAGGTGTGCGTGGGATCACTGTCAAGTTAAAAGCAGTCACTGAACGGGTTTCTTTTTCCACACCACCCCCTCCAAGGGTCTCAGAAAGCCTGAGTGAATTCGGCCTCAGGACAAGGAAAGACTCAGGCTAGACCAAGAAGAGGAAAAGCTCAACCTACAGAGGCTGAGCGTCAGACCCTGAGTGAGGAGCAAGTTGGTGATGGAACAGGCTTTCTCCTTCATCCGCTCCCCCAACTCCCCATTTCCCTCCTTGACAACCTTTACCAACATCCTAGATAAGGTAGATGAGGCACTTACACTCGCAGTCAGTAACTGATGAGGAAAACATGCTGTCCAACTCTTACATCCCAGAAAATAATGTCTCCTGGATGCCATGAATCATGGAGGATCACGGGCCATTAATCACCAAAGGGTGAAAGGGACGAGTTTAAAGTCATGTGTACCAAACACAGCCATTTCTCTGGGGAATCTCAGACCTGGCATGATTCATTTTGCTTTCTCCGGGAAGAATCACAAAGGTTAGAAGAATAAATAATGCCACAGCCTCCTGAGTTCAGCTGGCAGCGAGGCCAAGCCTCCTGTTGAGGAGAGGAGGCTTTGGTCCCAGGAGGTGCGTATTGCCACAGGAGGCATGGGGGCACATAACAGTGACACTCTTCTGGTCCCAGTGTCACTAGGTCTTCCCTGAAAGACTGTAAGGAGTCACTGAAATTTGCAGGGAAAGCAGAAGGGTGACAACCTTTATTGTCCCTGCCTCTTGGGGTTGTCAGCATCCTGATTTGGTTAACAACTCAGGTTCACAGCCTGTCTCTGGAACCACTCTGCATGTTTGTGTGATGGGGCATCCCAAATGCAACTTTCTGGAAGGAAGGGGCTATCCCCTGCAAGGCTGTATTGCCTACAATGTTAGCTACCTGCCTTTCCAGCCATGACTGTAAAAATGGGGTGGGCACAGTGGGGACACATGGAGAGGTCTCACTGAGGAAGTACCTGATGAATTTTAGTAGTCTTTGCTGCTGCCTTTTAGGCAAGTTAAGAGCCAGCAGCTGATAACCAGATAGTGCATAAGGCTCTACCACAGATACCAGGTCATCACAGATCCATATACCCAGCTCAGGGACCTTCATGTGTGTAATTTACCCTGCTCCCGCTCCTAAGTATGGACATGGGGACAAGGATGTACCTCACACCTGAAAGATGCACTACGCGCCTATCAAGAATAAGATTATAGTCACGGCTAGTTTAGTTGCTCATGTGGCTGTTGGTATTGTTTCTTGGTTTTTCCACATCAGTTTCACATCCACTTTAAATAAAAAATGCCAACACACCTGGAGCAGCAGGTTGCCTTAGTAAAGACAAATACAATTCTTCAGAGTCACAGATTATCTAGCCACAGGGTTTGAGTTCAGTTCAGTTTGGAGTTGAGTTTTGCGCTCTGCAGTTATTTACAGAACACTTTGTGTTCATGCAGCTCAGCTTTCTAGGGTGCTTTTTTCTTTTTAGAACTGTTTTCTCCAACCAGTCACTCGTTATTTCACAGATGGGACTGGTCACCACTTCTGGTCGGGCTGTTCCTAATCTGTGATGAAATGAGTGAAACACGATACGTGAGAGAGGGCGCTTCCATCGTTAATCCCCAGCACTTACATTCACACACGAGTACCTTGCCCACATGCAAGCATGGGCATTTGCAAGAAGAACAATGAGAACTTGGCAAGAGGCTGAGCATCCCCCCATTTGAGTGTTTGCAGGAAGCCGTCGAAAAGGAGGAGAGTGGTAGAAACACGCTGAGTCCAGAGCATTTCATTGAATTGTTCCATGGACATGTTCCACAATTGTCTTTCCTCCCTGAGCACTCAGCCGCAATCACCAGGAGCGCACAGGGGCACGGGCAACACCAGCACATGCTTTTCCCACTGCTTCTAAGGTTAATATGAATAATGTTCCACAGTCTGTCATTGTGAAAATACCAGCGAGCATCCTGCAAAAGCAAGCCAAAGAGTTATAGCTAGACATTAATAAGAAGGGACCAGACAAAGCATCTCAAAGATGGCAGAATAACACCACCACAGTGACTAGCAGGATGAAATAGCTCCAGACAAGTTTTCCCTGATCTACTGTCAGCAACCAACCCTTACGCAGCACTCGGAGGAGTTCGGCAACACGGCGCGTTCTGGGCTTGCGGCAGCAGAGGCTGCACTGAGGCGTAGAGTTCAGCCGGTGAGCTCCAGTCTGTCAGTGGTGTGATTAGCCATGGTCTGAGAAGGTAGCCAGCAGTGTCTGCATTCCAGACCACAACTAAGAGTCTCTGTCACAGTTCATTGCATTGCAATGAAAATTAATTTTCCTTCATCATTTTATCCTCGTGAAAAACAAAAAAAAAAAAAAAAAAAAAAAAAAAAAAAAAAAAAAAAAAAAAGGGGGGACCTAAAAGGGGGGGA
>NW_009258284.1:1348586-1357502 GCF_000687185.1 Egretta garzetta
AAAAAAAAAAGAAAAAAAAAAAAAAAAGAAAAAAAAAAAGGGGGAGACTTAATAGGAGGGAAAACCCACAGGGCACTTAGCTGAAGGAGCTCTCTGAAAGAGGCTCTAAAGATGGAAGTCTTGTCTGTCATCTCAGCTGCTAAGTAATACTAGTGGTGGGACTCTTGGAAAAATTAGTACAAATTGCATTGCCGAAAGGACTGCTGCAAAGATGTTTCTGTGTAGTTTTATGGTTGCGGTGAAGACCAGTGGGCGTTAAACTTGTCTTCAGGGGTATAATTTGGGTAAATCTCAACTTTCAAGTCTTCAGTCCCTGAACTTAAAAGGCAGATTCCCCACTAACCACTGCCCTGCTTCCAGATCTTGCACTTACAACACTGTGTGCAGGTATTTGTGCCACCAAAAATCATGGCAGCTATTCCA
The DNA here is from genome assembly GCF_000687185.1 of Egretta garzetta. Classification (NCBI taxonomy): domain Eukaryota; kingdom Metazoa; phylum Chordata; class Aves; order Pelecaniformes; family Ardeidae; genus Egretta; species Egretta garzetta. The sequence goes on from NW_009258284.1 coordinate 1,349,010, forward strand.
GAAGTGTCTGTATCCAGAATGGTGGGTACATACTTTGGAAGCTATGATGACTTTCCCAGGCCTTTCTTCCCGAGGCAAAATGAAAAGCACCGGTTGGAAACAGAACCTCTCTATACTTTTCCCTCGCTATGAATACAAGGTTCATCTATTTTTCTCCTTTTTTTCCATCAAGAAAAGTAGCATTTCATATGCGTTATATGATTCTATGTTGGATGTTGGTGGTTAGGAGCAGAATATTATCCTATTGCCTGTGTATTCTTTGGTCATCTATTGTCATAGTTCAGGACATTTCCAGCTCCAGTTCTACAAAGTCATTTCTCATGGTTACCTATGATCAAGTGCAATGAAAAGGCCCAGATTGCTTACAGATTCTCAATGCTGATGCTGGCATCCATCATTTTCATTTCGCTGTCATGGGAGATTCAGGTCCGGATATTTGTAGGAAGGTGAGTGCAGGACTCCAAGACGAGCAGAATGAGAGGACTGAAGTTCTCTGTATTTCTACTCAACACCAACCACAGCAGTGGAGGCTTTCCACATTGTCGTGTCAAAGTGCTTCAGTACTGACCGGGTGTCTCAGGAGGAGGTAGTGGTTTATGCCTCATGATCTTCCATGCCCATTCCCCTTTCCATGCCTCGGTTGTTTTTACTCTTAAATAGAGAAACATTATACAGTCAACTGCAGAGAACCACCTGAGCCGCTTTGCATGGATGAAGGGCTGACTGTGACATGGTTGGGACTTGAACCTCTGGATTTAGAGGGTTCTGTTTAGAACAAGCTTGTCTTATTAAATGACAAAGTCATCTATTCAAAAGCAACGGGCTTAAGCTTTTTCTTTCTTCTAACAGCATAACTTCATTCACTTCAATGGAATTGCATTTGGTTTACACAGGTGTGAGAGGGAAATCAAGTAGCATATAGAAATGTTTTCTTTTGAAATATTTTTGGAGAAGAGGGGTAAAAAACCTGCTTTTAGACCAATGCAAACATTTTCATGGAAATTTTCATTAGGGTTAAAATTTTCTGGACAAAAACTGGAAATGATTTTTTTTTGCCTGTAAAATAGTTTGATTTTCAAAAATCCCACAAACATTTAAATGGAAATCTAAATATTTTCACAAAAACTTTAATTGTATTTTTAAAGCTTTGGGTTTCCATTTTTTTTATGGAAAACTGAAGACTTTTGTCAAAAATACTTAGAAAAACTAACTTCTTTTTTCAAAATTTCCCATAACAGCTTTTTTTAAGCAACTTTAATAGAAAAATTAAAAGTAATATGAATATGAAACCAATAAAAAACTGACACAACTGAGCCTGACAAACTAGCTGTGTAGCTTAACATACATTAACCGGGGATAAACATGAGTTGTTTAAACTATATATTTAAGATGTTTCTGCTAACATACTTCATAGAGGTGCAAGTGAAGGGCAAGAGGAAGGTTTTCCCTGAATTTAGATTTTATGCAACTCACATAAAACTCAGAAGGAAATTAAAGGAGAATGGAGGGAGGTGGAGTAAAACCAAAAATGGATCACAGGTAATAGCCATCTCCGTACATTTTGAGGCCTCTTAAGATATTGATGTCCCTAGTATGATATACCCAAGAATCATCTAGCCCATGGGCTCCAAAACTGGGATGCATACCCTGATGTCAGATGAGGTCATGGCAAGTGAGCCACAGCTGGGCCATGGCCACACATCCAATTGTAAAATTCTGCATTCTGCAGCTGAAAGTTCGATATTCAGGTACGTGGCTGCCCATGAGAAATTCCAAGGACTCCAGTGCTCACTTTGTCCAAAACAATTGGAAACTCTGATCTAGATACTGTATATATTTAAGCACTGTAACAGAGATACTCTGGAGCTAGGTAAATAGGGCAATAGTTAAGGCTAGGTCTCCTTCTCAGTTTTCACAGCAAGAAACAATCTGAATAGATGCCTTCATTTAAACAGGGATTCAACACAGCAAAGTGCTGACGTTTCACTCACCTAATGGTAATGCCATTGCCTTATAATACAGAAGAATAAGAGTGAAATTCAGAAAATAAAGAATAAAGCCCTGAACAGAGGCCTCAAGACGTGGTTTTCAAAGCCAACTCTTCCAAATGCGAGGAGGCAGTTGTGACTCTTTTGTTTATGATCCGTTTCTCTAGAAACATTATAAGAATTAATTATGATAGAACAAGCACAGTTGCACAAGGACAACAGAGGGCCCAATCTGAAGAAGGATCGACCCTACAGGGCTTTAGGAATAACATTCATGAAAAAAGAAAAGAAGAGGAAGAGAACATCTGTACAGTCTCAACCTAAGAGTGAATGGCTGCATCTCTATCCTACGTGCACTTGGCATTGCGACCCAGCATTGGCCAGGATTTGTGGGCACACTATCAGCAAATAATGCTGCATGACTGTGGTGGAGACCAAAGACACCCCAAACTTCCTGGACATACCTTGTAGGAACAAGAGACGAATTTGTTACACAACCTCTTCCCCTGGTCATACCAGGTTGGGGGTAACTAGAATTTAAGTGCTCTCACAGGCTACAGGCTGAGTGAATGTGAGAGGAACAAGAGCAAGAAGAAATCGTTTGGACAAAAGTTAAAAATAAACTGGAGAGTGTGAATTTGCTGAGCTGTATACCGGACAAATAGTTTTCAATAATGTGAGATTTATAACATGCTGTAATATTCCTGAAAATTTTGTAACATCATCCCAAGAGGCAGGCCATGACTGCTTCGCTTGCATTAGATTGGCCATAGCAAAAAGCACTGAAACCATCATTTATGGGTTTTTTGTTTAAAAAAAAAGGTATGGGGAAGAAACTGAAAAGGAAAGAGAGGAAATGAGAGTCATCACACCATATCTGTCCCAGAAGAACGAAAATCCAGAAGCTGATTTCTTTCAGGGAAAAGAACCAGGAAGGAAGTTTTCAGCAAAATAAGGACAGCGAAAGGGAGGTCAGGCTTCCCCCTGAGCAAAGAGGGAGAATTTCTTTCATGGGGTTGCTGTCTGAGTCTAACAGGAAGAGACTTAAGAGGTTACATCTGCTAGGGCTCCCCAAGAGATCGCTGAGAGTTGACTTGACTGCCCTTCAGCCATCTACACAAGGAGACATGTTTCCCCTGTCAGACAAGGGTATAACAAGGTCTAGTGACTACACGATGAAACCAGCAGAACTAAGGCACACTGGTTATAACGGAGTGCTCTCAGCAACCTCCCTAGACGCGTGGCAGGTTCTCCCATGATGTGAGGCCTCTGAATCAAGGAAACGTATTTTGAAAGGCAGGTTTTAATTTAATCTAAGGGTACAAATTTTATGCAGGGTTTATTAAATTAAAACCCGTGGCCTTTGTTTGACAGAAATTTAAATTAGATAACCATAGTATAACAATTTATTCTGCCTTAAAATCTATAAAATTGCAAAGGAACGAAGTTTACATTGTTGTCCTTTTGCAAAAGTTGTCATAATAATGCTTCTTTCACAAGAAGATTTTGAAGTATTTTATGAAACATTAATAACCCCAAATAAGTCTTCAAATCAGGCAGTTTGGGGAAAGTCCAAGTCTCTCGAAGCAACGTCTTGTCCTATGAACTATTGATGCAGGTCAGGAGCACTTAGTGAGCTGGAGCACAAATACATTTTAACTTAACAACCAGGAATACCACCAAAGTATTCTGTTTTATTCCAGTCTCCTGAAGTCAGTAGAAAAGAGACAAAGAGATTCAAGGACTGTAACAGAAATAATTGGGAACAAGGAAAAAGAAATTAAAAGATTCAGCCTTTTTGGTAGAAAGGACATGTCTAAGAGTAGAGTTCCCCTAATTTGTAATCCAAGAATCCAAAGGCTTGCAATGGGCAGGAGACATAACAAATTCAAAACTAATGGAGGAGAACGTTCTTTCACTGCAAAGTCCGTTGCCAATCCATGGCCAGCAGATTCCCAGGATTCAGTGGAAAGACCAGCTAATCCCTGGTTCTCTTCCAAGCCCTACATGTGTGAAGTCTCCAACTGTCATATATATGCCCTCGTCATGCAAATCTATAATCCTATAGGTGGCAGCAGCTGGTGGAACGAGGTGTGCATGTTCGATGGGTTTGTGCCCTCCTCAATCACACAGAAGTCCTAGTGGTCCTGCTCGCCTTGGCCTCCCTTCTACATGCCAAACCAGCTCCCATGTCACAAAGCTGTTTCAGAGATCCACTCACAAAGCATTAGACTCAACAAAATACGTATTTTTTTTGCTTTAGGCCATACCATTTACTTAGTGTAACACAGACTTCAGACTGATCACTACCTCAGTCATCCCACAGGGCCCAAGGGCCAGCTGCAGAGGACTCTTCCTTCGAAGTGAGATGCCATCAGCTTAATAAAGAAGAATTGCTGATTCGAACTGCCCTTCCCAAAGGGCTATGGGAACTATGAAACAGGCTTCAAACAGCAAACCAAGATTCTTCAAAGTACAGCCAAAAATCCTTCAAGACTAAGGCTGAGCCAGGATGCAAACCCAGTCCTAACCTTGCAGGCAATACCAAGAGCTTCCTATGTTTCTGGGCATAAATTATCCACTGACTGAAGGGCATTGGGAACAGTACTGCTGTGTAATGGCTTTTCCATAATTACCCATTATGAGTGTCTTTGCACCTTTTTTCTAGATCCTCTGGTCTTGGCTATGGCCAGTAACAGGACACACACAACAAAGTGGACTGGTTTTCCCACTCATTTCTTCTGCTCTTTGTCTCTTCTTTGGCTTTAGGTTTGGAGGGAGACTGTCCCCACCTGGGTGTTTTGAAAGGGCCTGCTGGGTGCAGATGCCACTGCAAGTGCAATTGTTATTTTTGCAGTTGGAGGGATTATTCTGTGCTCAGATGCCATGCAAGAAAATGAGGTATAACTGCCGAGATAGCTGGCAGAGGCCCTAATAGATTATAGATTATACAGTGTCAGATGCACAAGCAGTATTCATCTTAAGTAAGATTTTAATACCTTTAAAAGCTGTGATAAATTATAAAGAAAGGTAATATAAAATGTAGGATAAAGTGTGGGCTTATTTTACTTCAGGCTCTCTACCACGTGGGGACCAAAGGAGAGGGGATGGACCGTGGTTTTTATTGCTTGGCTGCAATGTCAAAATTGGGTTGGTTTAAAATATTTATGACATGAGAGAAAGAAAATCTGTGAATTACTCAGAACTTAATGTATGTACTCTCAATGTGCTTCACATTTTCTTTGGTTGGGGACAACAGAGTGGGGAATTGAGGATAACTTGTTTACTGCCAAACAGCTCTCCGTAGTACCTAGTTTTGCTATGTATTAAAAATCGCGGCTGGGGCCAAGAATGCCGGGGCTGGAATTAAAGACGAGAACACACAATAACTTTAAGTAATGGCAGAGAGATTTAAATAGCACACATCAGCAGAAAAGAATGGGGAAACCTACAGTACACTGACTTCATTGATACCCCATTTATCAGCAATTACTGACTCCATTAAAGGCAGAGTTTACAGCAGACAGAGAAACAGAGCCTAAAATATGTCCCAACAGATGGACGGAGAGTGTCAGTGATGCCGTATTTCAAAGGCATCTGCAGCTTTGTTATCATTGTACATGGAGTCAGAAAGACAGCGAAAAACACTGGAGTAAGGGCCAGCAAATGATTTACTTGACCCTGCATAGGCAGAACTGACAGCGAAAACCTCATTAATTCCTCAGGTCATTCTGGAAGACATTAATTTGGTTTGGACTCGGGACGAGGGGAGATTTTCCAGACATACACTAGGAATTATGAAATCTCTATAGCCAGAGGAAAGTATGTCCAAATCACTTTCTGCATAAATCAAGCTGACTTTCTGAAGAAGGATAATATGCCTAATCAGGGGAGTTATGGAACTTCTTGTACTTATTAGACAGAAAATAAAACAGTATTTTATTTGATAATCAGCTTGGGGAAGATTTTTTTTTTCCTCTTTCTTTTACTGCTGTCTTCTCTTGCCAGAGATGAGTTGGAAAAAAACCTCTGACGTGTGAATAATTGTGAGTGCTGCGATATTATTTGTGTGTTCATGTGGGGATATGTGGGTATGTACATATAAATATATATATATATGGGTAATATATGTGTATAATTTTAGTCAGCCTGCTGTATTTACACATCTTTTGGCCTTTTACCTCAGTGCTGCAGAATGCCAAGTACCACCACCTTCCCTCTTGGATTCTGTTTAACTCTTACTTACCCTCAGCCAAAAGCAAAAAGCATCTGGGTAAACAGGTGGGCAAGCAGAGCAGAGCTTCTCCTGGGGAGGCAGCCCTCGTCCCGTGCTTCTGCTCCTTCATGGTCCCTCCTCCAGCCCAGCTCCCACTGGCATTTCGGAACCCTTGCCTCAGCAAGGACTGATCAACACCAGGGAGTCCAGCTTGTAGGACTCGGAGCAGAAACACAACTTGGGGTGAGGAGGAGCCCCCCTGAGCAGGGGAACTGGGAATGAGAGGTTCAGGCCCCAGCTACAACTCCTCCAGTCTGGCCCTAAATGTCTGAGCCAAATAAAAGGTCTCTGGACAGAAAAGCACCAGCTGGGTGTCCCCGGCTTGGTGACTGGGAATTCCAGACCCAGCAACGAGGCCAGTTTGGCTCCAATAGCAGCCCCAAAAGCCCCCCAGAGCTCCTGCAAATAGCCAGGACCTGCAAGAAGTCATCCCACCAACCCCCCCGCAATACATGCTTTCCAGTGCTTATACATAAGCCCTTGCCGCACAGGGTATCTCCCTCCGTAAAAGATGCATTCATCATGTTTAGAGAAGGGTTATCTCTCCCTGGAAAGAACATGCATTAGTACTTTTTACTCATTCAACACTGGACACTCCCTATCAACAACAGCCTGCCGAAAGGGGAGAAAGAGGTAAATTAATCACAGGAAGAGACAATTTAAAGGCGTTTGGCTATAAAGTGGAGTTCATTAGGAGGCCATAATGTATTTGGGACTAACAAGATGCAATTTCCTCACCTCTGCTGTCCCAGTCAACAATAAGTAGCACTAATTGCATTGACACTGCGACGAAGGATGGCCACCTACCCTCTTTTAACTCCTTCCATAGAGCAGGCTCCCAAAAAGTTATTTCACCTATTGCAACTGCAAGTTCTCTTTCAAGATGCTTAGCTCCTTATCTCCTTGGATTGAGAGAAAACAGTATTAAGTGGTCTGCAGTTTTCACTCTGGAGCTGAGGTTGTTATAATAATCATGTTACTTGGCTCTACGATCGCATTTAGAGAGATCTCAAAGCACATTACAAATGTGTATGGTATAGACAGCATATCACTATAGGCACAGAACCAAGCGAACCCCAGTTGGGAAGACAACACAAAGCATTTTTTCCCATCCATTTTAAGGATAAGGCCGTATCCATTTTTCCTGGGTTTTTTTTCTGATTTGGCTTGTTAAAAAATACATTAAGTTGGCTGATAATTTTTTTCCTGGTTTTCAGATTTTGTTTCATGTTCTTATTATGCAAAACAGCCTATACAAAGCACTATTGGAAACACTGTCCCTGTAGGGGATTGGGTCTAGGGCAAAAGGAGAGGTAAAACACAGATTGAAATACACGAGTGACCCAAGTTTGTGCGATGCTGCGTGTCTGGGCATCTTTTGATCGAGGCAGAACAAGCCGATTTTTTCTAAAGCTGGATTACAGCTCGGTTCTTTGTCGGGATGTTAGCTGGTGACCTTAGCTTTATGCAGCACGCTAGAATCTAATACAGAATAAATATTTCATTTGGGAAGCCTTTGCTGCCTGTCGACTGCAAAAGTACCCCAGGAGGCAACTGGGCTGCAGGGAAGTACGTGCTCTCCCATCACCCCAGCGCTTTCACCGGAGACAGTCGTGTTCTTGCTATTACAAGGGACAAGAGGAAGGCATTGCCAGCCTGGCCTGCAGGTTCAGGAGTAGGTAGCCTTGATAAGGAAGACAGGCAACTAGGAAATCCTTTTGTTATGGGCAAGATAAACGATGGGAACAATTCGTGGCGCGCAAATAATATTCCTTTATTACATCGATGCTATCTGTTTAAAAAAATATGAGGAAAAATAATCTGGGGATTCCTTTGTGTGTTGTCTAACAATGTAAAGGAACTGAAAATAAAAGTGAATTATACATATGACCGGTTTGCCTGGGCTAGTGTGATAGAAACTGATCTTGGTGCAAATGCAAATCAAACAAAAGGAAGGACCATGTTTCGTCATGGCAACTCGGTGCCTAAATCCAGCAGAATATGTATTTTTAAAGAAAATTATTGTGTTTCAAATAGCAATTGAGTTTATTCAAATGTTAGCAGATGTATTTTTTTTCTCCTTGCACCCTCTGCAGTGTCTTTTCTTTTTTTCTTATTCTCTTTTTCTCCCCTCTCCTCCCCTTTCCTCCCTTTTCCCTTCCCTTCCCCAGTTCTGTCAGCATCAAGACTGAACCACAACTAACTACTTTCAGTTTGGTTTCCAGTCAA
>NW_009258284.1:1357640-1363183 GCF_000687185.1 Egretta garzetta
GAAAATCTAAGCTGAAAATATGGTAATAACATGTTTGCTTGTTGGTCTTATTTTTAAATATTTCCCTGGGGATTTGTAACAAATCATAAAAATGTTTTCTACTGGTCTTAAATATTGTAAAAGCTTATTTAATTTAATCAAAACTTAAATATTAAGCCAAACTTCATTGCACAATGTGTTCCTTTAATGGAAAGAGCTAATGAAAAACACACGAGGCAAAATTCTCTCTATTTTCTTCACCAGGGAGATATTTGCCCCTTTATTACTAAGGATCATTTGTTTTGCTTCATTTTGCTGGGAACAGTCTGCAAATTTGTATAATCAGACCGTGTTCTGCACATATTTTTCATGGCTATTCTGAAACAGTTTTGTCCTCATTTCTACCCCTGGAATGGCTCTTTTTTTTTTTTTTTGGAAATGTGAATCTTGGCTGGATGACTCACTGGGACACTAACTTTATCTTCATCTGTTTTACAGTAATCGGGCTGGAGCAATTCTTGTAGCTGTATCTGAGATTGTTTCCTGCTTTGAACTCAGCACTCATACTGTCATGTGTTAATTTTAGCGATTACACAAAATAGCCTCTAGCCAATAAAGTTATTGTAGTCAAAAATATGGCCCTGATCCAAATCTCTTGCTCTTTATCTTCAAGCGGAGTAACGGCCACTTCACACTATGAATGGACTAAAAGCAAATAAAAATATTCGCCACAATAACTTGCCAGCAGAACAACGTGTAGTATCTCTTCTTTGGCTGGGTAGCTTGGAATTTTGTACAGCTACGTTCTGCATAGGAAAGCTCGAAAGTCTCCTATCTCACTTATAAAAGGACATTTATTCTGTAAGGAAGGGAGGAAAAAAAAGAGTTGTTCAATGTTTTAGCTTTCATTCAGGTAAAATCCCAGTTCAGAAAGGGCATAGAAGCATGTGCTGGAAATGAAGTGTGTGCTCAAGTCCCACTGAAGCCAGGTAGATTGTAAGCATATGCTGAAATGCTTATTTAAATTGGGCCCTTAATTATGATGTGCTATGAGATTGAGCTACGTTTCATATTATTTTCATACATCTATATTTATATACATGTGGGTGGGTGGGTGTGCAAGGATATATGTAAGCTGTTCACTAAAGAACATTAAAAGTGAAAAAAAAGAATCCCCTACACCCTTCCTCCTAAAGTGGCAGATTATTTGATGGTTTTGACAAGCAAGATTTTGATGTTTGGCTGAAATGGCCATTTTTGTCAACGAAAGAAAAAAAGAATCGGAACTTGTTTCTACTGACCTTTCTGGCATTGCACTCCAGGTACGTTGTACGTGCCCCCGGGGCTGCGGGGATCCCAGCCCATCCCTGCAAATCTTCGCAGAGTGATCGAACACCTCTCGTTCAAGCTGAGTGCATCTCCACTTGCATCTGGGGGTTTGTGCTTTAATGAATCGGCTATCGTTTTGACTTACATCGGTTCTTGAATTCTGTCGATTATTTCTATCATTTATGTGTATCGAGTTTAAAGTTGCATATACCTACTGTTAACCTGACTGGGGATTTTCTCCATGAAAATTCTCTGTCCCATCGGTTTACTAAGGGAATAGTTTTGCAGCTCTTTGTCTAATATCACTGGCCCATGCCCTACCAAGAGAAGCTGGTGTTTCTGATAGTGCGCAAATGTAGGACGCTAATAAAGGGGGACGGGGGGGATGATTAATAAAAGATCTTAAATACGCAGGTTAAAAAATGCTTTATAGACCACCAAATGTGAGCTAAGGAGAAAATGAAGGCTTTGAAGAAGGATATGATTCAGAGGGGCAAGATGTTTGGCTCCAAGCAGAGAGAAGGAGCAGGCACGAGTGAAACAGCATGGACTGTCCCAAGGAAGGGACAAAAATATGGTCTGGGAGGAGAGCAGCCCACTGGTAGGAAATGAGGGAAGGTGAAGCGGAGTCCTGAGGGGTTTACAAGGCAGGAAAGTGGTTTTGAATTGAATTCAGCAATGGATAAGAAGGCGACAGGGGATAGGAGCAACGTGATCCTATTTCTCAGAATAAGAAATAACCCAGCCATGAAAGTCTGTATCCACTAAAGTTATGAAAGAAGGAATTTTTTTTGATGTTTTTAAAATAAAAAGAGGATTTGCAAATGCTGTGGTGTAAAGTCAGGTCTGGGTATGGAAGAATTGCCATATTGCTTGTAAGATAGTGACAGACCTGCCAGCAAGGAGATGCAGCTGGGCAGGAAAGCTTGGGCTCATGACGAGAGTGTCTTCAGAGACCATCAAACCCAGCTGGGCAGCATGCAAATCCCAGGGGAACCTGGCCCACTCCCTCACATCCAGAGACAAAGCAGAGCAGGAAAAGAGGGGTAAGAGAGGCACAGAAATGTAAGAAGCCTTGCAAAATCAGTTAACGACAGAGCTAAGGATATGCCCCCATCTCAGGCACCTGCTCAGTACATGGTCCACTGGGGCAGGGTAGATGGAGACTCTGAATTCTCCTGGAGCATCCCAGCTCCCATCTTCTTGCTGACTGAAGCGTTGTGCTGCCCTCCTCACTTTTGATTGTACGTTGAAGGTCTGCAACATCCATCAGATAGCAGATGGAGACAACAACAGTGGCAGAAAATGTATGGCCTGAAGCAGAAAGAGAGGACGTAAACACCCAGAGAGTAGAAAGTACTCATATGAAAGGATATACTACAAACCAGCAACTAAGAAGCCGTTAACAAAGAACAAGGCAGAAAGGAGGCTTTTTCTGCTTGTCTAAAGAAAGAACCTGGAGCAAAGGCTAGGATGCCCGTGACTCCTGGGTTCTGCAACTACCCTCAGCAGAATTCTTGCTAACTTTGTCCCGATTCAGCGTTAGCAGTTGTTGCCAGCTCCCATAAATGTATCTCCCATATGAGACATGGCACTGGAAGCCCAGCTCCAGCCCTATTACCCAATAAGCAAAAAAATATGTGCTGTCATAAGGTTTTATCATGGCTGGGCTCCACCAGGATGCTCAGCAAAAACCCCCAAGCCAGCTGGTGCAACGCTGTCTCTCTTAGCATGCAGAAGGCAAACGGCTGCAGGAATGTTTTATGTTTCTGTTCCATCCCTGAAGTTTCCTGTTGTTTAGAAACCTCCTGGATACAAGGGAGATGAATTATTGATATGCCAGCCTTGGGAAGGAAAAGCAAGGCAAGATTAGAAAAAGGGAAGGGACCTTTGTCTGGAGTAAACTGTATAAAAAAGCAGGACATTCGGTTCCCAAGGAGCTGTACACAATAAAGAGAAATCAGACTACCGTGGTCTGTGTGGTTTATAAGCTACTAATCATGGGTGATTCAGTGCATACCTCTGGCTTCGCTGTGTGCATGGCTGCGCGGTGGCGTGGGGGGGGCTGCCCTCCAGCGGCAGGCAATGCCAGGGGGCACGCACCACTGCCCCCAAACACCGATCCCGCCGCACAGTCCCGTGGTCGGGCCGACACCGAGGACCCAGGTGCAGGTGGATGGCACCGCTGCAGCAGCAGTGTGTGTGTGCAGCTGGCACTGCAGCCCCGGACTGGGGCACCATGGGCACCGTTGGAGACAGGGTGGGTGCAGGCAGGAGCCCCGAACACATAGGATTTCCCCGCTGATCCCCATGCTTTGCCTGCAGGCATCTCAGTAGGGTTATGGTGAGCACCCTGCATGGTCACCAAAGTGCCTGCATCCATCAGCGGGAATGAGACCTCACCAATCGCCTTCCAGCAGCGTGCCAAGCCCTCGGAGGCTGCTCACCCACCCGGTGTCCACCCTTCCTGTGGGGGTGAGAAAGACAGGCCCCGTGTGTCAACCGCATGAGAAAAACAGCCATCCAACCATGCAAAAAAAAAAAACCCATCTGGTGCAGAGTTGGTCTGGAAAAGGGCCTTTTCAACTGGAAGAACCCTCCAGCAGGTGCATCCCTCTAAGGCGATTCCACTGTGCCCTCAGCAGGGGCTCCGGGGTTAGGACAGGGGAGCGGAGGAATTAATCTGCTTTGCTAGTGCCTTGTCCTGCAAGGACTGTCTCATTTACGGCTTGATTAGTCCCATCAACTGGGACCGAGCACTTCTGCATGATTAACGTGTGTGGCATTACACCGCTAATATCTCCCTACTTCTCTAAAGGTCCTATACATGGCTCACCACTGGCCACTTCCCCCTCAGCTGTGCACGCTGAAGGCAGGCAGGAAAGTTGCAAAAACACTTGCTCACTCTTCCATGTAATTGTGTCCACACTGTTCTTAGAAAGTAGAGAGTCACGCTCTAAAACTTTGCAGCATTTGAAGACGCACTTGCGGCACTCATGTCTTCCCACCAGCACGCCTCGGAAATCCCAGAGCATCCGCAGGGGCAGCAGCCACAGCATAGGGAGCAGAAAGGGGAGCCACTGCAGGTGCTGAGCTGCAGAGGGGTTACCCTCCCTCTGCCTTGGTCCTGGAAGGCCGAAACAAAAATTAGTCAGGTGGTGATATTTGTGGCTGATCCTTGTAGCTAGAGAATAACTGAAAGGTGCTCTTTGCCCAGAGAGAGAGAAGCCAAAACTGATCTTTCAGCTCATTGACAAAACCAAGCAACAAGAGCGGAGCACGAGAGGGAAGGACCGCTTGAAATGGACCTGAAATATGTGTTGGTTTGGGGTTGGGTTTTTTCTGCAAAACTGAAACGTTGGGGGAAAAATGTTTGAGTTGAAGGCTGTATTTTGGTTCCTTCATGAGCTTTTAATGTCATTCTCAAGCAGTTTCAATAAAACTGAAGTAAATCTGAAACAAACATTGGTTTTGAATAATGCTATTGAAAGGCTGTCTTTAAAATGTCAACATTAAATGTTTTGATGATTTCAGATTTGTTTTAACTACAATTCATTTCCCTTTACAGCAATTTTGTATTTATCCTAAATAAGTGTTCACCAGTGGAAAAAAAAATGTGGCTGAAAATTGTTACCCTGCATTATTTACCAGTACAAATTTTCACATGAAAAAAACCTTACCGAAGATAAATGCCATCCAGCAAATAATTGATTTGGTTAGATGCTGCTTATAAGGATGGACAGGAGTCAGAAAAGTACCATGACATCCCTAAGTTCAACCGTTGGCAAGAGTGAATGGAAACTTCCTCCTCTAACAGGATAAAAGATGTTTTAGATTTGCTTTGGCCTCCAAGTCTATAAGTAAGATAAGGAGCCCCCTTGACAACACAAACCCAGGACAGTCAGCACAGCCAGTTTGAAAAACAGCAGTTGTTGGTCAAGAGGTTTCAACATTTTTGTCTGAATTTTCCACTAACCCTTTATTTTTTTTTCTCAATTAAAAATAAGGAGGACCAACATGGATAATGAGTTTTGCCACCTTCTGAGTGTTTGACTTCGTAACTCTAAGAGCTGCCTTTGAGTATGTTTGTTTATATAAAACCAGTACCTGCACGCACAGTGAAAGAGTCTTTAATCAAATAGTTTGTTTCCAATTTGCTTTTTTTTTCTGCAGTGCTGATGCCCCTTGTCACTGTGTGCTGGCTCCTGGTGCCCCCTTTTGCCCCCCCCCCGCCA
>NW_009258284.1:1363262-1380308 GCF_000687185.1 Egretta garzetta
GTTGCCCCCCCCCCGGCCGGGGCTGCTCCTGGCCTCCCGGCGAGGCCTCCCACAGAGCAGCGAGCGGCGGTGGGCACACGCCTGCAGCCCCAGGAAGGACGGGCTGGGACCAGCCGCTCCTCCTGATTAAGATAGATGGGGCTGTGCAGATCAGCAGACTATCTGGAGTGTCCATCACTTACCACTCGATTAGCTGTAACAAGCTCTGGATGAGCCTGCACGGAGGAGTTGTGCTGCTTAATTTGTTGGGCCAGCCGGGCTGGAAGACCACAGAGGAGGCAGCAGAAGCACGGCGGAGCATACCTAGCAAATCTGCGGAGATAGCGGCTGTTAATTAACTTGGTGTGTTTATTTGGAAGAAGAGCTGTGCAGAGGAAAGGTTTTAGTCCCTGCCATCCCACGCATTCAGTTCCCTGCCTCATCCTCACAAAGCGACTTTTCAGACACATTTCCAGAGCAACTGTCATCATTTCTGCATTTCCATTTAAATCCTGGCCCCCACCTTTTTGGTGGGCAGCTGGGCTCTGACTTGTTTCCCCGTTCTGAGGTTGCCATATGCTCAGCAGAGATTTCCATCTTGACCCCGCAGCACAGCAGCCCAGAGGCACGGCAGTCCTGAGATACTTTCTGAAGCAGCTCTCGGTTGCAGCAGTAAACCGCAAACCATCTCAAACATGCCCAGACCAGACCAGCACGCTGTGGGGATATGCCAAGAGAAATTCCAGTGCACAGATACACAGGAGAGAGCAAATAGGTCCAACTGCATCTGGCATGTGGACAGCACAGGCGAGCTTATCTCTTGCATTTTATAATGAGAAAGTGATGGGCCAGATCTCCAAAGGCATTTAGGTGCTTTGACATTTAACCTTCCACTGATTTCGATGGGAGGCCCACAGGGAAATTAGGTCTCTAATTATGCTTGGAGGTCTGGCCCTAGAGCTCCGCTTTCCCGCATTGTTTATTTCTGCATCATTTATTGCTGCCCACGAGGGCAGTAGGCACCATCCTCTCTGCCCCTTGGCCATCTAGGTAGCATGAGTTAGTGCTTTGAGACTCTCAACCCACCTTCAGCTCAAAGCTGTCCGTATGGCCATGTTCACTTCTTGTCATAGAGCCCCTTGTTACTGCTTTATTATATTTTGGATGCACACACAGGTGTGCGCATGGGCATGAAGAGCATGGACAACAGGACAAGAGACAACAGCTCAGCAAAGGGCTAGGTGTCACTACAGTAGAAATTGTTGGGCTTCAGCATGAGCTACACCCATGGACATGAGCTGCAAATGCTGGAGAAGTTTGAGACACGTCACGCTCACACCCCTTCTTTGCAAGGCATCCTTGGCAATGTTGATGGCAGAAGGTGTGCAGCAACAACTGTGCACAATTGGGACAGTCACTCCAGAGCCTCCATGTTCTGGAGAGAGGCAGGAGGCAGAAAATCTCCCCCGGCAGTTAGAAAAGGCATACGGACATGAGGAGATGCCAGAAGGCGTCTTCTACCCCTGGTTGCTTTCACTGAAGAACCACATATTGACTCTACCCAAAGTCCTTCCTCCACCCCAGAAAACATGTGCCAAGGGAAGTGCAAACATCTCCTCTCTCTCTCTCTTTAATACCACCATATTTTCCCAGTTGCAACCTCCAAGCACTCCTCCACTGGTTAGCTATTGCTGGTTAACCTGGCTGGTAATCTGGTGGCCTCTTGCACAAATACATGGCCACCACTCTACCTGTACAGCCATAGTGCAATTCCCTTGTGCCTCTACCACCTGGCCTGGCCTCGGTGGGTGGTGAACCCCCAGACTGAGCATGGCTGGCACAGGAGAGGGGTTGTCCCCTCAAGGGGTGATGACCACCCCTGCGACCTCTTTGTTTCAGAACCCCAGACAGGCAAAAAAGACTACCCTCTTGCAGGGGGGTAGGTAAGTTCCCTGGCACCACACAGGGATTGGCCTGAAACCGTTGCCAAATTCTTCACAACTTCTTTGAAACAAGCAAAGTCTGGCAGCAAACTGGGACTGTCCGCCCCATGTGGTGTGTGGGCATTTGTGATTTCAGAGAGACAGTCGGACTAAGGAACGGGCCTGACTGTAAGAAGGTCTAAGCATTTCCTACAAACCGAGTCTGTAGCTGAGGACCATTTCTGTTCATGTCATCGGTCCATACAGTTGGATGCTTTCCTGCATCCAGCAGTGGCCAAGAAGTGTTAGTGTCTACCAAAAAAAAAAAAAAAAAAAAGGAAAAAAAAAAGAACATTAGAGAATAAATTCACTCCTTGTGAAATAGAGGTCAGTAGAGTTACGCCAGGGAGGAATTTGGACCAAGATACCCAGACTTTGATACTACATTTTAAATAGTAAAAATATTTTCAGTGGACAGGGAACTGTAAGAGGTTTATAAATGCAAAAGAGAAGAAAAAAAAAATGGTGCTGCTCCCCCGCAGCCTCCTAAAAATAGCAAATTACACACCTAATAAATGTATCAGCAGCCCATCAAATTGACAGCCTGAAATTGAAGAACAGACCCGTTTTGTTTGGAGAAATAGTCTTTAAGAGTGTGGAGGTGAGCTAGAAAAATAGCAACCGACATTAAGAGTGCAAGATTAATTCGCCGGCGCTTTAATTGAGACAGCCTGAATGAGCCAGAAAAAAGAGAAAAAGGGAGAGGGAGAGGATCCCAGCTCTGTCTGGCTCCATAGAAACTCCACCTACCATGTCCTTTCAGCTGGAGCTCAAGTTACAGCATTACATCAGCCCCAAAATGTCCCCTTGGCTGATAATTCCCTGGGAGCCAGGCACTGATGCTGCACACGGGGTTCCGGATCGGACACCGGGTACAAATTCACCCCTTTGGATTCATTGGTGGGGGGACGGGCCGAGGGCCACCCTTGGACAGCCTTCAAACCTCCCTCCTTCTGGGGGACCCCTGGGGCCACCGGCTTTTGGGGTGATGTCCCCATCGTCCCATCCTCACACCCCGTGGGGCCATCACAGAGCTGCCCCGGCTGCAGATTTTTCTTGTGGCCAGAGGAGCTGGGACTTGCTGGAGCTGGCGGGGCAAGGGGGAAGGTGTTATTCGTATTTCAGAACAGATCCATGTACTCGACAACCCCTGCAATCCCAAAGCCTGTAAAAGCATTAAGCAGGCCATCCTGATCGTGAGCCTCGCCCGGGTTTCCTGGCTTAAACAAGAAAGTCCTTCTCGTAAGCAAGGAATAAGCTCCTGCACAGGCAATATTTCAAAAGCCTTGCTACTACTGAGTAAATAAATGTGCGTAGCAGATACAATAAACATTTTCTTCTGTTCTGAAATCAGATCTGCAGATCCCAAATCCCCCTGTGCTGTGCAGACTGTAATTACAGGATATGTTAAATTTTCTTTATAGCCAGCCCTGATGGTTGTTAAGTGACCGCACCGCCCAGTACAGCACCCCTCTCTGGTCTGCTACCATTCGTAATGAAAACCAGATGTTTGTTTAAAGTTAATAATCAATACAGCACTCATCCCGAGTCAAGTAGGGCTAAACATTTGCTTAGAGAAGCCATGTCAGAGCCGCGATAAGCAGGGGCTTGGTGCAGCATGCTGCTTCGGAGCCCGCTGGGGCGTGAGATAAACCATTCGAATTCCAGAGAGCGAATGCTGGGGCCGAGGGGGTGATCTGAACCTCTACGAGTAACCGAAGCAACTAAAATAAATGTAGCCCCGACCCCATCCAGAGTGACCCAGATCCCTGCTCCCAGCCCGCTGTGTGCTCTCAGCGAGGCCAGAGCCTTGCTTTGCGCCGGCTTCTCTCTTATATCTGAATTGAGCAAGAATATATGCAAAGGGAAGAGTAGGATGCAGTTGAAAGCCTGGGTGCTGGTAGGTGGTGACTGCTCCCAAATTGCTGCAAAGGCAGTGGGAGCCGGCAGAGAAGAGGCTACCGAGCATCTCACCAGTCATCTGAGGTCAAGGCTGACATTTTTTGATCTTCTTAAGTCCCAGGTTAGACAGTAAATTGAATAATTTTCTGCTGAGTTGGGCAGTAAGATGGAGGAACTGTTAGGGCAAACTTTTTGTGTAGCCCACACACCTTCTCAAAGGTTCATCTCAGTGAACGGATGAGGAGGAGGAGGAGCATTAGGAATGCTGGTGGGAACTCAAGATGAAGGTAAATCCAGCTGATCCACTCTGCCTGGATCTTTCCTAACGGGGTCAGAGCTGTCCCAGTCCAAACATGATTTAAAAATTAATACTGGGAGGGTGTTTTTGCTGTTGCTTCAATACTGCTCATTGGTTGCAAACAGCTGGATGGCCAAACCCTTTATGTTTCCTGCACTGTAGATATAAATATTTCAAAGTGGCCTGAGTTATTTTTCTTCCCTGTTTGCTGTTCAGTGGTCTCCTTGCCTAATGACCTTCACCATCCAGCCCAAGAGCTGAAACACAGCAGCGTGATTCAGCTGCCCAGCCTGAACCCTCCCCTTTCCCACCTCCACTCCCAACCCTCACTCAGAGAGGCTGGGCACCATTGTCGAAGCTTAACTGGAATGCCCACCACACCTTGCTTCTGTATGGCAATACCACGATGAACACCAAGTGAATGTGAGAGACTCCCGAGACCTAGCATTTTGCCTGATGGTGGAAAAAAAGAGTTCTCTTGATTTTGCCTGGTCCTTTCTGACACTGTTTAGCAGTAGAAGCTGAACGTTTGCCTATAGCCCAACCCAGTGATAAAAGTCACTGCTCAAATATTCCGCTGTAAAAGAGACCAAAGTTTTAAATTCTAGGCTTTCCCTAGAAAAACTAACAAGTAAAATGACAAGAAGAAATTATGAGGAAATGTATACGACTCACAGAATCATAGAAATTTTGGTTAGAAGGGACCTCTAGAGGTCATCTAGTCTGACTTCCCATTTGACGCAGGACTATCACCAGCAGTGTTTTACTGAGGCTGTATTTCAGGATATGACCTGTATGTTTGCTCCATCCTTTTTTCTTTCTCTTTTTTTTTTTTTCCAATTTTTTTTTGCAGCAGCAGCCTTTTCAAAAGCCTTTAATTTAGTTGCTTGTAATATCTACCACCTTAACTCATCTTAACTCACATGATTAGGCCATGAAAATATTTGTATAAAGGAAGTGGGCAACCCCTAAATTATTTCAGGCTTTTCTACCCTAAATAAAAGGCTTTCCTCCCTTAAGCAGGACATCTACTGAACCGAGGTGCTATCCCCACTGTCTTTGGCAATAGGGTCATGCAGCACCTGAGCTGAAATCCGGGGAAGGACAGGAGCATTGTGGTTCATAAGGTGCAGGGCAACCTACATCAGCTTCACTTTTTATTGTGCAAGTACAGAAAGGGAGACACGGAACATCAGAAAAACTCACATGCCAGTTCTACTTCTGCGCTGTGCTGAGTTGTTAACTTCCCTTCTTCCTCGGCACAGAAATCCCCAAGTTAAAGTACTCATTTAGAGTTACCCAGAAAAGCTGAAGATAGATTTGGATCCTGTTGAAAGCCGCTGTTTTGTAACAAGCCAGAACCAACCCTCTTGGCTTAAAAAAAAAACACCCTCCATTCCACTTAAAACAGGTTCAGTAAATGATCTGTGACCAAAAACAAAACCAAGTACTAAAAGCTGGATAAAACTGCCTATCTCACCTCCAAATTAAATGAATCTGACCTGCACACCATGCACACCAAAGCATTCCTAGACCTCCACGGCTCGTGAACATATCAAAAAAAGCATTTATTAAAAACCAGTCCATTTGAAATCATCCTAACGGCGAGTTTTTCTGAAGAGGATTCATCTTCATTCCCGGCTCGCACCGTGCCTATGGAGCTACGGCATCCTCCTAATGCACCGCATCCTCTCCCCTATCCCCGTACAGGCGGACTCCAGCAGGAAAAAAACCTCAAAGCATAGCTCTGGGTAACGCTACAAGGAAAGCGATGGCCCCAGGAGCGGTGGCCATGGGTCTGTGTCCTCAGGGGTAGTTTGCATGGCAGAGACACACACACCCCTCCAGCAAGCTCCTGGTCTCCCGTGTTGCCTCGGGGGTCCCTCAGTAACACGGCGTTGGTCCAGAGAGGGCAGGGCTGGGCCCGCCGTCCCTCTCCTCGGCCGTTCCCGTTAGCCACGTTAGGTGGCCCAGCTGCTGTGCGGCCCCAGCTTTCACCGCATGTTGTCTACAGATGCCTAAAAGCTGGGCTTTGCGATGTCGATTCCCAAGCCTTGCCTCAAGCAGCCAAGTCAGCCATACCGTAATGCTTTCAAAATAGCAGTCTGGTGTCAGCCTTTGTGCCGAAAAAAACCCACCTTTCCCTGGGACAAAAAGCCTCCAGTTCGGGTATTCCTAGGACCCGGATGGGCACAGTGCTCCATCATTCTCAGGAAAAAGCATGGGATCAGGCTGGTCACCAGTGTGACTGGATCCAGCAGCATATTCTCATCTAAAATCTTCTTTCCCTGGAAAAGATACTGCTTTTTTTCTTTTTTTTTTTTTCCCTTTTTCTTTCCCCTGGCTTTGTAAGTAATCCTGTTCTTCACTCTCTGCTGTCTTGGCACCTTCCAAGCAAAATCTGACACTGAGGAATAGATCCTCTTTTTTTCAAATAATAAATGGAAATACATTTTTGCTGCAGCCTTCCAATCCACACAGGCGACACTGTCAAAATGCTCTGAACTTTTTTTGGAAGCAACAGATGACTACAGCTGGTTAGCACAATTATAGCCGTTGTGTAATGCTTGGATCCTCTGTTGTTTCATTCATTCTATTCATCAAATTGTGCATTATGCTGTGCGGGAAGATCTGCCTGATGGTAAATTTACATTTTTTCCTATGTTGCTGTTATTTTTCATAGTTAAAGGGACACTGGCAAGTGACACATCACTTTTTTAATGTTGTTTCAAAAGTTGTTTACCCTGTAATTTACAGTATCCTCTTAGAAGCCAGAAGAATGGAGAGCTTGAGCAATTTGGCATTTCCTCACTCTTGTATATTGATTTTTTTTTTTTTTTTCAGTGTGGGCTGGAGGAAGCTCAGACACTTTCTAGTTAGAGTGGTTCACAGTGGACTTAAGGACAGAGGCTACCGATTTTCACACCACTCCCAGAGGTAGGTAAGTATTATCTGAAAACTATCCCTGTTTTACAGGCAGGAGGCAAGCAGCCCTTGCATTGTTGGGGCCAGGGCTGTGCCAAGTTTTGTACAGAAGCGCCTCTCTCTCAAGCAGAGGATCTGGGGAGAAAAGAAGGACCTGCCCTAAAAAATCATCCTCCAAAGAGCCCATCCACCACAGAGCATGAGCAAGCCCTCCTTGTCCTGACAGCATGGTCACAGCCACCTGCTACCCTCAGAAGGGGTACAACCAGGCTGGCCCTAGACGTACCCATGGGGTGTCCCAGGCCCACCAAGAATGTGATGAGGAAAAAGGGGTACAAAGCTGACCTCTCTCCCTCACTTTTTCCGTGATTATAGCAGGCCAAGGTGCTGAATTTTCATTCTTGCACACATCTTTTTTTTTATAGTATTCAATATCACCCCCACTGCATCAACATGGGATCACAATAATGCAATGGGCACTGATGCTGTTGTTATTTTTTGATTCTGTAAAACCACCACTGTATTTGGGCTTTCTTGATTTTTTCCCAAGGTAGAAAACCAAATCATGTCCAGTTTTCAAAAACAAAACTCCTTTTTTGCTGTTCTCAGGATGGATATTTTGGGGAACTGCTGCAGAATATTGACTTTGTGTGTCTCAAGGCTTCCACTGGAAACGTAAAGGAATGTATGAAAAATTGTACATTTCTAAAAGGATTTTGATACTGTTATAACAAAAAGAAGTAAAAAGAAAATAATGGGATGGCATTGAAGGAAGAAAAAGGGAAGGAATATAGTTTACAGATGGTGTTCCTTATTTTTCTTCCTCTTTTTGTCTTCCTATATTAAAATGAACCAAAAATAAGCTAGAAATGTTTGAGTTTTTGTAGCTCCCCTCTGTGTGATTTTCTTTTATTGTTCCTTTTCTTTCTTGCCATTGTTCAGTCCGTAAGACTGTATACTTAAAATTCATTTGGGTAATTAAGTTAGTGAGAACAGCAGAATTTCATTAGGCTGGAACAGAAAGCGGCTTCAACGAGCGCCAGCATTTTCACACGTCCCAGGAGGGGGTAGATGCTGTCACCCAGCATCAGCCCTTGAGCATCGGGGTCCGAGGAGCCTGAGATGAACCCTCCAGACCCAAGATATACCTTGCTGTGCCACATGAAGCAGCCGTCCTGCGTAGTGACAAGTAGTCGCCAGCAGCGTTCCTGGGTTCCACTGCAATAAAGATTATTTATGCACCATGACTGCTAAGTGCTACTAAACACAAAAACAAATGACACTGTAGTCTCAGACCACTAAATTTGTCTCTCTGCTGTACATATCCTTTGCTTTCCCTTTGGCTGCCTTTTCGCTAGCTGTAAATTGCATAATTCATTCTCTCAGTTGTTTTATAGTTTTGTGGTGAAATTCAGATTTATCATCATTAAATATTGTTATCACTGTTTACACAATGACGCAAACTGTCTGAAATGTGTCTCAGACTCAACGCTGACATCTAACCTCAGGAGAAGATGGGACTCTCCAGACCAACCCAGATCCAGTCCACAAGCCAAGTAATTGGGATGAAACTCTTGTAATCCTGGAAGTTGAGAGGCAGGGTCACTACATGTTTTAATTTTGCTTCTAAAAGGCAAAGGTGCAATGCATGGTTTTCCAAGAAATGGGCCATTTAGGGCCTTTAATATTATAAGTTAGCAAGGATTATTTCTTTCCCTTGAAACACAATGAAACTGAAGATACTGTAGAAGATGGGACTGTGCCCAATAGGAGGACAAAAGACCCGTTTCTCCTCTGCTTTCTGTCCTCTTCTCAGTCTCTGGTAGGATTGCGAACTAGAAACCTTTCCATTTTGCATGGTTATTTCATGGGCTGGATGCTGGAGACCTGCTCTCTGTGCTCCAGGACCTGCCATCCCCCTGATTCAAGACGCAAAAAAGCCACTGGTTGGGCCATGTATTGGTAATCCCCAAAACAGAGACCGCAATACCCTGCAGTGATGGGACGCTGGCTTGGTTTGTAGGTCAGGAGGAACACGCTGCTCCCCCCATAATTCACTCCCTGGCTTGCTGGACCGGGGTGACCTGCAGGACGTTTCAGTTAGCCCCGCTTAAGCCACGTCAAGGATTAGCAGGTCTCAAGGAAAGCCACAAAGCGCTGGGCCATCGGTCTCTCAGGGCCATCTCTGCTTTGGCTGGTTCACAGTAATGTCATCATGAAAGATTAAGACATTGCAGCTTGGCGAAGAGGAGCGATATTGCAATAAATCCCTCTGTTGGGGCATTTCCTCTGGCTGGTTGTCTGCATGGCCTTTTCAGGCTGCTCTGAAATTAATTTCAACATTCTTGCAGGCACTTATCTCCCCAAAGTGAGATTTCCCGGGAATCGTCGGGGAAGGAACAAAGACAGAAGAAATACGGCTAAACCCCAGCGCTGAAGACCTGAGCCCTCTCTCGTTAATGCTCTTGGTTTAAACCAGGAGGAATTCCACTTTCGTCAAGGGATTTATGCCAGTGATATACTGTCAGCAAGCAGAGACTTAGGTGTGAGTCCTTTTCGTTGGGCTCCCTTTATTCGCTTTTACGAAAGGAAACCCCGATCCTGCAGATAGCGGTGCTCAGCTTTTGGGTATTGTAAATCTCAGGGGAGAGAGAAGGGAGAAGCAGCACGACCAGTTGCATAGTTAGGCTTTACTGTGTATATAAAAGTTGCAGAATTAAGGCTTAGTCACTTCAGAGGGAAATTACAGTCACAGTCCTAGGCAAATACTAACTCAAAAATACTTGGAAATCGCATGGTCTTTGATGCAATTCACTGCGAGTTAGACCTCCTCTAGTCAGGGAAGTTTGGGGTTTTTTTCTCACTTTCAAACAAGTAAAATTCAGTCCTGAAGCCTAACACATCTAAAAAAATATGATTTGCTGTATCTAGTAAGAAATAAGTGATGGGGACTGAAGCTGGGGGAGGGAATAGGGCAGGGCCACAGATACAGAGCAAAATGCCATCATGGAGAAAACCATCTCGCAGTGAATACGACCAGCTGGGTGTCTGGATGCTCTGTAAAATTTTATTGTGAAATGCACAGATGATGAGCACAGCTGCAAAGCATCAGGAGTGTTTATCATGATCTCCCAGAGCGTTCTGGGCGTGTTCCCCTTTGACACTATTTATGTAGGCTTAACCTAAGCTGATTTCAATGGAGACATCAAAATTGTTTCAAGGTGCATCCTATTACACACAGGATAAGCTTGTGGCTTAAGGTGTCTCCCCCCTGTCTTGTGTCGTGTTTATCAGCATGCAAAGGGCAACTGAATGAAGAAGTAGCTGCTTGATAGCATCTAAATAACCGGCTGCTGTTGCCGAAGCAAATAAAAGAGGTTTCTGGCACTCACGCAAATATTAAAAAGGGGATTAAGCAGACTTTTGGGATGGAATTCAGGCTGAAAAATCTGTAATCCATCCTTCCATGCCTAAACATCGCAACAATCTTCAGGCAACGGGCCCGAGTCTTCCCAGCGTTACATATTGTACCTGAATTCGGGTCCCTCCCGGCATCGGCTGGTGCGACGTGAGAATAGCACGGCCGAAAATCGGTTTCCCTGTGCAGCGTGCTTCACCTGCTTGTGGTCCCAAGGGTTTGTACGTGGTCACCTGCATCCCCTGACATACCATCATGCTCTGATTCAGTCAGACTGTTCACAGGCACAAATGTTAACACGGCTGCAGCACAAGCCTGTTATACTATAGAAGACAAGACAAAGTAAGAGCCTGTTCCAAACTTCCTCAGATAGCTTGCTGTAAAAAAAAAAAAAAATTAAAAATAATAATTAAAACAAAAATAAAGTTCTCTGTGTGTTTTATACTTCCTGATTTTGGCAGGCAGTGAAAGCATCTAAATACTCCTAAGGAAGCTGGTTTTGTATGTTCCAGTTGGTGATGGGGGAGAGAAGGGGAGCAAGAATATCGGGCAAGAATAGATGCTGACAGCTACCTGCCTGAAGAGAGGTTTCACATTAAGAGTTCGAGAAGTAACCTAGGAAATGTTGCCGTTAGAAAATGAAATTTAAAAGCTAAAATGAAATTTAAAAGCTAAAAAATTTTGTTATAATTAAGCTACATTTATGGAGGGGGGTGGAAAAAAAGTCATTAAACCATGGTATTAATGCTAACGGCAACCCCCCCTTTCTCACACTAAGACCTTGTGACAGCTTTACTTAGTCTTCATTAAACATCCTCCAACAGTTCATCACAAACTGCGTCTGATATAACTGTGAAATCCCTGCAGCACTGTCACAGCTGCAGTGTCAGATTTTGGAAGCGAAGGAGACACTGTTTGTAATCACTAACCCAGGTCTCAAAGAAAGCGGCTCAGATTGAGCTGTTTACATTGTACTTCAGCAATTTTTTTTTCTCCCCTCTGGGATTCACAAATTGCTTAACAAAAGTCACAACACCTATTTTCTTCGCATCAGGAGCTGAAATGCAGAATACAGAAAGATTTACTAAAAACAGTTTGTTACAAAGCTGGGATTAGACATTGGATCTTCTAAATGCCACCTCCTGCCTAATGAGCAGCAACGATGGCTTCCTGGACCTAAACAACTGATGCTCCCTCCACATTCTTCCAGGGTTGCACAGAGAAGGGATTTCGGTTCTTCTGGTCCTGAGAATGGCCCCTTCTGAAGGAAAAAGCCACATTCCCTTCAAACCATCTCAGCCCCGCTCTCTGCCATCACTACGTCAGGGGCCGTTGCGGGCCAGCCCTTCACAAGGCTGCACGCAAAGCCCGCTGATGGCAACAGGCTGGAGGTCAGATCTTCACGTCTCCTTGCCACCTGCTTGCAGTGGTACTGCTGATCACAGAGCCATAAAAAGCTAAAGGCAGTACCTGGTCTTGCCTCGAAACCTCATATTAAGGAGTTGTAAAAGTTGGCGTGTGGGAGGCGTATTTCTGTACCCTCATAATTAATACTTTATATTTCTGTCTTTGCAAAGCTGTTTTTACAAAGCCAGATACTGGCTGGACCCCAGAAGCTCTTATCACAAATCAGATTTTGCATTTATTTGCACTTCTGTCATTGGAAAGGAGAAGGTTTTATTAATAGTAGTAGTAGTGTTCATATCTGGAATTCACTTCTGGATTGAGAAACTCCTGTGCCAGCGTTCAGCCAGGAGTGAACTTTATGATCATGTTATCAACTCTGAAAACAGGAGATTAAGCAACAGCCGCTGAAGTGGTAACAGATTTTTAACTCTATCAGAATCAGTTGCCTTCTCCTCCGTATTGTTTCCCTGCAGTATCCATCTCTCACATTTGAAGGCTTTCCCAATGAAAGAGAACCACCACGTAGCGTTATTTGTAAAACAGCCCTGTCCTGAAACACGATAGCGCATGAACTCGACCTGATAATTTATGAACTCACAGCTAAGCAAGAAACAGTTCCCCTGCAGCCCAGGGAAAATGTACTGTAACATGCTAAATCTCTTTTTTAACTGTAAAATCATATAGCCATTCAGGTTTGTGGCTTTCTTAAATGTGGTTGCGCTCGGAGAAGTGACTATAAAAATGACACACTTTTACTCAATGGATCTGCTGTCTTCTGCAGGAAATTTGAGTCAGATATGTTTCATTTACTGACAAAAATAATACCTTGTTTTTGTATTTTCTACTCCGCTGGCAGCGTAGAAACTATACAGCCCTGGGAAAAGTAGCCAGCTCTCCTCTGGTTCACGCACCATCAACAGTACTGGTAATTAGTTTTAACCACTGAGTTTTGATTGCCTGTGCAAAGAGATTAGGTTGACTTTCATATCCGGGGCTGGATCAACTGAGCTACTGGCCAGAAAAACTGGGCCACGTTTTCAGCTGATACGCAGTGCCCTCGACTACAGCTGGAAATCTGACCCTCCATCTTCTCACCGCCTGCCTCCTTGAGCAGGGATCTCTGCTGGACGGTGACCACGCCACCCAGCACGCAGACTTGGACCTGGCACGCGTCCCCGCACAGGGGGATGGATTACACTCCGGGACTTGCGATGCGGCCGCCCTGCCACTGCTGCCCTCCGGCTGGCTGAGAAAATGCCATGCTTGGAAGCTCAGGTGCCCAATAGGGTACGTGCTCCTGGCTCGTCCCAGCTGCAAAACAAAATACGTGCTCATGAACCACTGGGACAGCTGGCTGGTAGAACATCTAGGTGGCAAAGGCTGGGGTAAAACAAGGCTCCAGCCACCAGCAGTTACGCAAAATGACCATCAGTCTGATTTGCAATGAGCCATGCAACACTATAGGCATGTAGTCGGGACTAAGTGGGGCTGAATAACCCCCTCAAGCCTTGCAATACTACAGGCATGTAGTCAGGACTAAGTGGGGCTGAACAACCCTCCCAAGCTATGCAACACTATAGGCATGTAGTCGGGACTAAGTGGGGCTGAACAACCCTCCCAAGCTATGCAACACTATAGGCATGTAGTCGGGACTAAGCGGGGCTGGATAACCCCCCCAAGCCATGCCACCCCTCTTGCTGACGCAGCCTTGCTGTCACCTCCCCGGCCATGAGCTCTCTCCCACATCTGCCACGCATTCGGCTATTTTTAGAAGGATTTAACCAACAGGTGGACTGCACCACCAGTGCGTTTCATCTGGTCCTGGGTCATTCTGTTTACAATGCCAAAGCAATTGGAAACGAAATTATCCCTTCGAACAGTTTCCAGATTACGTGATCTTCTAGCTGCAAATGAAAGCCATGCAGCCACCCAACAGTCCAGCTGTTTGCTTGCAGCACTGGAAACAAGCATGCTGAAAGGAGTCAAGAAAGCTTTCAAGTCAGTCCGTTGTTTGCTACGAGAGATGACGAAGCTGCAATTGCCTCACATTTTCCAGCTAAACCAAAGCAGGAAGCTCCCATCCTGATGGCCTGAGTTACAGGAAGGGCGGTTCTGCATGAAAAATTCACATTTGTTGCAAGCAAATATGTTCTACACGTGGTATTTTGCGTGGAGATCACGGTGAGCTGACTCTGCAAAGCTGAGCATCAGTATCTCTCCCCTGGGGCTGAGGAACTGTATCGACACTTGCCAAACACCTTTGCTGACTGTAAGGGGTTTTGCAATTTCTTCTGTAAGATGTATGTCTGTGTGGATCTGCTCTCATGGGCTGTGATTGATTATTAAATTAAGATCCTCTACAAGGCATTCAATCTGTAAGTGAATTTTCCCTTTCTGATGATTTCACGTGGTGTTTGACATTAAAACCAGCTGTCTTAGGTAGCTAACTCCACTTGTCCCCAATATTTCATCGTGACAAACAGGATGTATTTCCATCACTTATCATAAGATCAACACTGAAGCCCAGCAAGTGCTAGCTTATTTATTGTCAGCCAGGGTTTGGATGGTCTTAAGTGCCTCCCTTAGTAGGGATGATTCCTTAACAAAGACTCTGCTCACAGATTGAACTGTCCGTCTTCAGTTTTTGTCCATCAGTCCACCAAGTTTTGTTGATCACACTTCTTGTGGTCACATGCAAAATTAGTTCATTCCAGCTGATCCAACTATGGCAGTAAAAGACTAACCATTGTTAATTTTTTCTCCCTTGTGAGCGCTTGTTAGCATGATTTTTCCTCCCTTGACCTGAAGGCACCGCGTGCGATTGTGCGACCCTTCCTCCCTCCTCGTTGCGCGGCATTTACACCACCAGCATGGGCCTTCCTCATGTGTTGGCGAGGAGAAGGTGGGCAGAGTGGGGCAATCGCACATGAAAACGCTGCTCGGCCCAAGTCACCGGGGCCACACTTGACCGGCAGAGCTGAGACTGCATGCTGGGTCCCCATCCACCTCTCCTCCCGCCGCTCCCCGGTATAAACCCTGGGGTTAAACCCCGACACCAAGGCTAGCCCTGAAATGGCTGCAGCGTTACAGCTTCACACGGCAACATTTGGGCCGGGCTCAAGGAAGAGGCTTCCCTTGCAAAGCGCTCCCCCAGTACTTACTGTCATAATTAGCGCGCGCGCAGCCCTCGCTCGCCAGGGGAGTTTGCATTAGCGGCGTTGCCACCATCGCCCCGATAAGCCCCGACCTGGTGGTGTTTGTACTTCTCAGTCACCTTTATTTGTTTAAGAGGCCAGACAAGGCAAACACTTGTGACGCCTTGTTTATTCTGCGGCTTTCACTGGGGCGTATTAAACTCATCATTACTTCATATAAGCTCGAGATAGGCATTTTTTAGCTGGCAAGTGTTGACAGTACGTAACAGACACTCTGCCACAAGGTAACATGTTTATACACTGGTGCAAATGCCTGGTGGATTTTATCCCTGTAAAACTATCACAGATAAAGAAGCTACTATCAGATAAGTGACTATAATAAATGGCCACAATTAGTGCTCTGCTGATGAGACTACTCGGTGGTCTCTCTGCCTTAGACAAACCCCAGGCTCAGCTTGCTTAGTATAAATGGAGACAAGGACCATTTAAAATAACATCAGCCCCTCCTGATTTCTGGGGGCGTTTTACCAAAATACCACTGCTAACTGAATTGAAATCTCCCTGTATTTATCTTCAGAGGACATAAAAATGGGAAAATCAAATCAGACATAAAATAAAGATGTCCACTTACACACAAGCTACTTGAGGGTTTCCCTCGTTTTTAAGACTTTAGGTTTAATTGTGGCTTTTGGTCCCAGCTGGCAATAGCACTCACCAGCCTTTCCTTTCGATGCCACTGGAAACAACAGTAAGAGTCAGCCTACACCCCGCTGCCTGCCGCCCCGAGCGGGGAGTGAGGGATGCCCAGGACCCAACACATCCTCCCATGGCCTGGGTGGGAGCATTGCCTCCCCCCTTGCTCCGACTGCTCCCCGGAGCTTGCTGAACCAGCATGGGCATTGCAACCGAGGCAATGCCACCGTGGTGCAAACTGGGGGGCAGCAGAGATGGCTGTGGGTGCAGCTCCCCCCAAGCCAGCACTCCTGGAGTCAGCTGCTCTCTGCTCCCAGCCGTGCCTCAAACCCTGAGAGCAGTCCAGAGGGCCTGATGCACCTTCAGGTGTCTGCTTATATTCTGTATATATTTATATTTAAATGGCACTTAGTGCCTCTCTGAAGTCAATGGATTGACTGCCATCAAAAGGCATGTCTCCAGATTAAATCCTTCCCATTGAACAACCAAATCTCTCCCCAAAACACACACCCATCATATACAAGATACCACTTCCCCCTCCATCTTTGCCAACAAGAGAATTCCAGAACTACAGTAAAACAAGGGAGCACCAAACCTGGGGCTGTACAGAGCCAAGCCCCAACCAGAATTGAGCTCCACGTCCTCCTGGTACCCCACTAGTAAAAATAATGGCTCCCAAGCCACACTCAAGGGCTGCAGCAGTGAAAAGGGGCTGTTGTATCAGCTGCAGTCTAACCCCGTTTCTCTTCATTAGCAGCCCTCGCTCATAAAGTAAGCTCACGTTGCTTCGTGAAGTGATCTCATGGTCACTGTTTTAAAGGCATCTCTGTTGACATCCAGCCGGATCTCATTACAGCCAGGATTCAGAAATGAGAGCTTATAATTTAAGCGCTTTTCCTGAAAATGTCTTTAAAAGCCATTTATACCCTTGCACAGCCTAGTCATTTATAGAATGATATGTATTTACAATGGACAGCTTTTACATATAAATATGTGTGTGTATATATATGTACATACTCAAATATGTATACATATGTATATATACGTACGAATGTGCTGAAAGAGATTTCCGACATACTTTCAGTGTCATTAGAATAATGAGAATAGAAAAGCTCAAACGGATCGGTTGTAAACCAATGGCTGTAATCCTCCTGAGTTATTTTTCATCCGTAACTACACATTTTGTTTATGTAGTGTCAAAATGGCACCATCCAGCACTGCTGAAGATGTCTCCTGATCCATCTTCTACCCCCTCCTGAAACACAGTGGCTTTTTCAGAACCAGCCC
>NW_009258284.1:1382319-1399628 GCF_000687185.1 Egretta garzetta
CACTGAAGCCCAGCAAGTGCTAGCTTATTTATTGTCAGCCAGGGTTTGGATGGTCTTAAGTGCCTCCCTTAGTAGGGATGATTCCTTAACAAAGACTCTGCTCACAGATTGAACTGTCCGTCTTCAGTTTTTGTCCATCAGTCCACCAAGTTTTGTTGATCACACTTCTTGTGGTCACATGCAAAATTAGTTCATTCCAGCTGATCCAACTATGGCAGTAAAAGACTAACCATTGTTAATTTTTTCTCCCTTGTGAGCGCTTGTTAGCATGATTTTTCCTCCCTTGACCTGAAGGCACCGCGTGCGATTGTGCGACCCTTCCTCCCTCCTCGTTGCGCGGCATTTACACCACCAGCATGGGCCTTCCTCATGTGTTGGCGAGGAGAAGGTGGGCAGAGTGGGGCAATCGCACATGAAAACGCTGCTCGGCCCAAGTCACCGGGGCCACACTTGACCGGCAGAGCTGAGACTGCATGCTGGGTCCCCATCCACCTCTCCTCCCGCCGCTCCCCGGTATAAACCCTGGGGTTAAACCCCGACACCAAGGCTAGCCCTGAAATGGCTGCAGCGTTACAGCTTCACACGGCAACATTTGGGCCGGGCTCAAGGAAGAGGCTTCCCTTGCAAAGCGCTCCCCCAGTACTTACTGTCATAATTAGCGCGCGCGCAGCCCTCGCTCGCCAGGGGAGTTTGCATTAGCGGCGTTGCCACCATCGCCCCGATAAGCCCCGACCTGGTGGTGTTTGTACTTCTCAGTCACCTTTATTTGTTTAAGAGGCCAGACAAGGCAAACACTTGTGACGCCTTGTTTATTCTGCGGCTTTCACTGGGGCGTATTAAACTCATCATTACTTCATATAAGCTCGAGATAGGCATTTTTTAGCTGGCAAGTGTTGACAGTACGTAACAGACACTCTGCCACAAGGTAACATGTTTATACACTGGTGCAAATGCCTGGTGGATTTTATCCCTGTAAAACTATCACAGATAAAGAAGCTACTATCAGATAAGTGACTATAATAAATGGCCACAATTAGTGCTCTGCTGATGAGACTACTCGGTGGTCTCTCTGCCTTAGACAAACCCCAGGCTCAGCTTGCTTAGTATAAATGGAGACAAGGACCATTTAAAATAACATCAGCCCCTCCTGATTTCTGGGGGCGTTTTACCAAAATACCACTGCTAACTGAATTGAAATCTCCCTGTATTTATCTTCAGAGGACATAAAAATGGGAAAATCAAATCAGACATAAAATAAAGATGTCCACTTACACACAAGCTACTTGAGGGTTTCCCTCGTTTTTAAGACTTTAGGTTTAATTGTGGCTTTTGGTCCCAGCTGGCAATAGCACTCACCAGCCTTTCCTTTCGATGCCACTGGAAACAACAGTAAGAGTCAGCCTACACCCCACTGCCTGCCACCCCGAGCGGGGAGTGAGGGATGCCCAGGACCTAACACATCCTCCCATGGCCTGGGTGGGAGCATTGCCCCCCCCCTTGCTCCGACTGCTCCCCGGAGCTTGCTGAACCAGCATGGGCATTGCAACCGAGGCAATGCCACCGTGGTGCAAACTGGGGGGCAGCAGAGATGGCTGTGGGTGCAGCTCCCCCCAAGCCAGCACTCCTGGAGTCAGCTGCTCTCTGCTCCCAGCCGTGCCTCAAACCCTGAGAGCAGTCCAGAGGGCCTGATGCACCTTCAGGTGTCTGCTTATATTCTGTATATATTTATATTTAAATGGCACTTAGTGCCTCTCTGAAGTCAATGGATTGACTGCCATCAAAAGGCATGTCTCCAGATTAAATCCTTCCCATTGAACAACCAAATCTCTCCCCAAAACACACACCCATCATATACAAGATACCACTTCCCCCCTCCATCTTTGCCAACAAGAGAATTCCAGAACTACAGTAAAACAAGGGAGCCCCAAACCTGGGGCTGTACAGAGCCAAGCCCCAACCAGAATTGAGCTCCACGTCCTCCTGGTACCCCACTAGTAAAAATAATGGCTCCCAAGCCACACTCAAGGGCTGCAGCAGTGAAAAGGGGCTGTTGTATCAGCTGCAGTCTAACCCCGTTTCTCTTCATTAGCAGCCCTCGCTCATAAAGTAAGCTCACGTTGCTTCGTGAAGTGATCTCATGGTCACTGTTTTAAAGGCATCTCTGTTGACATCCAGCCGGATCTCATTACAGCCAGGATTCAGAAATGAGAGCTTATAATTTAAGCGCTTTTCCTGAAAATGTCTTTAAAAGCCATTTATACCCTTGCACAGCCTAGTCATTTATAGAATGATATGTATTTACAATGGACAGCTTTTACATATAAATATGTGTGTGTATATATATGTACATACTCAAATATGTATACATATGTATATATACGCACGAATGTGCTGAAAGAGATTTCCGACATACTTTCAGTGTCATTAGAATAATGAGAATAGAAAAGCTCAAACGGATCGGTTGTAAACCAATGGCTGTAATCCTCCTGAGTTATTTTTCATCCGTAACTACACATTTTGTTTATGTAGTGTCAAAATGGCACCATCCAGCACTGCTGAAGATGTCTCCTGATCCATCTTCTACCCCCTCCTGAAACACAGTGGCTTTTTCAGAACCAGCCAGTGGGAAAAGCTCTTGTGTAAAAGCATGCCCCTACTGGGCTTTATAGTTCTACTTGATTTAATATTTCCTAATAACAGTGTCAGGGGAAATTTCATTGAATGGTAGAGGAACCCCCACATACAGACTCCACCCCAGGAATTAGGTGCTTGTGTGCAGTAGGATTTATGGTGGTTCTTTGTATTCCTATTGCCAGAATATCTCATAAGCTCAGAAAAGTTAGGCAGGCATCAGTGTGTTTACCTTTTCATGAGCTTAAAGCTGATTTATTTGACCTCTGAAAAATAGGATAATATTTCTTGTTGAAAACACCATGGAGTCCAGCTTAAAGGGAAACTGTCAAGTAGTTTAAGCCCCAAAAGTGAGCTGCCTTTAACTATTATAATTGGAGGGCAGTGTTCATTTAATTCAGCTGAAAGCCAGTACATGATGTCTGCCCATCCATGCAATTCATACATCTGCATTCATGTAGACCTTTGCATGTATTAAGCCCTGGGGCTCCCGGGAGGAAGAGTGACTCTGGTGAGATAACACATTGCAATAAGTTGCTCCCGTGCAAACACTGCTTTAAAACACTGCGAAAAATCCACGTGGGGCTTTGCCCCAGAAAGGCAATGATAACTATTTCAGTGTAATTACACTGGTAAGAATTTCCTTAGAGAAAGCCAGGTCTTAGAGCAGAGCAAGTCATTTCCCCCCCAGTAATTTGTACACATAAGTCACCACTTGTTGTTTTGCCTTTGCAAATGGGTTGTGTGCATGAGGCAGAAATCTCCTCTGCGTTAGCTATTTACAACGATTATCACATCCCCTCGACCTGCTGAGGATTTGCAAGCCATTGCACTGTGCCAGTTGTGTGGATGGGAGCTACACCAAGGCCATTGCGTTGCTTCTGGTCAGCAAAGGATACGATTAGCCAGTACGGTACCAGTCACAAACATACAGGTCCAGTTCCTCCCCTAGGAATTTCCAGTAGCTCAATTTAAAATCAGTGTTTTTAGTGTTCACCGCAACCACGCACAGGAACTCACCAATTCAAAAAGTGAACAAGCGGGAAAAATCAATAGGAAAAATGAATTAATTTCCCCCCAGCCTGGCCCAGGGCTGGGTTGCATACTAATAGACATGGAAAGTTAATTGACCCATTTATTTCACAGTATTATTTTCAGCTGTGACAAACGAGCGACAGATACTTACAGGTGACCCCAAATCCATTTATCTGTGGCATCTCATTCAATGTATGCAGAGGTGTTACCAGCCATCAGGTGCTTTAAATAGATCATTTCAAGTGAAATCATCGATTCAACTGAAGTGTACTTTTACAGGCTAAAGACTTGGATCCATAAATGAATGGGAAGGGAAGCAGGGGTCCCTCGTAAGCAAAGGCACAGGTAGCAACCCGTGCTAAGCGACCAGTTCATACAAAATACCTTCAGGCAGTCTTGGCTGCTGCGTGCCTGTGTGGAGTCCTGTCAGGGTTATGAGTTCACAACAGGAGTTTCACACATGAATGGGTCATGGCAAGCCCTCCTGTTTCCATGGAGAAAGAAGATGACTTCTGTGGTGGGAAGAAGACCTCACTCTTAGATGAGATCAGGGCAGAAACCAAGGCTTACATGGCCTGTTTACACCCTGCAGATCTTCCTCATCCACAAAAAAGAAATTATTTTACTTTGTCATGGAAGTGCCTGTTATTTTCTACTCACTATTCTAC
The DNA here is from genome assembly GCF_000687185.1 of Egretta garzetta. Taxonomy (NCBI): domain Eukaryota; kingdom Metazoa; phylum Chordata; class Aves; order Pelecaniformes; family Ardeidae; genus Egretta; species Egretta garzetta. Next base: position 1,386,654 of record NW_009258284.1, read on the forward strand.
TGACATTATAGTAATAATAGTTTATGACTACACAGTTTATGACATAATAGCTTATGACACAATAGTACCCCATAGTTTCATAGGGGTGATCAGGTATACAAATCCTTTCAAAACCACCTGAAACTACTGGAAAACTGGATATTTGTATGGAATCAAGTAGGACAGATGTGCAGGAAGTCAGGGGTGGAGGGGGAAGAGCTTTTCAAATCACAAAATGAAGAAGCGTTATTTTTCACATCTCCTTTCCCTGTTCTGGTCATCCTACTTTTTTTAACTGGTATATAAGTATTTCTGAGTCAGCTTTCTGCAAAGCCATGTTTTAGTAAATTAAATGGCTATTAAATATAGCTCCAGAAATTAAAATAGCTATTGCGTTCCTCCAAAATACCTCCCTAAATCACAGTTCAGGAAAACATCATTCACCTTAATGGAGAACCACTGTAATGGAGCAAGAAGCAACTTGGAAGCAGCAGCAGCGAAGACGGGAAGACATGGTTCAAGTTCCCCCTCATATTTTCTTAGGAAGCAAAACTATCTTTACATAAGTAACTCACACAGTTCCAGCCAGGTCTACATAGATTTAGACGGGACTTGGTTCAACCTCTCCTCTCTTCTCTTCTCTTGTGTTTATATTAAAAAAAAGGCCTAGGAAAAAGTGTGTTTGGCAAAGGTGCATACATATATCTTAAGACACATAGAGAACTATATTAATGCTGGTGGCTGGATTAATCTGTTCTTATGGGGGCTGAGAAAGGGTCCCTACACTCGGATCCATTTCCTAGAGTTTATTGGTCCTCGCTGCAACCTACTCAAGATTGCAGCCTGGTTTGAACCCGGGGCTAATTCACGATACACCACAAATGTAATGATATATCCCATTGCCTGAGTACAATAGTGGCACTGTTTAATAGCTTGCCGTAATTTCAGGCTTTAAAAACAGTGGCCAGAGAGGTGGAAGAGAGTCATCCTTGTCACACACAAGCTAGGCTAACCCGGGGAGGTGAAGTGCCTGTTTCTCAGGACAAGCCTCGGTTAATCTGTTCTGTTGGCTTTGATTCTCGGCCTGGTTTTATACCAAGAAGTGTTTAAACTCAGTCAAATGGCCAAACAGATTGCATATGTGACTGGGTTTAAACAACAAATATGTGTCTGCAATATTTGTTTGTGCCCCAGAAGTTTCCCACATTAAACAAAAAAAGCCCAAAGACTGGCTTTCCCGGTCTGGTCCTTGGTGGCTGATTTATTAGCTTTCCTGTTTTCATCAACATGTTCAAGTTGCTAAAGCCCATCCTGTTGCGCCTAACGTGTCTGGCATTCATCTTCACCTCAGTACCATCTGCAATAACAAGCAACAGATCCCTCGATCAACGGCTCTAATGATTCCCTAGGAGTATCCTCCAGAATACAAAATAAAATAAAAATAAAAGGATGAGCGGGCTGAGCCTGCCTCCAGCTTGGGGCAATCACTCAGTTCCATTTTTCTTGATAATCACAGTAAATTGGTGCATCGCCTGCACTTTCATTTTCTCAGGGAGAGGGTGAAGGGGTTTCTAAGAGTCCGCTGTTTTAATGAGCTCACAACGTGGCAAGTGACAGAGGCTTTTCCTGTTCCTGTGGGAAGTATCTGTTCTCTTTATTTCTGCAATAGTGAAATTCAGCTGCAAGCATTGGGCAAACACTTAGAAAAGTGTCCTACAGACATCTGCCCCAGTGACGTTCTGCACGTTCAATGACATTTGCTTTCTGCAGCTTCTTCTCATTGCTGGAACATGTCCAGAGGAGAGCCACAAAGCTGGTGAAGGGTCTGGAGCACAAGGCTTACGAGGAGCGGCTGGGGGAGCTGGGGGTGTTCAGCCTGGAGAAGAGGAGGCTGAGGGAGCCCTCATCGCCCTCTACAACTGCCTGACAGGAGGGGGGAGGGAGGGGGGGGTCAAATTTCTTCACAGAAAGGGTTGTCGGGCTCTGGAATGGGCTGCCCAGGGAGGTGGTCGCGTCCCCATCCCTGGAGGTATTTAAAAGAAGGATAGATGAGGTGCTTAGGGACATGGTTTAGTGGTGGGATGCCAGGGTTAGGTTAAAGGTTGGACTCGATCTTAAAGGTCTTTTCCAACCTAGACAATTCTATGATTCTCCATTCATTTCTTTGCCACTCTTGGTGGAAGCACCGCTTTGCTGACAATAACAGGAGTGAAAGGGGCAATTTTCATCAGTATGCCTGCAAATGAGCATCAGAAGTAAAAGTCACCCCATAACATTCACACACGAAAGTGTTCTTAAGAGGACCAAAACCCAGACCTGGAGTCATGTCTTCAAGAAAGACTGCTTGAGGCTGCCTGGGGTGAGCCTAAAACCAGGGCAAGTTTTTAAATACTCCCTCCCTCATTCCTCATGGTGTCCGGCCTCTACCTACTCCTAAGGCTTCCCACACCTGATCTGTTCATGTATTCGGTGACCCTGCATGGATTCCTGACACGAATTAGTTGTCTCTCTCTGAATTTTGTTATCTTCTAGCATCCACCACCCCCTTGGAAAGACATTGTCCATCTTCCCTTTTCGTTGGCCTTGATCTTGGCTCCCGTTAGTTTCATTTGATGGCCCCTTGGTTGTGCACAGGAATATGCATCTCTGTGAGTCCTTTCGCATTTTTGTGTTGAAGTGGGAGCACTAAAGTGCAGCTTAAGTCAGCCTCGGGTGGTCTGCAGGCCTTCCAAGGGGTATTAATGACAGGGGAGGGAACAGCAGCTACACCATGTGAGACAAGCAAGCACCATGTGTATGCCCCACAACTGATGAGCTCGGCAGCTGGCTGAAGAATCACTTTTAAATAAAAAAACTGCAGACTTTCAGCCACAGGCACAGATATCCTGGAAACAGAAAAAGGGAACTCTAATCTCTGAAAGTATTATGTTGTTAGTAGTTCTGCATGCAGGTCCATTAGCAACAAACACGTTGAAGGAAGTAATTATTGTGGTAAATTTATTAACAGAGCTGGAAAATCCCTTTGTATCACTTCTCTCATTCTCTTCACTTTTTGCTTTGTTCTGCATACACACAGGATTACCTCTGCTAATTTGGGCTCTCCAGGCTAAGGCCAGCTACATAAGAACTGCAATGACAACCCTAAAATAAGGTAGAAGGGCTGGCAACCAAAAAAACCCTCCAGAGCAGTTGCTTCAATACCTTTACTTTAAAAAATAAAAAATTAGGCAAGCATTCTGAGAAGGAAAAGTGTGGAAAATATTTAACAGGTGACTGGAGAGCTTCAGTTGTGAGACATCAGGAGCTTATCTCAGTGGAACTTGGCACTTGCTGAGATCTTAAAGGACATTACTGCACGGAAAAGAGAGAGTGGGAATTCGGCTTAGCCAAATTTGAAAGGGAGCATCAGTATTGTTTACACCCATTTCTGGCTTCATCAGCATGACAGCTACTTACTAAGACACGGTCAGATTCCCTTAGAGTCATTTGTAGTGAATAGGAGTCTAAATAAATATAAGTGATTGGGATATTCTGTAACTTAAGTGCCTTGGCCTATATCTGGGAGTGTGTGTTACAGTGGGGGGTTTGGCCATACAGAAAATCTGACAAAATGCAAGACAAAAGAGTTATAATTGTCGTGGAGAGTTCCTGAGTATTAACAGTATAGGAGTAGACTGGAACTAGATAGGTAGAAAACTGCTTTACTAAATCAAAAAGATCGATTTGGGATAGGAGCATTTCATGCAAAAAGTGCAGGGGGACTCTGGTAAACAGTGTGAAACTGGACAGCTGAACTTGGACGGCAGCATTTGTGGGTGAAGTTGGTGATGAGTTTTGTAACAGGATTCAGAGCAATTTGGTTTTTTGAGTGCTTTGAGATCTGATGAAAAGCACGAGAAAGAAGCCAAGCATATAATTATTATTATTATTACTAAAAGCAATATTACAGCACCGATATTGTTATGAGTGAATCAGCAGATGGCAAATGCCTTTCAGTGAAGGCAAAGGCAAAATAACGTGTCTGGTAGCAAGGAGCGAAGCTAATGATTATGTGCTAAATGAAACAGCCATTCAGCATGCTGATCAGGAAAAAACATTTGGGAGTCATTGTGGAAAAAACATGGAAACCATTAGCCCAGTTCAGAAGAACAGGAAAGGTAAAAGCAAAAGAGCTTGTGTTGTTCCTGCACGATGCTCTAGTTGGGTGCCTTATTTCTGAGTTTTTCTTCTTGTTTTTAATGTTGTGGCTACGCTCACGTCAACCATCAAAAGTGATGGTCCCGTTCAGCTAGGCAAGATGTCCACATACCCAAAAGGAGAGTCCCTGCTCCAAAGCACTGAGGGTAGAAATCCCCAAAATGCCTGAGGAGGCACTCATGGGGGGCACCCCATTGTCCCCACCAAGTGCAGAGGACCAGCCAAAGGTAAGCCCCTCCAACACCAACTGTTTGGGAAAGGTAAACCAGCCAAAGCAGCCGGCAGGACCCGGGGGAGGTCACAGCCCAGCACCTCCAGGCTCCCTCTCCCTATGGTGTGAGACCACGTCCTCCGGTCTCACACCACCCTAGCCAAAACGTTGAGTCGACATCACCAGGACCTGAGCTGGCACCCACCAGGAGCCACATGGACCCACTTTGCCGGGGGGAGATGCTTCGTTTCTGAGCCAAGCCTGCCGAGAGGGTTGGGTGAAGCTCCTGCATCCTCAGGGGAAAGCAGGACAAAGGACTGAGTCCAGAAGTGAAAGAGGTAACGATGAGGAAATCCAAAAGTTGATTTTAACTGTGTGACAAGGACTAACTGCACGGCATTCAAAGGGTATGAACCTGGGCTTCATTTATTACGGTACAACACAACTGCTCCAGCCCTAGCTGCCCACAGCTTCCCCCACTTCAGCAGCATTTTCTAACACGCCTTGTGCCTGTCGGGGCCAGACCCCAACCATTAGCGCAGAGGCGGATGGCTTTTGTTTGCTTTTCTCCTCATCCCTTTTTTTATTTTTTTTTTTCCAAGTGGGCTCTACCGCTGAAGTGTAAGAGTGCTTCGCTCCTTTTAAAACAGAAAGGTCTGAGTCCAGTCATCCTTTAGTGACTCCCTTGCAGCCAGTTAGCCCACAAAAATAAGCAAACTGAAGAAAGGAGTCAGAGCCTAAGCCCTTTATGGGAGATTGATTGTAAAGCTGGTGGCAACATGACAAGCTGATTTGTGGTGGCTCCTCATAGCTTGTTTGAACTGTAAACCCCAGTCACATTTATTTATTGTATCAATGCAGATTTGTCACAACCAGCCTCGACATAAAGGCTGGTATCTCGTGCCTTGACCGAGGAATGCTCAGCCGGGCGCAGGGAGAGCACAGGTCTGTCTTTGTGCAAGGGCATGCGTGAGACACCCCATGCATCCCTGCTCAAGCCCCCAAAAAACCTCTCCTTTGCTTCAGTCCATGACGGATCAGGAGCTCAGCTTGCTGCCATGCTTGGTGACGCCACAGCTTTCCATGACGGCACCAGCCCCAGGCTCCACAGCTCCTTCACAGAGACCTGGACCCCTTTGCGGGGCGTAATTCCCTCCACTGTCATCTTTTCCAGTGATAGCTGGAGCAGCTGTTTCTTCTTTCTCCATAGCATGTGGGTTGCCAGAGAGCCTGAGGGGCCCACCAGCTAATTTCCATACTTGGATCTAGGTCTGTATCTGCATCATATTTTCTTGAAACAGTAGTCATGTAGCAGGTCCCTCTACCTTCTACACAAACATGATTTAATGTCTTCCTCAGGAGCAGTGAGCTCATCTGCTATAACATGAAGAAGGATTGGCCCTTCTTGTATGAATGTAATCACTTTAGACTAGTTGATATGTCCTGTACACAGCTTATGGTGTAGAGTTTTATAGCATATTACTGCACCTCCATATAAGTCTAAACTGGTCATAAAACATAATCACTTACTGAAAAAAATATATTAACGCTGCTGAAACTAGGACACAAAGTGATTTTCATAGCAACGGATAAATAAAGGCCTTGGCAGAAGTCCTATTCTTTTGCACAGAAAAATGCAGATGAAAAGGAAAGCGTTATACCCTTCCTCCATCTCTCTCTCATCTTTTACTCTTGCCCTTTGCTTTCAAAGCATCCCATCGGCCACGAGCAGAACCACGATTTTAAGAGCGCTGGAAGGGTTGCAAACTTCTCACTTTGTCCAGCAACGCTTGCTGTTACCGAGGACCCACGGATGCATGGGAAAAATATCCCAGGACTCCAGTGGCAGTCTTGGAAATGTTTCTGCCATTTTTCTTAGAGACATCAGCCCACGAAGAAAACAAATAATATTGGGAAGCAAGACCGTGCCGTACTTACCAAAGCTGTATTCTCTCCAAGTACCAAGCAGCACTGAGGCAGACTCTGATGCTGAGTACAGCTTGTCTAGACACAAAATTAGATCAGGTTAAAAAGACTACTGTATTTCTGCTCTCTTCTGTTTATATGGCTCGTATCAACACAGTATTTTAGTACGTGATGTCTATTTATGTATTTAACAGTTGTTGAACAGCTGTGCAAAGCACTGTCTGGATATTTTTATTTTAGTTTAAAAGTGAGTCAAAATACAGTTATACGCATAGTATGATTTAAGAGCAACCTAAATGGCCTAAATTTAAACTGAAGTAAGTACACATCCAAGCCTTTTGGTAAGGTTTGGTTTTATTAGTTTAAAATCACACCTTAATTTAAAACATACCCGCATCCTGAATCCAGTCTTCACTGGTATTTAAATAGCCCTTTTTCCCACCGCACCTAATGATAGGAAGCTGAGGTTCAGAGTTACAGGACAGGGTGTTTGTGGTGGAAGAAGGCGTGCATACGAGGTCTTTCTCCAACCCACCGTGAGTGTCCAACCCTTGCAGCAGCCCTTGGGTGGGGGGCGGTGGGGACGGCAGTACAGGCAAGAGCCGTGCAGGGATGGAGCTGCTGGTGATGCGGGTGACGCACACCGTGCTTCTCCTCCAGCAGCGGCAGTGCATCACCTCCCTCCTCTCCATCACAGCTGGACGCAGGGCAGCTGTCAAACGGGTGGCAAACGGGTCTGGGAAATGTCCTGAGTGGGAAAACAAAAAAATGGTTTGGAGGTGGGAATGAGTGGCCCTGGGGAAGGGGGAGAGCACAGAGGCATGGGATGCTTGAGCATCACAGCCCCTGCACCTCACCCCTTGGCTAAAGGTGGCCCCAAGGTTTTTGAAGGGGTTTTCCAGCTCCCCACGAGGAAATTAAGAATGGCATTATCTGCCTAATAAAAATGGCTTTTCTGTCCTCCTCAAGCACTCGTACATATGCGGACATAATAAAACATGGTATTTTATTTCAGGAAAGAAAGAGTATTCCTACTCCTCCTTTTTCTGTTGGTTTCCACATCTGTTTTTGTTTGGTGTTTCAGTTCATTATTTGGATTGTTGGGCTTTTTTAGACTGAGGGGGGCTAAGTAAAAAAGCCGCTGGTTTATTTTCAGTGTCAGTTTTTAATAGAAAGCTCAGTGTGATGTAGATAATCAGAGAACGGGAGCAGTAAGACAGCTCTGGGTGAGGGATATGGGGGGGAAATTACCACCTGATAACACTGCAGTAAATTGTTTCTTAATATTTATTGCACCACGTTGCTCAAGGGCCTGGAAGACTTTCAGAGAGCAAGCACATCAGCAGCAGTAGTGGGGTTTTGTGGCTGGTGGGTGGTGAGAAGGATAGTCACTGCATACTTCAGCAAGTAACCGAATGTCAATCGGACCCAACACTGGCAAAACTGTTTCCAAGGAAGGAGAGAGCATCTCAGGCCTCCAGTAGTTGGTTAACATACCCATAAATAAGTATCTGCTCCCAGCCAAGGAAATCTAAAGGGTTTTCAATTGCAGACGGCAGAGCTGGGGACTTCTAACGCAAATCCACATTGCTGGTAGCCATGAGGTGAGCTACCTTGCTGGCCTGTTCTCAACTACAAGGCCACCCTGAGGTTTCCTCGTGTATGAGACATTTCACAGCAAGGCATGCTCTTCTCCTCTTGTCCTCCATACACCGTCCCTCCTATGGCTCTGGGTCTGTCTGTCTGTATCCTTGGAAAACACAGGGCAGATGATAGCTAAAGACCTTCTATCTATCATCCTAGCTAATGTCCAAACATGGAACACGAAAAGTTTGCAGGTCCATCCACCCCCATATCTGGGACAGTCAGTGAGACCAGCAGCTAAACAGGTCAGCCTCTGTCAGGAGAAGAAAGTAGGCTACTGAGGGAAACACCGAGTATGGACTGAGCAGACAAGGTGAGAAGCAGAAGATAAAAGGGTCCATCTGTGAATCTGAAGGAAACCGACACTACCACGGCTTTCAATTGCAAAAAGGCAAAACCCAAAACTACTTGTTGAGAAGTTGTGGATGCTCCATCCCTGGAAGTGTTCAAGGTCAGGTTGGATGAGGCTTTGAGCAACCTGGTCTAGTGGAAGGGGTCCCCGCCCATGGCAGGGGCATTGGAACTAGGTGATCTTTAAGGTCCCTTCCAACCCAAACCATTCTATAATTCTATGATACTTATGTAGACCCACCTTGCCGATAGCCATAAGATCCTCCCTTCATCTGAATAGTGTGTCCTATATGGAGTCCTTCACAGTATGACAGGTTTATAAATGCTTGCAGGGTAATTTCCAGCAAGGCTGCAGTAGAAACAAATTTGCCAGAGCTGGAAAAATGAATCTGTCATCACAAGATCAGTATTTGCAAGTAAAAGTGTTCAAGTTTAGCTTATGAAACTGTTTGCCTTGGCTTCAAGTCTATCACTTTTAATGGATATTTTGTATTTCAGAGGCATGGAAGTGAAGGAGTGTGTGCTTCCATCAAGATTTCAACAACCCTTGGCTTTTGGAAAGCCTCAGACAGCCCATCTTTCCTTTTTTTTTTTTTACTGTGCACGTGTGAAAAATGGCATGATCTTTACTATTTCAACAGGTGGCTTTTCGGTGCAATGTGCTCCGTGTGCTGCGCAAGTCTTCGCTGCGCTCTTGCAGTAGGGCACCTCCACAAGCAGAGGAAGCTTAACCCTCGCGCATTAACATTGACAGTGCAATCCCAAACTTGAAGTTTTGAAAAAACGATACCGAGCAAATGGATCCGCGCTGGAAACAAAAAAATAAATGTAGCAGCTGAAAGCTGGATTTGTTTCACATGCCTGAGTGAGAACAAACGGAATCTGTTAGTCAGCAAAGGGGGGCCAGGAGCGCTGCGCTCCGGCAGGGATGGGAATGCTTTATCTTGGTCAAGCATGGGGATGCCTATGCATTTTCAAGTCATGTTCCCAGATAGTAAGAGGAAATTAAACCAACCATAAGATTCGCAATGAAAAGTAAGTATGTGCCACTTCATCATCGCTACCTTTCTCAGCTAACATCGTCTTATCGAGGAGCACAAGGATGAGGGCGTTACCTCAGATGAACCTTCTCCAATACCTTCCTAGGCTTTTCAGATCGATCTCGCATTTCAAGGGACAAAATAAACCTGAAAGAAAAAAAAAAAGAAAGACTTGTTTCCAGAAATACTCGTTTGCAGAAGGTGCCTCCTGCCCTTTAGCAAGGCTGTTCTGGAGGGGAGCAGCTTTTTGTCAGAAGCAGTCTCCGATTCACATTTGGCAGCTTTGGGCACCAAACCCCCTACGAACCAATTCTTGCGCACAACCAGTTAGTACCAAGGCAAAAGCTTTCACTGCACTAGAGACAGGCTTAGGAGAGCTAAAGCTGAAAACAAGTCAGCATTCCAGTGCAACAGCCGATTAAATAATTGCTGAAGAAAATGCGTGCAAGGCCCACTATTGACATCACAATGAATATTTTAGAAAACTGCTTTAAAATAAAGACAACTATGGATGAAAAATACCCACTTGGCCTTCCTTTCCTACAGGGAGGAGCCTAGGCTCTCATTTGACTCGTTTTTCTGATTACTATTCCACACCAGCCTTTTTAAACAATGTCATTCAAGGAATCTTACCTGCTGTGCCTTGTGTAAATTGCCTTTAAAATACTTTATCATGCCAAACTAAAAAAAAAAAAAAAAAAAAAAAAAAAAGCAGGGGACAGCCATAACTAATCATTTTGTCAGCTTGCTGCTAGGAAGAATCTCTGTCCAACAGAGAAATATGTGGCAGGTTTGGAGGCAAATAACATACCAAGGGCTGACACTGCAAGTACCTTTATAGGTAGTCTACTTTATCGCTACATTTACTTTTGGGGTATGTATGTAGTTGCAAGCAATTCCCAAACGATTAAACAAATACAATCTGTTTTCCCTCAGCAGGCTTAGTGCTATCAGTTTTCCTTTTTGCCCTGTTTCTTCTTCTGCCTCATTCATGGTTATACAGGTAGTAGAGCTGGCAAATAATCTGGGACAAAGTAAGGCCTAAGTAAGCCTCGCTCATAATGCACTCACCTGGTAAAACCCAGGCGCGACATTGAAGCTTCTCCAGCAGAAAAGCCCTGACTTTGTTTACCACCTTTAACAGGTTGGATCCTGACAGGGGTTTTCACTGCTGCAGGTTCCTGGGCTGTTGACTTTGGTGAGTCTCATCGCTCAGGCAGAGCTCCACACAAAAGCACAGACCTACACAGGGGATTCTCAGGAATGGGTTTCTCAGGATGGGTTTTGATGTGTCCAGTTTTAACAAAGGTTGCGCTGCTGCCCGGGCCAGTTCCCACTGAATCCCATAGTATTGTAACCCATCACCAGTCCTAGACTAAAATGACAGACGGAGGTTTGGGGCCCTACTGAAATTTGGCCCAGGAGAGGCAAGTGAGTGTTGAGTTTGGAGCAGACCACGGGGCACTTGCTGCAGGACAGCCAGAGAGGACTCAAGGCTTCAGCCACACGTCTGCTCCTGGCACAGGGACCACCCACCTCACACTTACCCCACCATTCATGGGGATGGACGGCCACCATGCTGGGTTCCCACCCACGCACTGCCAGCTCCGGTGCCGCAGAGGGTCCTCTGATCTGCGTGTGCATCGACATCAGCCAGCGGAACCCTCCAGTAGCACCCTGTGAATATGAATGGAAAGAGGGAAGGAGAAAATGTGATTACCTTGAAGGCAAACGGCCCTTTGATACCAAATTCCCAACCTGATGGTCTCCAGGGTTCAGTGTGACACCAGATGGGGTGGGGAGCAAGTCACTAAATGGTGCGCAGCCACCTAGCATCGCTGCCAGGGGGTGGATGGGCTGGAGAGGTTCTTCTTTCTAATGGCAAGGCAGCGGGCCAGGCCTGGGGCTTGTCCACGGAAGCGTGGAGCGCTCCAGCGACACGGGCCAGCTTAGGAGCTCATGCATTTCAGAAACACACTAAATAAACAAGCAGACCAGGGATCGGTAACCACTGCTCCTGTAGGAAATCTATGCAATGAAAAAGTCATCAGCCCTGCCTTTTTTTATCCATTCCTCTCATTCCTCAGATTGAATTTCTTTCCATGCCATGCTTTCCCACCCTTCAGTCATCCTCCCCCCTAGCCGTCTGTTTCCTTCAATGTTGCAATATTGGCCACCAGCAAGGAAGAAAAAGCTGATAAAAGATGATACACCACTCTCATTATTCCATAGTTTGCTCTTGATGGATTTAGAAAGGTCCCGAATGCAAAGAGAAATTAAATCAACAGGTAGGAAGAAAGATGCAAAGTGAAATTCAAGATGCTGGAAAGCTGCTTTTCTCCGGAGGTCCTACTCTTCCCTCCGTCCGGAAGACAGGAAAGAGCAGACTGTTCATGACAGAGGAGAGAAAACTTCTGGGGGTCTTTAGGGGGAATTCAATCAAAGAAATTATTTTCCCACAGACCAGAGCTGAGCAAACCTTAATGGCTTTTTCCTGATTGAAGAATAAATCAACTATTAATTTATGACCTGAAGGGTATATAACAACCCTCCAAATGTTTTCCAGTTCTGCGAGTAGCGATGCTCGTGTCCTTTCTGTTTGAGTTTGAGTCTTGCCAAATAATTCAGCTCATGGGCTAAATAGTCCTCACAAAGCTTTGCAGGCTGCGGCTTCAAAAAAAAAAAAATAGAAATGCTTAATTAAAAAAAAAGGTCAGCCATGCGTTTCCATGGTAATATTATCTGCGTGTGCCTAGAGATCCACATGTATTAGAGATAAAGTTAAGTGTAAGCCCACGGCAGGCAGCAGGGGAAGGTGTTTGCATGGGGAAGCCGAGGGCCCATGTGCAGGTTATTGGGGGGGGGGACCCTGTGCAGTGCAGCAGAGGGGCTGCTGGGGTGGGGGGGCACCCACTGTCACTGCCAGGACATCCTGGTAACTGGACCTCTGCGGAATTGATAAATGGCTCTGGATCGCTTTGTTTATTTAAATGGAAGCCAACGTTTTAAGAGAAATAAAGGGAAGGCTAAAATAATTTGCCCCTCTGGCTATCAAGGTGAGTACGATCTCTTGAAATATATGGGCTGCATTTCAGAAACAGAACGCCGCTGCGCCTTCGTTTGTGTATACATGCTGTTTGGGCAGCCGGTATAAATTGTAAAATAAGATGACAATATTAGTATCTTCCCTTGGCTTCCCCTCGCCGAAAGAAAACCGCAGAGGGAACACTATTCAAGCATTTCCTTTATGCTCATAAGTTAATCAAGAAACATCAGGGAATAAGACAGTTTTATAGCTTTCCAGCAAAATGCAATACAACTCACAGACACTGAGTGATTTTACAGTTACCTTTCCAAAGTGTGGCAAACAGAACAACAAGGAAAAAAAAAGAAAAAAAACCTAAACAACGTTTTCGGCTGGCTCTCGAAGGCTGGAAATTAGGTTGGAGGAGAAAATAATGTGTTTGTGACTTCTGAGCCGGTCGCCTACGGACAGAAATAACAACGGTAATGAAGCCACAGAACATCTTGAGCAATTTTCAAGGGGATTGTGCTCAAAATATTAAGCGCTACCACAAAAAAAAAAAAAAAAGGGATCGCTGCTGTTTAAAAGTCAGGGCTCAATCC